>NC_092128.1:146612065-146964565 GCF_043159975.1 Macaca nemestrina
CACAAAGAGAAATATTTTCCCCCAATATAAAGCAGGAACTATCCTACAAAAACAGAACTGTTCAAAGAAGGTTTATCTGCCAAGGCAGGCCATTTCATGTAAGCAAAGGTGGGACAGCCATTTTGAAGAGATGTAACAATGTGTCTGCAAAACTCCTGGAGGGCGGGCTGGCTAAGAGGATCTCTAGCTTCCTTGAACACTGGGATTGTACAAAACTAATCATTAAGTTCTTCAGTGGCTGGGGTTTTGTCACAGTGAAGAAGAGTGAGGCTTTCAGCAGTGACAAACCTCCCACCACTCACACAAGACACATTCATAGGTAACAATTTATTTTGCAAAGAATTAATACAGGGCACTATACAATTTCACTTGAGTGGGGAAAGAGCAAAGTTTGGGGAAAGTCCACCCTACTGTAATAGGTAGAAATAATGGCTCTCCAAAGATGTCCATGTCCATTTAATTTCTGGAACCTATGAAGATGTTACTATACATAGCAAAGGGGAATCAAGGTTGGAGATGGAATTAAGGATGCTAACCAGCAGATCTTAAAATAAGGGGATTACCCTGGATTGTCAGGGTAGGCCCAATGTAATCAAGCATTCTTAAAAGCAGAAGAGGAAGATGTAACTATGGAAAAGAGAAACAAAGAGATGGCATTTTAAGAAGGACTCAATCTGCTGTCGCTGGCTTTGAAGATGAAGGGAAGAGCCACACACACCTAGATGCTGGAAAAGAGGAGGTCACAGAATCTGTCCTAGAGCCTCTACAAGGAACACAGCCCCGCTGACATCGATTTTACCCCAGTGAGATCGATGTTGGACTTCTAGCTTACAAAAATGTAAAAGTTTGTGTTGTTTTTAAGTCACTAGGTTTGTGGTTAAGTTATTATTGCAGCAAATAGGAAACCAACATATCCACCAAAATTTCTGATATGCCCATTCTCTAAGAAAATGTCTAATATTTGTTGAATAGCTTAAAATAATAATCTGTAATATAAGTTTCATCAATGATAATCTTTGTGTTATAGGAAAAGTAAGGATTAGTGGAAGACCGGGTTTCTATCCAGACCAACAACATAAACGGCAACATAATTGTTAAAATTAGCCTTTATATGCCATGTTATAGCTGGTACATAGTAGGCTCCAATAGATCTTTGGTGGCTTGAACTGAAGAGGTAAAGTTCAGATGAAATCTTTGGCCTCCTTTGCTGGCCGGGACAATAAGATTCTCATGCTAAGCAGTAAATGGCCTTATCACTTAATAATCTCATCCAATGAGTAAAAGAGTGAATGAACTCTAACTGCCCTGTGCATAGTTTCTGTATTTAAGAAAAACAAGGACAGTGCATATTTTGGGGGTGTGGGGATGCATGAGAGAGACAGAGTGAGAGCCCTTCCAATCATTTGTTTTCCCCCTTCAATAAGGAATCACTCCAGAAAATTACACTCCAGAAAATCTACCTCCACCCCCTTCACAAAGCACAAATGTCATTTCTATAGGAATTGTTTCCCAAACAATGGAAACACTGAAGCAAGTTACATCAAAAAAAATTTTTTTTCCTTTCATTCTGTTCTCTTCATTCTGGTCTCCATACTCTACACAGTACAGAATGCTGTTCGACTTTTCTGTCCTCATTTCCCCTAAGAGTTATGGTCAGTCATGGCTCTGTGCCTGCACAGATTAGAACAGCTGAAATGCTATAAAGTTTCCACACAGGGCCACAAACACAAAGGCCATCAGGCCAACTCTCACACTCTCTAACACCCACACCCAGAGAGATGGTGGCAAATGCCACCAGGAATGCTTTGTCATCCAGAGCCAGCAGCTGCTCCATAACCTCTGATCTCTAATACTTGCTTATTTTAAAAGTGCTTTTACCTGACCCCATATAAATAAATATACACAGCCATGCAGTCAGCTCTGGTTGCCCCATTCCAAATCAATGGCACATTTAATTCCATTTTGATATAAGCCTGAATCTGTCCTCCTCAAATGGCAGGAAAAAAAACTTTGGAAACAACCGTTTAAAACAAATAGGAGAGGAGACTAAAGGTTGAATCATTCACTAATGGCCAACGATGTAATCAATCCTGCCTATGTAATAAATTCTCCACAAAAACCCCAAAGGACAGGGTTTAAATGAGCTTCACAAGAGCTAAACACGTGGAGTTTCCAGAAGGGTGACAAGTCGACGGAAGGCATAGAAGTCCACTCACTCCCCTTCTCTCCTATCTCGCCCTATGCATCTCTTCTATCTGGCTGTTCATATCTGTATCCTTTGTAATATTCTTTATAATAAGTGGGCAAACATAAGCAAAGTTCCCCCCCCCGCCCCGCCAGGTTCTCTGAGTCACTCCAGCAAATTAATCAAACCTGAGGAGGGGTTCATGAGAACCCCTATTTATAGCTGGTTGGTCAGAAGTATACATCATAACCTGGAACTTGCAATTGGTGTCTGAAGTCAGGGGCAGTTGCGTGGGACGGAGCCCTGAGATTGTGGGATCTGACACTATCTCCAGGTAGACAGTGTCAGAATGCCTGGTACATAGTGTCAAAATTAAATTGAATGAGCTCAACTAATTAATTCATGTCTTCTGGAGAACTGCTTGGTGTGTGGGGAAAACCCACCACACATCTAGTGTCAGAAGTAAAAGGTGAAGTGACTGAGAATAAGAAAAACACCTTGGTTTTTTTACTATCTCTTAGTAGTTCAGTCCTTGTCCTGCTTCTTTTCCCTATCTAAAATTTCTCTTAATTTGTCTAATCAGGTCATATATTTTTAATTAACAGTATCCTAGTAACCTCCCTAAAACCTAAGCTCTGAGTATTAGTAGGGTGAAATGCAGTGTGAAAAAAAATGCAATTGTGAGACAGATGGGGCTTTTGAAGGAGTTGAACTTATACACACACACACACACACAGAGTATCTGAAAACCTATACATTCCAAAGACCTTTACATTTAGAACTCCAAAAATGACAAATGTCAATCTTATCATTGACAGGAGTTTCCCTTATTTCTAAAACCAAAAAACCCTGAAACTTGGGGTCCCCAAGAATTAGAGAGGGATTTGGTGACCATTTCCCCATAGGCTTTCTTAATAGACATGCTCTTTGCCATCAGTCAGACAGTGCAGTGGTTAAGAGCCTGTGCTCTAGAGCCAGACTGCCTGGGTTCCTCTCATACCTTCATTACCTACTAGAAAGGTTCTCTGGCACCTCTGTGATTAATTTCTGCTCATTCACAAAATGAAATAATTACAGTACCTATACCATACAAGGTTGTTGAGAAAATTAAATGAGTTCATATACAAAATCACTGAGAATAGTGTCTGACAGAAATTAACTCCACTAGCTTATGTAAGCAATCATCATCCACATTTGTCCCTCTTGGGAAATCTGCATAATGATCCTGCTGGTCACATCATCTCTGAGTTCTATGACTACCCTTGCTCTCATTACCGAACACCAATCCCTCATCTCTCCATTTTAACTGCCTACCCTGACTCCATGTAACCTGCTGAATGAGAAGTACTATGTCTCTGCAGTTTCTGATGGGAAAAGGCTGGTTTTCAGGAAGACTTCACTGAGCATATGATCTTCCAAGGAAACCAAGTAACCAAGTCTCTTCAGGCTTCACCTTCCCTGTCTGTGAACCAAGGATCCACAGGGAATCCTTCCACTGCAGCACTCCAGTGGCCTATGAAATATCTGTTCCCAACCTCAAATATGTCCTTGATTGCCTTCTGGTTAAGAAAAGCTGACAGTGTTTCAAGAGCCACCAATATGGTCAGTCAGCTCTTTAACCACTTACAATTCTTCTTTCAATCATAGCTGGATTACAATTACTCTAAAGATGTTTGAAATCACTTTTTCTTTTTTCTTTTTCTTTTTTGCTTATGCCTGAAGAAAATTATACAAGCCAAAGGAGGAGCTGTATCAATTGTTTTAAAGTGATTCATTTCTGTTCAATCTAAGTGGGGGATTTCTCAGCTAGTAAATGACCTCCTATGGTAGATTTGACTCAAAATGAAACTTGGCTGCAAAGGTGAGTTCAGCAATGGTGAGCACAACTGAGGATACTGCAGGAACACGACCAAAGATGTCAATGGAAAGATGTCATATAAACATGTCTTAAGAACAGCACTAAGGAAGAGTCTCTGTACCTTTTGAATTAAAGTTACATAAAAAGAGCAAATGTAAAATATATATACATATACACATATATGTGTGTGTATGTGTGTGTATATATATATAAGTATGCTGAATACTGACTACAAGAATACTGCTAAAAAAACTTACAGAAAGACCAAAATAAATAGAGAATGACTGTGGATTAGAAGACTCAACATAATAAACAATTCTCCCCAAACTGGTATATAAATTTAATTTAATTTTAATCAGTATCCCAGAAGGACATTTTTGTAGACATAGAAATGCTGATTCTAAAATTTCTATGGAAAGGTAAAGGAACCAGTAGAAGAGTTAAAAAAAGGATGAAAAACAGCAAAGTTGAAAGTCTCACACTGTTAAATTTTAGGATTTAATATAAAGCTTCAGTAATCAAAACTGTGGGGTATTTGGGAAGGGACAGACACACTGACCAATGGAACAGAATAAGGAATTTTTACATAGATCACACATACATACAAAACTAATTTTTGACAAAGGTACAAAGGCAATTCAATGGAAAAGGATGGTCTTTTCAACAAATGATGCTGACATAATTAGATATCTATATGAAAAAAAAATTTAGACTGGGTGTAGTGGCTTATATCTGTAATCCCAATACTTTGGGAGGCTGAGGCAGGAATATCGCTTGTGAGTTCGAGACCAGCTCAGGCAACATAGGGAGAGTTGGTCTCTACACACACACACACACACAATTAGCTGGGTGTGTTGGTGCATGCCTATAGTCTCAGCTACAGCTTGAGGGGATGATGTGGGAGGATCACTTGAACCCAGGAGGTCAAGGCTGCAGTGAGCGGTGATCATACCACTGCACACTCCAGACTTGGTAACAGACCAAAACCCCATCTAAAAAAAAAATTTCAATCTATATACAAAAATTAATTCAAAATGAATCATAGACCTAAATGTAAAACCTAACATGACAAAACTTCTAGAAGAACCTTTGTAACCCTAAATTGGCAAAGATTTCTTAGTTATGAGACCAAAAGCATAGTCCATAAAAGAACGAACTGATATTAGGACTTCATCAAAATTTAAAACTTCTATTCTTCAAAAGACACCGTTAAGTCAATGAAAATACAAACCACAGGCTGGAAGAATATTATCTGCAAATCATACATTTAATAAAACACTTTAGTTAAGAACACATAAAGAACTCTTGAGGCCGGGCGCAGTGGCTCACGCCTGTAATCCCAACACTTTGGGAGGGCAAGGTGGGTGGATCACCTGAGGTCAGGAGTTCGAGATCAGCCTGGACAACATGGTGAAACCCCATCTCTACTAATAATACATAAATTAGACAAGCATGGTGGTGCACGCCTGTAATCCCAGCTACTCAGGAGGCTGAGACAGGAGAATCACTTGAACCTGGGAGGTGCAGGTTTCAGTGAACCAAGATTGCACCACTGCACTCCAGCCTGGGCAACAAGAGCAACAGTCCATCTCAAAAAAAAAAAAAAGAGAGAGAGAGAGAAAGAAAGAAAAAAAGAAAAAACTCTGGGAGGCCGAGGCAGGCAGATCACTAGGTCAGGAGATTGAGACCATCCTGGCTAACATGGTGAAACCCCGTCTCTACTAAAAATACAAAAAATTAGCCGGGTGTTGTGGCGGGTGCCTGTAGTCCCAGCTACTTGGGAGGCTGAGGCGGGAGAACGGCGTGAACCTGGAAGGCAGAGCTTGCAGTGAGCCGAGATTGCGCCACTGCACTCCAGCCTGGGCGACAGAGCCAGAGTCCGCCTCTTAAAAAAAAAAAAAAAATCTTAAAAACAGAATAGTCATTACCGACGCTGGGGAGGGAAAGCGGGGGAACACAGAGAGATTGGTCAACAGGTACAAGGTTACAGATAGATAGGAGGAATAATTTCTGGTGTTCTCTTGCACTGTAGGGTAACTACAGTTAATGATATTGGATTGTATATTTCAAAATTTGATACTAATGATGGGTTGTATATTGTAGTATTCAAAATCAGAAATTTTCAATGTTGTCACAAAGAAATGATAAATGTATGAGGTGACAGATGTGCTAAATACCCTGATTTAATTTTTACACAATATACACATATATTGGAACATCACACTGTCCCCCGTAAATGCACATAATCATGTGTCAATAAAAACAAACAAAACCTCTTGAAACTCAATAAGAAAACAAACAACTAAGGTTTTTTTAATGGGCAAAATATTTGAACAGATGGTTTTCAAAAGAAGATACATGGACAGCAAGCATGAGAAGATGCTCAACATCTAGTCATTAGGGAAAGGGAAATTTAAGCCGCAATGAGATCTTACTACATGCCTATTAGAATGGCTAAAATCTTACCAATATCGACCATATCAAGTGTTGGCACGAATGTGAAGGAACTATAACTCTCATACACTGCTAGTGGGAAAGTAAAATGGTATTAACACTTGAGAAAACTGTGGCAGTTTCATATAATGTTAAACATACCCATTTACCCAGCCATTCCACCCTACATATTCACCCAAGAGAAACAAAAGTAGATATCCATATGAAGACTAGTATTCTAGTATTCATAGCAGCTTTATTTATAACAGCAAAAAACTGGAATTACTCAAATGCTCAGCAATAGAAAAATGGATAAACAAACTTTGGGGTATCCATACAATGGAATACTACTACTCAGCAATAAAAAGGAAATTATCAATATACACTACAACATGGATGAATCTTAATTACACTGAAAGAAGCCAAGGAAAATAAAACAGTACATACTATATGAGATTCATTTACACGTAATTGTTGGAAGTGTCAATTAATCTATAATGATAGAAACCAGATCAATGGTTGTCTCAAGACAGGGAAAGAGAGAAGTAGAAGTAAGTATTCCAAAGAAGCATGATGAAACTTTGGGGAATGTGTTCATGATCCTCACTGTGAGATGGTTTCATGGATAACACTAAGTTAAAACTTAACACATTGTATACTAAATATAGGTTTATTGCAGGTCAATTTTACTTCAATTTTTAAAAAAAGAATTCAGAGGACAAAGGGAAAAAAGACATCACATTTGCTCATATCCTAATAGTTTATAGCCAAATGAAGGAATCAGCCAAATAAGCAATACAGCACAGTAAGTGCCATGATGAAGGAAGGATGAAGTGCACTATGGGAGCACAAAGAAGGGGTATTATCCTGAACTGATGCCTAAATATGGCTTATGGAGAAAGGATATCAAAGCCAAATTTGACCTATGAGTAAGGCTGATTAGGAATTCTGCTGTGTTTATTCTCGGTTGTTTATTTTTAAAAGTCAATCTTATCTTATTGTTACATCTCATTTCATATGCGTTATTTTATGGTAATTATGTTGTATTTTAACTGTAAAATACCACACAGAATGCATACCACATATTACACACAAATGTATACTTTGTGGATAGTCATCTCCTCAGAACCGATAATCTCTGTTACAAAGACTGGTTTTATTTTGTTTGGTACCTAGGAAAAATTGAAGAACTCATGTAAGGAATCGAGCTAGTAATTTAATTGGTTATTTTCCCTCTATTTTTACAAGGCCAGAAATAAATTATGGAAAATTTCTTATGAAGGAAGATTAGGAAATGTTTGTATAAATGGATTTAAAGGAAACAAGCAGATGTCCTCAGACCCACAAGCCTCTGAATTTATTCTATACTAATATATTATACAGTTAACATAAAATGTCCAGAGAACTACAGTGGTTTTCCCAAGAAAAATGTGCCTCTAATAATTCTAATATTTTGCCCAATAAAGAAAATAATGTATATCATTCATCACAACTTTAAAGGGACTCTGGAAAAAGGAAATTTAAAATAAGACCCAACCTTTTCACTATTTCTCAAAACCACATAGTATCTACAAAACATCTGCTCTTTTCTCTTTTTCTCTGATTTTAACATCCTGTGAAGCCCTGTTCCTACCCAGTTCTAAATGTAAATGAGCTCATTCTTAAACCATCATTTTCATGTTAATTGCATGGGGGCACAAACAGGCAAAGCAATGGGATAGAACCACATAAGCCAAGTGCTGTTTTCTTCCATGTGTACTAAATGAACTTCAAAATAAATACAAAAACCTCAATCATACTTTAAATACTGATTTCTATCTGCCCACTAAGTGACTCATTTGTCCCATGGTCTCAGCCACCATGCCGTTCTGGTGTTAAGGCACAAAAAGGAAACATTCCTAAGGGTGAGCAGGAGGAAAGGGAGAATAAAAGACACAATACACAAAGCACACCACTAAGAACTGTATCTGCCATTGAGACCAGCCCTGACAATGAGATCTTCCTCCACAGGCCAGTTCAGACAAATCTGTCTCTGAGATGGTGGGCACATAGCTTAACAACTCCCAAATGCAGTACAGTTCAGAAACAGACATTAACCACCTGTACCTGCAACATTTCTCCCACACCTTCTTTTCAACAACCAGACAGAAATTTAAACCACGCCATGGAGGTGTTAGTTTAACAGATTAAGTGTTCACAGTCAGAGTCAAGCCATCTTCTTAAAGATAAGAGAATGTAAAAAGGACTTCTCAACTAAGAGACTGCAACTTAGAAGTTTAGGTTTTGATTCCTGAAGTAGGACATAATCGGCATATGTGAGGACATAAGTCACATTCTTTTAACTTTAGCTTTCTTGTAAAAACCTGTGGTTGCTCTTACTCATAAAGATAGGTACTCAAGGATTAAGACATGTCCCACCATCCAGGCACCCACACCAGTCATCCTAACAGATCAAGGTGGGAGCCACTCTACTGCATCTCAAAGAGCCAAGCCAAAAGCCTCAATCTCAGTTTCCTTAATTGCCAAATATATTTTATAACTAGAACATACAACCAGTAACAAGCTTAATTGTAACAGTGGACATTTTAATTGCTTTTGGAAAACTAGCCAACAACCTGTGGTATACAGCTTCAAAAGGATGCAATCTCATGAGCTAATTAAGATCTAAACCCTGACAAACTGTAGCTCTCACAGTGATACTCAGTTGCAAGCTGCATACAAGTAAAGTATATAAAGAGATCATTTAGAAATTACTTATGGGAATTAAGGGACTTATTCAATTTGATTTTGCTTTGTTTTTTGACAATAGGGAGGTAGAAAATGATCTTCCACAATTTAGAGGGCTGGCCTTCAAAAAAAAGTCTCCCAAGTAGTAAAGTCAGAATCATTTGCGTTAAGTCACTTCAGAGATCATTTCATACTTGGATTGATTGATTTAAGTGACTTGGTAAGGTGCTGGCATTTTTAAGAAAATTTTTAAAGGGAAGAAACTAAAAAGGGTAGTGATATATTTCGTGTGATGCTATTGAGGCAATGCATTAAATCTGTTAAAGAGACACTGCTCAGAAGGTAGCAAGAGTTATCTGAGAAACAGGGAGAGCATTTTGCCTTATTTCTAACTCCCCCACACTCCTCCCATAATAAAGTTTACAGTTCCGGTTTATTTTATTTAAAGGACAAAATCCTCAGAGTGAAAAGATTCAGGAGAAGGAAAATCTCTTACTTTGCCCTTTCCACTTGAGTCAGAGCATAAACAAAAGTACCTGTTTATCTGCACAAGTATGTACTCAGATGGGTGGTTTCAGAAATGTGCTTATTTCCAAGGGGCTATAAATGTCTCTATTCATCATCTTTGAGGACAGTACTCTTATGGGTTAAAACATATCCAAACAATGCAAATGGCCAGGTGTGCCTTTTTTTGACACTGAGGTTGAGAAGTTACAGTAGAAACACTATGAAGTGAAAATTTCTGGTCGTACTGCAGAACTCAACCCTCCTGCTCAGGCCAACTTACTCTGCTGGTATCAACTTTAACTCCACCTAGACAGCAGCATCAGTGGTTTACAATTAACACACAGCAACCACACAAAGTCCCTTCCTGTGATTCACACAGGAAGAAGAGCTATGTTACCCCATTCCTGGGAAAGGTGCAAAAAGAATCTGAGTCTGGTTTCACAAAGATTAATGCCACCAAAGAGGAAGAAAGGAGTTTTCTAAACCTCTCCTCTGCCCTTAAGCCAACTCTTCCAAGGTAGTCTAAACCTGGCCTCTAGCCAGCCTTGTGCAGTTCTGCTAAGTCTGCTCATTGCAACAATCCTCACAGCAATGGGGCTTTGTGACATATTCCAAGCCCTCAACAAGGAAACAAGTACTTAGTACACAAGCACCCAATCAGGCAGCAAGGGCATCAGCTGAGTCATCAGGGATGTCTGAGCTACTTTTGGCAGAGCTGATAACCACATAACACGCCTCTCTCAGCTTCAATAAAAATAAATGTTCATGTCTCTACAGCAATAAATGGAAAAAATTCAATGTAGGACTGGTTGTGTTATCAGAGATAATCTGATTTTCTCAAGGGGTTCTCAATAAGCAACCAAATTCCACATCCTTCAAAAAACATCCACAACATAAAGTGTCCTAAATCAGAAAAGTCACAAAAACATGTCTTTCTTCATTATCACACAGTATTTACTCCCTCTCTAGAAGCAAGTACAGAAACTAAAGAATACAAACTGGCATCACATGATGGGATGCTAACTCTGACCTAATTTCTTTCTTCCAATAATGAAGACTACATGTTATTCCTGGTTTAAATACTCCAAATACTGTGGACATAACATGTAGCACTTGCATGCCTGAGAGAGGTGCATTACATCTCTGTCTCCTTGCAAGAGCCACGGCCATTTCCCTCGAAGACAGCTCTAGACTCACAGATGACCACTACCTCCCGTCCCCTAAAGGAAATGATGTTTGGTTGGTAATACCCTCCCATGTCTGAACACCAGAATGCCATCAGAATGCTATCACAATGCTTCTGAAAGTTGCCAATGTCTTTTTCTATTAGTCATCCACAAAAAGAAGAGACTCAAAAAGGTTTTTCTTTCAAGCATCCATGAAAAAAGAATTTAGGGAAGCTGAGCAATATGATGCTCTAGGATATTTTTCCTGTGTGTGTTTCTGTAGATATCAACAAACCAGTGATATCAGACTGGACTTGGTAAGCTAAACACCATAGTGTCCTCTCTGAGCCATTCAGATTTTACTTGAACAAACTGAGCTTTCATGAAGAGATTCAAAGGCTCAAACATGTCAGTTGGAGCTCATTCTCTGAGCCCCTTCTAGAATCTCAGGGACAGACTATAAAGTAATGACCCAGAGGAAGAGGCAAGCATCCCAAGACTAAGAGTCACCAAAACCCCAGATTCACAGGCTCTAGCCATCTCTTTACAACAGCCAAAACCATAAAATGGATGACTGTATGTGATACATGACTGAATGAACAAGTATGGAGAAGGGCTTTCTCTAAGACCTACTCTGCAAAGCCCAAAAGGGGTTAAAATGTCCCTAATAAAGAAAGTTAGTGTTATTAGGCACGTATTTCAGTTAAAAAGTTTTCCATAAATGGTAGCTATCATGTTGCCCACCAACTGGACTCTGTCCAGTTGACAGTCAAAACCAGATTCATATATGTTAATCCCACAAGAATAGGAATTTACTCTGTTTTGTTCACAAATATATCCCTAGCATCCAGAAAAGCACAAAAGATTGTTGATTCAAATATTTGTTGAATTTCTTTAACCCTCACAACTACCTAGATGATGAATCTAATGATTAAGATATTTAAGTGGCATGCCCAAGGTTGCATAACTGGCAAGTGGCAGCATGACTTTTTTTTTTAAATAAAAATTTTGACACCAATTGAAAGATGACTGTTTCTTATACCCGCATACCCTTCAAGCAATCAAGTAATCCTTTATTAGCAGCATACTCTGAGTTCTGCAATGAGCTAGGTACTTGCTATATAGCTAGTGTCTACCTCTAGCAATAGTCACTAATTATGAAACTAACCAAAGAAAACAGACTGGTGACATCACAATTTAACCATGACATCGCAATTTAACCTATGACTAAAATTTATATTCATAAAAGCTACAATTCTTACCAGTGGGGAAAATGTGTATAAAAAGTATGCAGATGAGGTCTGATAATAAAAGCAAAGAAAGAGCTAACCAATGGACCCACTGCTAATCTCTTAGAAGGACACAGAAAAATCTTGCTTTTACAGTTAAGGTGACCAAAAGAAAATTTTAAAATGTGAAACAGGTATCAAGTTAAGGAGCAATTCAGGTGTTCTCTATACAGAAAAAGGCAAAGGAAATGAAAAGTTCCAGGAAAAGAGAAGCATCAGAGGCTGCAAAGGCTCCAGATCTAACCTCCAAGTACTTTTTTTTATGTTGGTTTCCTGGGAACGTACCAGCCTTTGTGTGCTGCTTAGAGCAGAAGCTTCAACATTCTTTTACCTTACAATAAGCAAGATATCGTGTAACCAAATGAGGTGAAGTGTAATCTCATCACACAATACAACACAAGCAGCTGTGATTTCCTAGTTAAAGGACAGCGGCTCAGTTAGCTGCACACCTGCAATTATTTAATGTCTAGTTAAGCTTGTCTCCATTTAATAAATTACCTGATAATTACAAAGAGAATGGAAAGAAAAGACATAAGCCACAACTGAGAACTGGAGAGAAGGGTGGGAATTAACAAACAAAGGTGGAGAAAAAACTCTTCACAAAAGGTTTGGAGAAGAACAAAATATTTGAGTCAAGTAAATTAAGTAATTCAATTTGACAAACATTTCATAAGCATCTGCTAGATGCCAGGCAGGGTGTTAGCCATGGCAGAGCATCCAAAACTGAACTATCCTGGCTTCTACCCTAGGTGTGCTCAACAAGTCTCTGAGCTACTTCCGGGAGGAAGAGCTGACAAAGATAGACTCCTTACTTTTCCAGGCCAGTTGCAGGATTATCAATTTCCCCCTCACTTACTAACAGAACAGATACCTCCTGGGCCCTCCAACACACACAGCCAGCTTTCAGCTGTCCAGGAAACCAGCACAGAATGTGCCAGGGCAATACTAATCTATAGGCATTATCAAAATCTCATTTCCACTGATAGCTTCAGCCACTGCCCATCCCCAACCCCAACTACACCTCCTGAACTGCACCCAAAATGAATTTCCTTTTCCTCTATCTTTACTTCTCTTCCTGACTGCCCTTGGGTGAAACAAAATTGCCAGAAGAAAGAAAACAAGAGGAAAAGGCAGAGGGAATGGGTTGCGTAGAAGTGAATGGGGGATCCTCAAAATTTGTAGGCTGAAGTCCTAATCCCCAGTACCTCAGAATGAAACCATATTTGGAGAGAAGGTGTTTAAAGAGGTAATTACGTTAAAATGAAGTCTTTAGGGTGGGCTCTAATCCAGTATGGCAGCTGTCTTTAAAGGAAGAGGAAATCTGAACACAGTTGTATGAGACCAGAGGGAAGACCATGTAAGGACAACAGCAAGGTAGCCATCTGCAAGCCAAAGAGACTGGCCTCAGAAGAAACCAAACCTCCCAACACCTTGATCTCAGTCTTCTAGCCTCTAGAGCTGCAAGAAAATAAATTTCCATTGTTTAAGTCACCTGGTCTTGGTTACAGTGGCCCTAGCCAACCAATATAGCCACAAATTAGAAAATGAACTCTTATAAAATAAGCAATTTCCCATGAATAGGCCCATTCGAAATTCTTCAGATGAATTTCCAGTTGGATCCAAATAAGGGGCTGACAATTTGTTCCCTGTCAGCCCGTCCCTAGGTGCTATTTGATATAGCTGAAATAATATGCATTCTTTCCACATAGCAATCCTGCAGCCTTGAACTTAGTAAAATCACAAACAGACCCAACCACTGGGACTGATCATCCATCTATCCAGTCATCCTTTCATTCATCCATGCATTCATTCCATAATACTTATAAACCGCCTATTATTTGGAGGGGAAATGAAGAAAAATTAAGATCTGGGATCAGCTCTTAGTATTAGCACTAGGTAGTAGTAGTACTAGTATTTACACTATCAGGCTAAATTGAGATAGGCCCGATGACCTATGGATGCACATTGTTAGGAATACCTAACACCTATACATTTGTAAGTCTGTGAAGAAAAAGGGTAGGAGACATTCTAGGCATAGAAACCATAACGAGGCCAGGCACAATGGCTCATGCCTGTAATCCCAACACTGTGGGTGGCCGAGGCAGGCAGAGAGCTCAGGCTAAGGAGTTTGAGACTAGCATGGGCAACATGGTGAAACCCTGTCTCTACAAAAAGTAGCTGGGCATGGTGGCATGCACCTGTGGTCCCAGCTACTGGGGAGGCTGAGGTGAGAGGATCACTGGAGCCTGGGAGGTTGAGGTTGCAGTGAGTTGTGACTGAGACACTGCACTCCAGCCTGGGTGACAGAGCAAGACCCTGCCTCAAAAAGAAAAAAAGAAAGAAAACATACAAGGAAAGCACAAAGACATGAAAGCAGGAAACCGAGTCAGAATATCAAAATACTGAATATGAATCTCAGCTCTAACACAAAGTACATGACCTTGGGCAAATGACAAAACTCTTTGATCCTGTATTGAATAGTGTAATCAGACAATGCTTGTTGAGGCATTTGTATTGTCCCTACCACTCCAGGGTGGCTATTGGTTATATTTTATTTGTACTGGGAATAGCAGATAGTCCTGTGGCCTGGACCACAAGAAAAAGTAAGCCTGAAAATTAGGCTGTAATAGTATTTTAGAGCCAGACTGCAGAGAGCCTAATATGGCACACTAAGGAGTTTAGAAAACAGTATATCCTATGGACATGAAGCCTCTGAAGTTTTTTAGAACCCAGTTCAACAGCAGAGTTTGGGACTTCTGAAAGACCACTGTCATAGCAGAGTAAACAGCTGGGAGAGAGGAAATGAAGTTAGGGTGACAAGTCAGGGGGCAAATGCAAGTGACTGAGCCAGAGAAAAGGATGACAGAGAGGAGAGGATGGAATCAAGGTATAGCTCAGAAGCACAACAGCCAGGATGCTGTGACCTCCCAAGATGAAACTTGTTTCAAAAAGAAAATGACCAAGGACTTAATTAAATTAACTAGCCAGGTTACTATTTTCACATTCTAGAAACATTGCCCTGCTTAATTAACTTATATTCTCATTCATTTACATACATGCATTTTAAAAAGCTAGCAAAACATGACCAAACAGACTAGCACTCTCGACCAATAAACAATCTCTTTAAAGAGCCAAACAACTGCAGAGAGCTTTTATTTTTAGCACTTAACATTTCTGATATTTACTAAAGTTTATAGTTCCTCTTCCCTGGGAGCTATTTTATTGTTTAAGTGGACTGTATTAATATTCGTACTTCTACCCTGACCAAACCAGCAGATGAGAGCAAACAGCTTCCTCTGACTCTTCAACCTGCTGCTATTTTCATACCTAGCCTACTCTAAAAGTATAATGATCAGCTCTAAATCTAGGCTTGAAGGCAGAGTACTAAAGGCCAGTACAACATTTACATTTCTCTCAGGCTGAGGCATGGAAATTCAGTGACAAATCAATTTTTTCTTTTACAAAGTGGTGGATATGCAGGCATTTAAGAAGAAGCAGTGCAGGTGTGAGGAAATCCAAAAGAAGATGCTGAGGATATCCTTCCACGAGTCATCTTCATAACTCTGCCAATTTTTAAACCATTTATCAGGCCAATAAAGTAGACCCTGTCAAGGGCTAGGGGAGGCTAAACAAGTTGTAGACAGGCCTCTGGGCTTGCACAGCAGCAGCAAACCACAGATTAAAATTACTCAGGAGTCCTGCACAGAAGTAATGATTCCCCCTACTGTGAAGACCACCTGCCCCTGCACACACCTATGAAAACGTCCACCCTCCACTTTCACAGGCATTCTCTGTGTCTCCTGTACTAGCATTTAACACTGTCTTTATACTGTTGGTGCAAAAGTAATCATGGTTTCTGCCATTGGAATTGCCATTGAAAGTAATGGCAAAAACTTCAATTACTTTTGCACCAACCTAATAGTTACTTGTAAACAATCCTGTCTCCTCAACTGGAATGCAAGTTCCTGGAGAGGTAGGATACCTGCTAGGGTTGGCTTTGTGCTGTGCCTACATAAGTGAAATTCAATAAATGTTTGGTGAATGGCACATTAATCACATAAGCAGAAAACCCAAAGGAGGATCCTGGAGAGCCTCTGCACTAGAGCAATGCTTCCAAACGTTGAAATGCAGACCAATGACCTGGAGATCTTGTTAAAATATACATTCTTGAACTGCACCCACTGGAGATTTTGATTCAGTAAGTCTAGGGTAGGAGTCCCCAAATCTGCATTTCTAACAAGATCCCAGGTGAGGCTGATGTTGCTGATCCACACTAGCTCTGCCTAGAATAACCTCCTACCCAAAGGAGAAATCACCCCACAAGTGTAACTCTTAGAAATAGCATGTAGTAACCACCCCCCCCATGATGGAAGTTCACACACACCAAAGGCAGTCCAGTCCACTTCCAGTCAGAGAACTACGACAAAGACCTCCTATATATATATACTAAGTACGCTGGATTTCAAATGACTGCCCTACAGATACTAAGTATGTACCTTTCACAGACTTCTCACTCACTTTCTTTCAAATCACTCATTTTCCTTCCTTCTCACCCTGCCTCTGCCTTTTCTCCTTATCCTTGCACAGCCAGAACCACATCTGAATACTAAACTACAGCCCTTTTATTTGTGTTTCCCAGAAAAATATTGCAGAAAAACTGCCTGCTTCTGAATACACGTTTTCCCTCTATGAATCTATGTATCTACTTTCCCCAAAATGAGCTCCTTCCTTACCAGCAACTAATCAATCCCCAGAAGACCACCCATAAGCATCCAAGGGGAACTGTCTACCCTCTCCATTGAGCTGTTTCCGGCACCACACTGACCCCTCGAAGTCGCTCACAAGCACATCAATGTTTTCATTAGTCAAATAAAGAGGATGCACTGATCTCATCTTCCTTCTAGCTCTGATGCCCTAGAAGTATGTGATCTAAACCTAGGGACAACTGGCAACTATTCCAGGTTTCTCTTTTGCCGACATACTCTTCTCTTTCCTGCTAGTACCAGTTGTTTCACTCAAAAGACCAGAGGGAAGCACCTGGAGATTCAGAGTTAGGAGACCTGGACTCAAACACCAACTCCAGCACCAACGAGCTGTATGGCATTGGGAGAGTCAGATAACCTATTTGACTCCCCATCTCTTCAGTTGTAAACTGGATATAATAATACCTCAAAGCTATTTTATGAGACTGAGATAAAATAAAATACATAAAATATTTCCCAAACTGCAAAATGCTACAGAAATGCTAATTAGCATCAATGCTTATAATATCCCTCTTATCCTTATTTCACCTACGAATGGCTCCCAGTTCTAACAGTTCCCCCTTTCACAATGCATGTCCTCATCACCCCAGTCAAAGGAGAGTGACCTTACATTCTTTTGTATTCACAAAATATACTGGGGATGGCAATGATGACAATCAGCCTTGCGTTTATAGACACCTGTGCTCAGGCTGCAAGGGATGAGGGCTCCTTGCAGCATCTTACACATCATCTTGTTTAGAGTCTGGCACTTGCTAAGCACTCAAATACTGGCTGAATGAATGGCATTTCAGTTAGTAGGTTAAGTGCCTCACAAGGTAAAGAATAGAGGAAGAAGAAAGGTTAATCAACAAAAGTCAAATGCAACATAACCCACTATTTTATTGCATGGCCTCTGAAACCACTGCCCTTTACTACTTTTAGGCCAATATTTATTGAGCACTTACAATGTTCTAGGGCTGTACCAAGTGCTTTACATGTCTCATCACATTTAATCTTCACAACGACTAGATGAGGCAGGTACTGTTATAATCCCTATTTTATAAACAGGGAGAGTGAGGCACACAGAGGTTAGATAACTTGTCCGAGGTGACACATCTGGCAGTGGCAAAGTAGGAATCTGAATCCACAAGGTTTTATCCCAGAGCCAGCATTCTTAACTTCCAGGCTAGGTGGACACTTATAGGACACAAAGCTTCAAGGCATGTCTCTATCTGGGAAAGCATTTCTGCCTCCACATTTTAGCTCCTTACTCCAAGAACCAATTAACAGGACAGAATGACAGCCTGAAGCTCCAGAAAAATTATAGCTACTCATCCTCTCAATGAGCATGTGATGCAGAGAGGACGCAAAACCACCAAATATTTAATGTGCTCGAAACTTGGTCTATGAAAGATTCAGTCACTTGAAAACCACATTTATTATTAGAAGTAAATCTCAAGAAATACAAACTCGAGGCAAGGTTTTCACTTCAATAACCTTTCTAGTTAATAATTGATACTAGTAAAAGAAGAATAATGGAAGATGGGCTCTGAATTATATGCCTCACAATGGAGGCTAGTCAGAAGCTCAGCAGAATTTCCCAAGTCTGTCACTCCATATGGAAAATCCCCAGAGGCAGCCAGGAGTCATGAATTGGATGTGCATCCTTCTTTAGGCTGACATACCTATGACAAGCCCCAGAATTCCAGGAGAACTATCCTTCCTCAAACCATCTAACCTAATTAACAGAGCTAATGAGAGCATAAGAAAAGAAAAAAAAAAATCCCCATAATCTTTGCAACTTTTCTGTAAGTCTATAAGTATTCCAAAATAGTTTATTTTTAAAATTAAAAAATAGCAATAATCAAATAGAAAAAACAAGAAAGGAATATGACCAGACTGTTGATGACACAAAAGGAAATACTATCAGATCTTGGACATAGTAAATAATGCTCAACATTACTCATAATAAGAAATGCAAATTGAAACCACTTTGAGATACCAACTTTCTCCTATCAGATTGGCAAAAATTCAAAAGTTTAACACCACCACCCTGTTGACAAGACTGTGGGGAAATCTCTAGTCTTAAGCAGATGGGAATATAAATTGGTACAACCTCTATAGAGGGATTTAGCAGTGACTATCAAAATTACAAATGCACATTCACTGTAACAATTTCACTTCTGGGAATTTATCCTACAACTGAACTGAACACACACCCAGGATGAAATGCCATATGATCAAGATTATTCACTGTATGCCTGTAATCCCAGCACTTTGGGAGGCCGAAGCGGGCAGATCACTTGAGGTTAGGAGTCTGAGACCAGCCTGGCCAACATGGCGAAACCCCGTCTCTACTAAAAATACAAAAATTAGCCAGGTGTGGCAGCGGGCACCTGTAATCCCAGCTACTCAGGAGGCTGAAGCAGAAGAATCACTTGAACCTGAGAGGCAGAGGTTGCAGTGAGCCGAGATCATGGACTGAATTCCAGCCTGGGCAACAGAGCGAGATTCCGTCTCAAACAAAAACAAACAAACAAACAAACAAAAAATTATCACTGCAGCATCACTTGTAAGAGCAAAAGACTGTAAATAGCCCCAGTGTCACACTGGTTAAGTAAATTACGGTACAGCTATACAATGAAATATCAAGCAGTTGTGAAAAGGAACAAGGAAGCTCTCTCTGTAGTGAGATGGAATGATCTCCAAGATATATTGGTAACTACAAAACAGCAAGATGCAGAACAGTGCTTACAGTATGCTAAATATTGTATAACAAAGGGCAGAAAAAGTGAGAGCATACACAAATAGGAGAGTATACACATAATTTATTTGAGAAATTACAAAAGATGTAATAGAGACTAATAAAGTAGTTATAAAAGGCTGAAGAATGGGGTACACAGGTCCAGGGATGAGAGTGAGACATTCCTCTATATACTTCTTAATACAATTTTGCTTTTGGGATCATATGAATATATTATCTACTCAGAAATGAACAATAATAACATAGTAGCAAAAATACCCATCAATCCCACAAATGACAGGATCAATCTTTGCTTTTACCTCTACATAGTTATATTATTCAAGAATTATAAGTGACCAGTCTCCAAATTCTTTTTCTATTGCTTCCTATGACACACCTTGCCATATATCATCCTAGGAGATAAACACCAGTTTAATATGAACCAAAAGAGTATAATCATAAACAGGAAAATGTAAACATAAGAAAAGATATATAGTCAAAGTTATACATGACATTGGGAAATCTATCTTACCTCCTATGTTAGATGATCTGTGCTACTGTTTCCTTCCCATACATACCTACCCCATATCCTTAACCTTCCCCTCCCCAAGCACAGACAGTCAAGAACTCAGCAGTTTTAGCACTTAGAAGTTCAGAACTTATTTGTGAGTAAATCTGAGCCCAAAAGCATGAATAAAAATCTCAAAATACAACCTAGTGTGAAAATCTGACATGTTGGCAGATGCTGACCCGAATTGACTCGGCAACACATTGTCTCCAATGGGATCACTCATATGTTTCTTGTGTTAACTCTAAGGCTGTGTGCACTGTGAGGCCATTAAAACAGACCACGGTCATGTGTGGTATCTTGCAGGAAAGCAAGCAGAATGAAGAGGCAGCCTATGACATCAGCGATCCTACCAAAAAGGAGCCCCCAGGCTCACAGATAATAACATTAAATGGTAGACAGGCTGCCACTCAGCAGGTAAGTACTTTTTAAAAACCCTTTGCTAGACAAGTCATCAAAGCCCAGCTCAACAAAGTGCTATCTAGGGAAAATTATTTGCTTTTCTACTAGATCAATAAGTAGCAAATAAGGTCAGAGACTAGAAATGAGCAATCAATAAAATAGGGAAAGCACTGTAACCTGTCACTGGTTTTGGCCACATCCTTTGTTTCTGTCTACAGGTTTTCATAAAGAGAGGAGAGACAACTACTATGTCACTCAATTTTTCACATATACACACCTAATATTTTATTGTGCTTAAAATTATGGGACCATTATTAACGGCCCAAGACACTCCATATCAGATCACCCCCAGAGAAAAACTTGCCCTTCAGAATTCTATGTATAAATAGAGTTATACATAAGTGTATTTCACCCAAAGTCCCTGCTCAAGCTTAGGATAACAGGCGCTTCTAAAAGTAACATCCTGTTCTCCCTTCTCTTTCTCTTCAGGTCTGTCTTAGTGTCTTAATCAGCAGGGCCATAATCTAGAAGGCTCCACTAAAAACTGCTGTGTTATCACAAAATGTCTGATATACTTGAAGCAGTGAAGGAAAAGCGGCATGCTGATCCACTACAGAAAGTTCCCGTGGTACCTCATGAATTTCTGAAGCTGTCTCATAAATCAGTTCAGCCAAGATCACTTAACTTGGTCTTCTTACAAATCCTGCTGCCACAGTGAACAGTATCTGAAATTGCATTTTAAAAATGGAGGAAGGACTCTTCCACAAAAGCTGGGGTGGGGAGCTGGCAATGCCAGTTCAGGAATGTCTGAATACAGAGCTTGGGATACCCAAAGTCAAGGACGAGAGGAAACTGATCTGAGCATTAACAAAATCCTAAGCTGCAGAACATTTATTTTCTTTCACTTATTTCTGTAGGTATAAAGCTAAGACAGTCTGAGAAAAAGCTCAGACTGCACACCTCATAGCATATCTAGAAAGCCTACCCTTGACATCACCACAGCACTTCTCATATCAGATCACAATTGGTGGGTTTCTTATTTTAATCCTCTCTCAAATGTGAGTTCCCCAAGGCAGAGACCATTTCATTTATCCCCAGTGCCCCTAGCTCAGTGCATGGCACCATGGATACAGTATATAAATATTTGGTGGATGTCTACTTAGAAGAGGCAATGCTTCTTACAAAAGAAAAGGAAGTCTGTACAATTCAGTTCATTTGCCCTTGGCAAAGAGGAACATAAGATCTACATCCTAAAACTGATTATCAGAGTAAGCTCCTTGGACTAGCAGCATCAGCAATGCCTGGGGCCACATAAGAAATGCAAATTTTAAGGCCCCGCCCAGGCATACTGAATCAGAAACTAAGGATGAGGTCTAGCAATCTACATTTTAATAAGCCCTCCAGATGATTTTAATGAAAAGTAAAGTTTGAGAATCATTGTCCAACAGTTTCTGTGCATACATATATGTTACAGCTTCCTAACCGACCCCTTAGAAGTGAGACAACTGAATAAGATAACTAAACATTTTTTAGATGTTTAGAAATAAGTTTACACACAACCATGAACCAGCTTTTCTGGTGGTATTAATTAATTACATATGCAATGCTGGTTCAGTGGTTTTTATTAATCTGTTTCTCTCTGCTCACAGCAAAGACATACATATTTTACCAATGAAAATACAAAAGTCAAACCAACAGCTGAGACACTAGAAAAAATATTTTTACAAACTGACCAGAACACATTAGAAAATTAATGTTACACAAAGTGACAAGAAGGTCAGGTTCTTAGGGCAAAATGGAGGTCATTTTGCATTTATCTCCAACTCAAACAACTAAAAGACATTCAGCAAAGATCTCCTCATTCTCCCCACTCTGTGCATGGCTATGGCGGCCTTCTCCCAGATTATCTGCTGGTATTTCTAAAGAGTACATCGAGATAACAGGGTAAGGGTATTCAGAGTGTTCAAAGAGGGAGGAGCAATTTTTTCACATGGAGACTTCAATGACATGTCAACAATGAGCCTAATTACCCTGCGGCTATACTGAAAATAATTCTATGCCCTGCATATAAAAAAAAATTCTATACACCAGTCAGTCTATTTTGGAGGGAAAACAGCCCAGCACAGACACCCTTGGCCAGCATTAGAGAAGGATGATGTTACTAAGGAAACTCACTTGGAGAGGAAGTGCTGAGTCTCTTGGCCTTTCCCTAAGGAGGGGTAACCAAACCAAAAAGGGAAGAACAGATGTCCTCTTAAGCCTATGCAGCTGCCAGAGGTGCCCCAAGGCCCACCTTAGGCTTCTAGAGGTGTCAAACTGCTCTGCAAAACTAAATTTGTCCTTAAGGCTGGAGAAATCTCAAAAAGAAAAGTGAATTCTCACCCATGATCTGACAGATGCATGTGCTTCACTAGCCAAGAATATATTCAGACAGTAAAGGGGCAGCAATGTTTAAAACTGATATTGGTTTGGCAATAATATGTTTTCATTCAGGGCCCACAAAACAAAAATACCAGGAAGGGTGTCTTCCTATTTGTAGATGGAAAAAGAGCATTTCTTGAGTGTCAAGAAGGCCCCTTCTTGTGTTCTCCCATAATACAGATGCTGCTGACCAAGAAACCATGCTTAAAAATAAAAATGTTTTTTAATGTCTAATTTCCATATCCAGTTTCAAGAAATTCAAAATTAGAGTAATTTTGGTCAAAACCTCTTAGGTTTATTCCTGCAGTTGTGGGAGGGGGGCGTTTTTAAAATGCTTCACTGAAACAGAAAATGTACAAAAGCAGGTTCTTAAAATACAACAAAATATTATAAACAACATCAAGCCTATTAATGTCTACTATCAATGTAGTTAAGAGGATAGTTTTTTAAAATGGATATGAACATTTGCCCAGTTAAATATTTTGTTTTTAAAGTGAGTGTTAAAAAGCACAGTATTTAGTTGGATGTGATTCAAATTCATCCAAATCTGGACCTACCCCTAATCAAATATCTGACTACAATTTTTCAATTTTATATTTTATGAAGCTGAATAACACAATCTAGTATTTCCTCTATATAGCCAACCTGAAAATATCATATCCCCGTTACTTTGTTAATCTATATATATATAGATAGATAGATATAGATAGATTAATATTTTTCTTTTTGATACAAGAGTCTTGCACTGTTGCTCAGCCTGGAGTGCAGTGGTGCGATCACAGCTCACCGCGGCCTTGATCTCTGGGGCTCGAGCTATCCTCCCATCTAAGCCTCCCAAGTAGCTGGGACCACAGGGTTGTGCCACCATACGTTACTTTTTTTTCTTTTTTCTTTTTTTGTAGAAAAATGTAGAAATGTAGTCTCACTGTATTTCCCAGGCTGATCTCAAACTCCTGGGCTCAAGCGATCCTCCCAACTCAGCCTCCTAAAGCACTGGGATTACAGGCATGAGCTACTGTGCCTGGCCTGTTAATTTATTTTCAGTGATTAAACAAATGATATTAGCACATGATAAAACATAGGTTACCACTTTCTCTCCCATGGAATACCCATTTCTGTAAACACCCAAAACGTTCCAGCAGGGCTTTCCTGCTTTATAAAGCAGTACATATTTTAAACCCCTTTTACTCTTAATTTCAAAGACGTTTGGCGTTTTGCAAAGCAAGAAAAAGTAATTTTATCTCTCACTGCCATACCTATAGTGAAACTATAAATAGTAAGGCCACCTTGTAAAATAATGGATTTCAATCTACTTTCAACTTTGAGGGTTGGCACTACAACTATAATTACTTCTTTAGATAACTCCTGTCCATAAGCACCCAAATACAGAAAAACGAAGGCCAACTATACCACTTATGAAAACCCACAGAGTTTCATTTGTGATCTATTCTTTGTTCCCGAGACGGGGTTTTGTCATGTTGCCTAGGCTGGTCTCAAACTCGTGAGCCCAAGCCATCTTGTCTGCTCACCTCAGCCTCCCAAAGTGCTGGGATTACAGGCGTGAGCTACCATGGCTGGCCATAGAGCTTTTCTTATCCCCTGACTTCCTGTCCATGTCATTACATTTTCCTTTTTTACTCAGAACCCAAACTTTTTTCCCCAAACATGGCTGGGCATCAAAATCACCTGCAGATGCTATAACAGGATGTCTTAAAAGAACAGTAAAGAAAATAAAAATTATAATTTTTAAAAAGTAGAAAAAAATCACCTGCAGGGCTTCCAAAAATAGAAGATTCCTAATTCTTACCCCACTGAGTCAGAATTTCCAGGAGTGAGACCCAGAAATCCCTATTTGTTTTTAATGAATACTCAAATTTCAGAACTAGTACTTGGTAGCAAGGAATAAACAAGGAACAAGTATTAGTTCCACCTAACTGCCCCAGCAACAATCACGCACAAGTCTAAGGAAGCCACCACTGCAAGTTAAAATGTTTTAAGAGGAGACATCTAAATGGCAGAACAATAAGGTAAAATGAAAACCTAGTGTGGCCCATGGAATTCAGCAAATCTACCTGCAATCTCCCATCTCCCTGCCCAATAGTGTAAAGACCACAGTAGTGGTTCCCAAGTTTTAGCAGGCATCAGAATCACCCTACACAGCTTACTAAAATTTCTGATAAGGGAACGGGGATCCCATGAATTTGCATACCTAACAAATTCCCAAGGGATGCTGCTGGTCCAATAACCACCCTTTGAGAACCACCAGGCTAAAGCAATGTCATGGAAATCAAATCCGGTGCAATGCCAGCTTTATCGCTAACTAGCTACACAACTTTGAGCACTCTCAAATTCTCTAAATTTTGTCTTTTCTTCTTTGG
Source organism: Macaca nemestrina (assembly GCF_043159975.1). Taxonomy (NCBI): domain Eukaryota; kingdom Metazoa; phylum Chordata; class Mammalia; order Primates; family Cercopithecidae; genus Macaca; species Macaca nemestrina. The sequence continues at coordinate 146,637,485 of NC_092128.1, forward strand.
GGGGCGGGGGGTGGAGAGAGAGAGAGAGAAAGAGAGATATGATAACAGAGTATCTCCTCTACCTCCAATACTACCGGTTCTACAAAATTCAAATCCCAGCTGAATGCGCACATGAAAATGCAGTAATCTTAAAGGTAAAAGAAAAGGTTCCAGTCCTTGAAACAAGCAATCGAGTACATTAACAGCCCCAAATAACACACACATCCAGAGGCAACAAATTAGTCTTTTCTGTAGTTTTCAAAAGGCTTTGCTAATCCATATGGCCAAGAGAAAAAATTACCATGTTTCCAGAATCCCATCCTTATACCAAAAATCTTGTCATGGCATGAGTTGAATTTCCTTTTGGCACCAAGTATCTCAACTATTTGCCAAAAAAGTCCTGTGGCTTTACCCCCAGGAGGGAGAAATGGGCTGCTAAGATTTACAGAATGTCCAAAATACACCAGGCACTGACAGATGTTTTCACATTCTGTTGCTCAAGTCACCACAACACTATGAAATAAATAGAATACTCATTGTACAGATGCTGAAACTGAGGCTCAGGAAATGTTAATAACTCACTCGTGACAGAACAGGTAATTAATGACAGAGTCAAAATTTCTACTAAGGTCTATACAACTCTAAAACTCTCACTCTGTTCAAGGTGCCACCATTTCCTCATTATTTCCATCTACCATAACACTTGAAAATGCCACGAGAGAGATCTTTTTCTCAAAATTAAGGTGAGGAAAGTTCTAGCGTGTTTGTAAATTAATTTTGAGGGAGGTCTCTGGGTCAGTGCATTCCTGACCAGCCTCTTGAAAGCTGGAACCCAGAGGGGTTTCAGAAGACTGTTTTAAGTTTTCATGTAAACCTGAAAAATAGTCTAAAATTATGTGCTTGAGCACATTCTCAGCTCACTCTAAGCAGCATAAAACCCCCTAAACAAATGGGTTGTTAGATGTGGGCCAAAAGAGAACAAAGAAACCATCCACCAAGCCCCATCCTAAACACAATCCAGATTGGTATCTACCATGACTCTTTAAAATAGTCAAGCTCAAGATCATCAGCTAATCCCAGAAAATGTCTCTCCATTTCCCCTCAGGAAAAGTTGAGCGCAAATTTGCATCAACTGAAAAGACAACAGGTAAGAACCAAATTGAAAGACATAAGGATACAATAAATGAATGCTATTTGTTAATGTTTTCAGGCTACTGAACTGTATATGTGATGGTTCATACATGTAAAGACTCTCCAACCTCATATTTATCCATTTCTCCAATAAAATCATCACACAAATAAGTCTCAGAGCAACACTGGAAAACATTTCATAGGTCTTTATTTCACAGCCCTAGCAGAAGAGTGACCTTAAAAATGGTAGGTCTTTAAAATGATAAGTGTTTCTATAAAAACTCCTCATTTCAAAGGACCACTAAAGTCTTCAAAAGGTGTGATTATTTATCCTCCAGTCCTCACCGGCAATCATGCAAAAAATGGTTTGTTCTATTATCTCTACAGACTTGGAATGGCACTTGGAATGCCAAGGTAGTCTGCCCTTAGGGTGGGGGATAGCGAAGATTGTAGAGGTCATAGGTGTTCTCCTTAGTGGGCCAAAGGACCACTGGCAGCACCAATTCTCCCACCTCCAAAGCATATACACATGGCCCTTGTAAGCACTGGCCCCGCTGAAGCTCTCAGCTTCAAGCTCTCAGGTGCTCAGCTGGATGGCACAGTTGACAAAAACAGGGAGCTAAGGAGACCAAGATTGAGGCATCTGAAGCTTACACAGGTCAGTCTACTTGGCTCAGATCCATGGCTGGAGGCTTCATGTCTAATTTCTACATGCCTGCCAGATGCTACCTATAACAGACAAAAAAAATCTATCCTCCCTACGGGAAAAAACAGTTCCTGCCTTGGGCCCCACCGATGATGGCAGCAGCGGCCCATGCTGCAGCAGGGGAGGCACAGCCAGGAACAAACAGGAGCCCCATCCCATATCCAGCTGGCAGGGTGGGAGCCCTGCACTCCTGGGCACAGCTGCAGCTGCCCAGCTGTGGCTCTGGACCCAGGCATCCCTGTGTTCTGGGGGGCCCAACTCCCACAGGCTCACAAGTACCTGTTCCCATTCCCTGGCCTCTCCCCACTCCCGGCACCTGCTCTGGTGCGGAGCAAAGTTGTGGCTGAGACCAGGCACTGTCGCGACCCAGCCAGGTGTATACTAGCTCAGGGTGGTACTGACACACCAGGCCTCTGCCACCTCTGCCCCTTCTGGACTTTGGGTGCAAACAGGTGCAGGAGGGAAGCAGGGGATGGGGGTGGGTGCGGAGGGAAGCTTGGCACAGGCCTGCAGGCACCCCTCTGCACAAACAGCCTGGACACCATGGACAGCATGTTGATGGTAGGAGGCAGACAGGTTCCTGGGCAGAAAGGGGTGGCTCTCCTGTGAAACCCCAACTTCAAGCCAGGGACGGCCTGAAGCCTAGGGGCCATGCTGTCAGTTCCAGCTGGAGTGGGTGGCTGGAATGAGAACTTATGGTGCTTTTTCCAGGCCCACTCATGGCCACCCATGGGCCAATCAGCACATACTTCCTCCCTTCTGAGCCCATAAAAACCCTTGGACTCAGGCAGATGTTGGGACTACCAGCTGCAGGAAGGAGCTACCAACTTTGGGTCTTCTCAACTTATCAGGACAACCTGCCTATGGAAAGTACCTACCCACTATGGGTCTCCTCTCCGCTGAGAGCTGGAAACTCATCAGGATGACCTGCTATGGAAGGGAGCTACCGACTTCAGATCTCCTGAGAGTTGTTCTGTCACTCAAATGAAGCTCCTCTCTGCCTTGCTCACCCTCTGGCTGTCCACATATCTCATTCTTCCTGGATGCAGGACAAAACTCAGGACCCACTGAATGGTGGGACTGAAAGGGGTGTAACACAAAGAGGGCTGAAACACAACCCCCTACTAGCCACTTGCAGGCAACAAGGAGAGAAGAGTTGTAGCCCTTCAGGGAACCCAAACCTAGCGGCTCTACAAGCCAGGACTGTGACACCCTCTTTGGGGCTCTGTGGTTCCTGGTGTCTACAAGCTTCTAGGTGCCACTGCATTGTCCAGTGCCCACAGTGGAAGCTGCTTGCAGTACACCTGGTCCAACCGCAGCCTCACATGGAGCTCCCCACCCTACCACAGCCAGTATGGCTGGCTGTGGCAGTGGCCGGACCCTGCGCTTGCTCACACACCCCTTGCCACTCCGCGCCTACTCACGCTTGGCAGGCCTGGGATCCAGCCTGGCAGCAAAAGCTGAGCACAAACTGCTCAGCTGAATAGGTGGAACAAGCCCATCAGGCTGGAGCAAAACTTGGGCAAAGACACCACAGGCCAGAGGTTTCCAGCTGGAAAAGTGACACCCTAAGGATCCTGTGACAGTGAGAGCAATTCATACATGGAGAATTATTTCTTCTATCCTAGAACACCAACTATATTATATGTAGGATACTCCATGAAAACATTAACAGTCTCTATTTCTTAATCAACTACTAAATAATGAAATATTCAAATCATGACTAATACTTACTGAGTACCTACTATGTGCCATGCATGTGCTATTTTAGGAGTTATGGATACAACAGTAAACAGAACAAAAAAGTAAAAATTTAAAAATATCTCCCCCTCACAAAGCTTACAATCCAGTAGAAACTTAAACAATATTCATTCAGATGGTAAAAAGTTGTTTTAATAGAACTAAGAAGTTGGCCAGGCGCAGTGGCTCACGCCTGCCACGCCGAGGCAGGCAGATTATCTGAGGTCAGGAGTTCAAGACCAGCCTGGCCGACATGGTGAAACCCCATCTCTACTAAAGAAAATAAAATAAATACAAAATTAAGCACACGCCTGTAATCCTAGCTACTTGGGAGGCTGAGGCAGGAGAACTGCTTGAGCCTGGGAGACGGAGGCTGCAGTGAGCCGAGATCACGCCACTACACTCCAGCCTGGCCGACAGAGAGAGACTTTGTCTCAAATAAATAAATAAATAAATAAATGGCTGGGTGCGGTGGCTCACGCCTGTAATCCCAGCACTTCAGGAGGCCAAGGCGGGCACATCACAAGGTCAGGAGTTCAAGACCAGCCTGGCCAATATGGTGAAACCTTGTCTCTACTAAAAATACAAAAATTCGCCAGACGTGGTGGCATGCGCCTGTAGTCCCAGCTACTCAGAAAGCTGAGGCAGAAGAATCCCTTGAACTCAAGAGGCAGAAGTTGCAGTAAGCCAAGATCGCACCACTGCCCTCCAGCCTAGGTGACAGAGACAGACTCCATCTCAAAAATAAATAAATAAATAAATAAACAAACAAACAAAAATTAATTAATGAAAAAGGGGTTAGAGAGTGATCAGGAAGAAGAGCTATCAGGGAGAAAAGAGGTCAGAGAAAGCCTCTCTGAGGAAGTGATTCTGTGGTCAAGGTAGACACCTGACATTTACTATCAGTAGTCTTTATGAAACCCCCTAGGCAGGGATCCATATTCTCCTCAAGATAGTTGAATGATTTGCCCAGGTTTATGAATGACTATAATCCACAATGCCCTTTTCATTACACAAAGGTTTCAAGACACTCACCTTGATCTCCAAGGCAAAATCTGCACATCCCAGGCAGTGCCAAAGAGGATTCATTCAGGTACAAAAAGAAAATCAAATTATCCATATATAATTAATGTTTTATCTCAATACTTTAAACTCCTAATTTTGGAATAAAATTTATATATGTAAATATGCATATAATTTTGAAGTGAACAAATATAAAATATGTATTATTGATAGGGACACATCATAAAAATTTCAAGATTATTGCCCTAGATAGATAGATGCCAAAGAAATAAACAAGAGGGTGCGGGGAAGATAGGGAGAGCTCTGTTAAAGGATACAAAATTACAGCTAAATAGGAGGAATAAGTTCTATTATAGTGTTCTATAGCACTGGAAGATGACTATAGTTAACAATAATATATTACATATTGTCAAATAGCTAGAACGAAAATACTAAATGCACCCAACACAAAGAAATGATAAATGTTTGAGATGATGGAATGCTAATTACCCCAATCTGATCACTATACATTGTATGTATTGAACATCACTATGTATGATTATATGTCAGTTATAAAAGAAAAAAAAGGAAATAAAACAAACATGAACCCTCTTCCCGAGGGCAGAATATATTGTTATGCACAGCCTGTACTCTGTGAACATAATTATAAATTTCCAAGTACAAAATAAACTAGAACATAAATGCGAATCTAAGGTGCAACTTCACTGTAGAGTTGAGATATTTTATTCCAGCACCTCATTCAACCAATACACAGGCCTCCAGGGCTGAGGCCCCACACACTGATAATTATTCAGCATGCTCCCCTGACTGGGAATCCTGTTTACTCCACATTGAAGGGAATCCACCAATTCATTTCAAATTGGTCACCAGACAACAGCTGTCAACTGGTAATAACTTTTGGTCACTCCCTACCCAGGCTGTTTAATATACATGTAAACATAAGTTTCATAAATTGTTCAAATGCATATTTACTCAAAACACCATTATGGGTCCATCAGACTGTTACAGGCTATCAGCTAAATAATATGCATTTTTTAAAAGGCTTGGCAGCTTAATACATATTTTTACTGCTCGCATAACTCAGAAACAGCCTCAGAGTAAAACGTTTAATTTGACACATAAATAGTCCATTATATGACCTAATCCTCTTTTGTGTTTTCAAAGAGGGAAGAAAGTGCCAGGGTATTTCAATTTGATAGGAAAAGCAAAGCAAAGGAGAAGGAAAAAAATTACTCACACATAGCTGTTGATCTTTACTTCAGGGCCAGGTTTAAGAGGGTTGGTAAATAAAAGGGTATTTAAAGAGAAATAGTATCTGGGTTATCATATGCATTAGGACAATCATATTTTAAAAAGAGAGAGAAAGGTCATTATTCAGGTAGTCTCCTGGATCTTAATCCTACTCAAAATGTCTAATATCATTTACCTATAAATTGATCCATTAGACTAGTGTTTCTTAACATAAGGCTCTAGAATCACTGGTACCCACAAGTCTGTTTCCAAAGATACTTGTTTTCTCTAATATGAGCTTTAAAAAGCTAGTTACCTTAGATAAGTGAGGGAAGTCCTAAAACTCTGTATTAATAAATTAATCTCAGCAAGTTAGCAAAGTATACAAAGGACTTGAAACTGGCATACCAAGAACACCAGCTACTATACAATTACACAAAGTGCCTACCATGCACTTACACACACCAACAGTTAGAACTTTCAAAATTCTCACAATTCTCCAGAAGAATGATTTATTATCACTGTAACCTCATTGTGGTCTTAAGTCAATCACAGTTTGCAATGCTGCTATTCCTGCTTTTTAAATATAAATAAATTACTTACTTTTATCATTAGAAATTTGACTTTTGAAGATTATCTGTTTAATCTCATGATACGCAGTGGTGCATATTTACAGCACTTGTTTTTGTCCTGTAATTTTCCAATAATGACACTCGTATGTGATATGGTTAAAATAAGAACAATCCAAATCCCCACTGCTAAAGAAGACATAGATAGAATAAGCCCACCTCCAAAAAGATTACTTGTATAGTAAACATTCATCTGTGATTTTATAGTCTCCAAATAACTTGCAATCTACTATACCAAGGTAAGTATGACAAAATCACATTTTTAAAGCTTATGGGATACTTTTCTAAAACAAAATATGTATATGGTTCATATTAACATGTGCTTATTTTGATGTTGGATGGTATAGGTGAGATAAGGAGCTTCTGTCCCACCTAAGTGGGTTAAGACCAAAAAAGTTGAGAATGACCACTCAAGACCAGTGGTTCTTAATGTTTTCTGGATCAGAGCCACTGTTGAGAATCTAAACCCAGTGACAAAAGCTATGCTCTATAGAAAAAAAAGGTACTCATGCATTAAAATTTGCAACCAAATTAAAATTTGGGCCATGTTGCTTAATTCTTAGAAGCCTTTAAAATAACGCATACCCAAATTACTTATGTCAAGACCATTTTGTAATATTACTTTTCTACGGTATTTTGAAAACAACAGAATTTTTTTAAGTTCCTCAAAAACATAAAGGGTAATATTAAATATACTTTTTGAAACTGCTTCTGAGTCCTTTGAAATTCTGCAAATCTCTCATCATTCTTAAACACTATTCTCGAGGTCCCTAAACCCAGTGTGTTAAGAACCTCCAGTTCCAGATTGCTTTACTTTTCATCATTATTTCAATATCAACTTAGAAAACTGTACCTAATATATTTTTTGGTTCATATTGGGATTTATTCCTATTTTCAGACACAATGAGATGTGTTACTTTCTCTTACGAATCCTCCAAAACCTTAGAGTAGAAAATGACTTGTTCCTAAAGGTCTGACATTCGAGTATCTGTGGTCCTTTACTATAAGGGCACATATATTCACAATTCAAACATCAACAGTTGTTCAAATCCCTTCCTACTCCTGGGGAAATTCATTTTTTCACAGCACTATGAGAAAATTATTTCTTATATTGGCCTAAAATTTATCTTCCTATAACCTATACCCAGCAATCTTTGTTCTCACTCCATGGTTCCATACATGAAATCTAATATACCTCCTTCCTGAAAATAGAATCCTAAATATTTGAAAACAGAAGGCATGGACTCCCTTGTTCTCTCTTACCCACACAGCCTTCATGTTTTCAGATCCACCTCTGGTCATCGTGGTCATTTCTTCTAAAGGTTATTGTTTTATCTGGGTCTGAACTGAACACTTCAAGACAATCTCTACAACAGACTAAAAAGGCATGGATTGGCCATGAGTGGTGGCTCATGCCTGTAATTCTAGCACTTTAGGAGGATCACCTGAGCTCATGAATTCCAGACCAGCCTGGGCAACATAATGAGACACTGCCTCTATTAAAAAAAAAAAAAAAAAGGTATGGATCCTTTCTTTAGACACTCTATTTCTACCATTGCAGACTCAGACTAAAGCAGTACTTTATAGAATGCTCTTGGTAAAACCTTCTGTCTGAAAATCATCTGCTCTCAGAAAATACAGCAGTATCCTTGAGGCCTGTTTCCCTACTAACTTCAATTCTAATCATCAGAAATTTCTGTAGTCAACAACTACTTGTTTACCTGGACAAACAGCTTAGTTTGTCTAAGACTAGATGGTGGCCAAATAGGAAGTGGGGAAAAGTAGGGTTCATTATGAATTCTCTGTGGTAGAGAAGTGGCAAACGGGAAGGAATAGAGAACTGTGACCTACTTTCAATTTTCTCTATATTCCAAAATGAACAGGCTCCTATCCAGTCAGAGTAGTCACAGACACTTCTAGAACTGAGCCTTGGAGGAAAAGCAGGCTTTAGATAGACAGAGAAAAAGACAAGGTCATTTCATGCCCCAAAATGATCTGAGCAGAGGTGCAAAGGTGAGGAAGCCTCCAGCGAGTTAGAGGAACAGGGAGTCAACCACTGTGGCTTGAGCAATGTAGCCACATGGAGTTGCCTTAGGGAGAGAGCCTGCAAAGAGGCTGGGCTCACAGCACAGAGGCCCTTCCTAAGAAGTCAGGCTACTGAGTATATCTTTCAGCCCAGAAGCAGTGTGGAGTCACTAAAGTTTTTAAGCAGGAGAGTAAAACGATGAAAGCTGAATTTTAGAAACAATATGAGTCTCTCTACACACCAGGCACTTAATCAATGAGGTAGACTGAACATATAGATTCTAACTGCCAGGAAAGACGCATCTTGTGACCTAAAACTTACAGAAAAACCACTCCCCTAGTAAAATCCATCTCACAACAACTCACTTTATCCTTTTAATTTAACTAAGTACAAAGAAAGAAAAGGAAACAAGGAATGAGGCTCAGACAAACTAACATTGTCTCTAATGTCTAAGTCTCTCATGTCCTTCCTAAATCAAAATACATATTCCACAGTAAGCTAAAAATGATATAAAAGCATTAAATATTTACTCTTCCCATTTGCTATTATTTTTCACTAGCTACTCAGCTGTAACAGTCATTAACATGCTGAAAAGGAACTTCACGTAAATTCATCACTGGTCTGGGAATACTGCAGCTCTGATGTACTGGCTGCAAGCTACACCCGGCTCAGAGGCGCCATTTCCCTACAGTCAGGGCCAAATGTCTGGTTCACTCACAATTTACAAATGATTATTTTTCTAATTAATCATTCATCAAAAAACATAAATGGCAACAGGGTGTGAAGACAGTGCTAGCAAAAAAAACAGAAGGGGGCATGGATCCATCAATCCCTCCCTCATGAACCAGGGCAGCAAGCTCATGAAAGAAGGCTCCTAGGCCTGTGGGAGCTCCTATCTCAGAGAAAACCTTGACCCTGTCCCAAGGTGCAGGTGCCCCTCAGGCACTCAGGAAGGGGCAGCCTGCCTCACATGTGGATTATCAAAACAGACTCCTAGTGTCTCATTTTTCCAGTTGTTCCTTTAATGCCCACCTAATCACCTCCCCATGCCTCTTCCTCCCCAAGACACAAAGCTGTTAAAATACTTCTCTTCAAAGGTCTTCAACATACCCTAAGAACCTACAGGGCTGTTTCCAATCTCAAGATGGCTGAGTCTTACAACTTGCAAGGCCCTTAAACGTCCCCTGATCTGGGCCCTTCATTTTATAGTTTGGGAAAATCAGATTTAGGGAGGTTCCACTATGTCCGCCATTATCTCTTGAACGTGACTTGAGAACATTTGTTTTGTTTTTTGTTTTCTGACATGGAGTCTTATTCACTCTATTGCCCAGGCTGAAGTGCAGTGGCACAATCTCAGCTCACTGCAACCTCCACCTCCCAGGTTCAAGTGATTCTCCTGCCTCAGCCTTCCGAGCAGCTGGGACTACAGGCAAGCGCTACCATGCCAGACTAATTTTTGGTTTGTCTTTTTTATTTAGTAAAGACAGGGTTTCACTATGTAACAGGCCAGGCTGATCTTGAACTCCTGGCCTCAAGTGATCCACCCGCCTCAGCCTCCAAAAGTGCTGGGATTACAGGTGTGAGCCATTGTGCCCAGTCTCATTTTGGGTTTTGGATTTTGGGGGGTTTTTTCAGACACAGGGTCTTAGTTCTTGCTCTGTCACACAGGCTGCAGTGCAGTGGCACACTCATGATACTACAGGAGTTATTAAGAAATTAATTTAAGCAGATTGAGAGGGTAAAAGAGTCCTTGGTAAGGCTTTTTCTTTTACTAAAAAAGCAGTCCCCAAAACATTTCTTTTCTAACAGAAAGCAAACTGAAAAACCAGACCTGCAAGCATTGATATGCAAATGCAGAGGGCTAAAAGCCAGCTCCACCCAGTAGGGTGGTTCCTGCCACTTTTTGTTGCCACGTGTGCAGGACATCATGGCGACCAGCCAGGTAGAGGTTATGTGTGCAAGACATCATGGCAACCAGCCAGGTAGCCGTATTTGCATATTAAAAGACTAGGATGGGAGGACCGGTTTTTCACGGGCTACTTGAATGACAAGTCTGGTCAAACCAATCCCCTGGGCCCTATACAAATCAGATACCACCTCATCCAGCCAATATAACCTACAGCATTCCCCCCAGCAATGGGGGTTTTCCGTTCTGAGCCCTCTTCCCTCTGTATGGTGGAGCTGTTTTCTTCCTTCTTGCCTATTAAACTTTCCACTCCTTAAACCACTCCATGTGTGTCTATGTCGCTGATTTTCTCAGCACGAGACCAGGGATCCTGGGTGTTTCTCCAGACAACGGAGCCATATCAACAGCTCACTGCAGCCTCAAACCCTTGGGATCAAGTGATCCTCCCACCTCAGCCACCCAAAGTGCTGGGACTGCAGGCCACGCCAGCTTGGGACTGCAGGCCGAACCACCATGGCTGGCCTTGAGAACTTTTCAAGCAGAGGTTTTGTTTCTGAATAAGTCTTTCCCTCTCTACCTCTGTATTAAGTAACAGAACTGCCAATAGCTGAGTAACTGCACAACTGCTGCTACCTATCAGAAGGCAGACATATAAAATATCTACTCACCTTTGAAAAGAATGGCTAGGTTTCAAATATGTAAATCACTAAAGAGACAAATACTAAGCCTTAAGAGTATGAGTACTGAAGAGGCTAGCATTAGTACTAAGTCACAGTTCTAAAAAACTATAGACATCTAATGTTTTCATACCACCAGGATTATATAGCCAGAAAATGATCTCACTCAGGTCACCCTGGAAGGCTGTTTATAAATGGGCAAGGAGGTCAGGAAGAGTTCTTACCAGATTCTAACATTAAAACCCACTCAGTCCCTACAGTCATTAAATGTAGGACAACATGCCAGGCCAGAAAGTACTAGGCTCTAAACACGAGACTGAAGTTTTAATCCCAGCCATATAAAGCATAATCTCTACTGTTCAGTTTTTCTAACTGTGTAATAGGTATATCCTCCCCACCTACAGAGAAACACTGAAGCAAATAGTATCTTCAGAAAGTCTAAAGCTACCCAAATGTGGAGTATGACCAAATGGAAGATGACCTCACTCATTTACCACCATCATAATTAGCATATTATATGATAATTAAGAGTTTATGCTTGAGTGCTTACTATGGGCTAGGCACATGCAAAACACTTTACAGGCATTAACTCATCTAAATCTCACAAAGGTATTATTATTTCCATTTCACAGATGGAGAAACTGTGAAACAACAGTTTGCTACATTCTCTAAGGTCACACATCTAGTAAATGGAGGATTTGAACCCAGGCATTCGGACTCACTGCTAGCACTCAATTGCCAAGGTCTCCATCCTCATCACTTAGTATTTGGGGCAGTTAAAGAGTAAGAAAAAAAAAAAAAGGAGATGTTTAACAAAAAACAGAACTAATTGGTGCAAAAAATAATCCAGTCTATCAAATAATTACACCAAGCTACGCACAGTATGTTTTTTAGATGTCTGGATTCTACAACGAACAGTAAGATTTTGGAACAAATTAAGAAATAGAGAGAAGCACAAACACCTCATCTGCAGATGACAATGGCAGGGAACAGAATGTTGAGGTAACCTGCCCAAGATTACTCACAGCAATTGCAGCCTAAGTCTATCAACAACAGGCCAACATTCTATGCATAAGTCAGTGTCAACCTATAGGCCCTGGTCCAGCAGTATGACCTTAACGAAAATAATTAGCCAGTCCCAAGGAGTCTGAAGAAGCTTGGAACAGGTCACCCTAACCTTCAAAGCTGCCCTATTCTCTATGTAGCCACTCTGTCAGTCTGGAAGGGGCTATTTAAAAGACTGGGGAACACGTACACTGTTGGTGAGACTGTAAAATGGTATGACTCCTACAGAAAGCAGTACAGAGGTTCCTCAAAAATTAAAAATAAAACTGCCATATGATCCAGTAATCCCACTTCCAGGTACATATCCAGAAGAAGTGATAGTAGGATATTGAAGAGACACTTGCACACTCGTGTTCACAGAAGCACTAATTCACAATAGCCAAGAGGTGAAAACAACTCAAATGACCATCACAGGATAAGGAAATAAACAAATGTGGTATATACCTTCAATGGAACAGTATTCAGTCTTAAGAAAGAAAATTCTGTCATATGCTATGTGAACTTTGAAGACATTGTGCTAAGTGAAATAAGTCAGTCACAAAAAAGACAATACTATGTAATTCCACTTAGATGAGGTATCTAAAATACTCAGATTCGGCTGAGTGCAGTGGTTCATGCCTGTAACCCCAGCACCTTGGGAGGCTGAGGCAGGCAGACTACTTGAGGTCAGGAGTTCAAGGCCAACCTGGCCAATATGGTGAAACCCTGCCTCTACTAAAAATACAAAAATTAGCTGGGTGTGGTGGTGCGTGCCTGTAATCCCAGCTACTCAGGAGGGTGAGGCAGGAGAATCACTTGAACCTGGGGGTGGGGGGGTGGATGTTGCAGTGAGCCGAGATTGCGCCACTGCACTCCAGCTTGGGCAACACAGCAAGCCTGTCTCAAAAAATAAAAAATAAAATAAAATACTCAAATTCATAGAAAGAGAAATGAGAATGGTGCTTACCGGGGCTGGAGGGAACAAGGGAGGGGAGTTGTTGTTTAAGGGGTATAGTGTTTCATATTCACAAGATGAAAAAGCTCTGGAGCTCTGTTTCACAACGAAATGACTATACTTAACACTACTGAAGTACCTACGCTTTAAAACGGTTAAGATGGTACATTTTGTAATACGTTTTTTAACACAATAAAAAACAATAATGGTAACGCGTGTATGCTAGCACGCATGCACAATAAGTAGATAAAGACAGGCCTAGGGACAACTCATCTTAATACCTGTTTAAAGTGATTTCATGCAAGTAATTGAATTAGATAGTGTATCTGCCACCTGGATTATAACTGCTAAACAATATGATCAAAAGCCAATTCTGACAATTCCCACCTATGCAACCATACTTAAGTATTCAGAAATGAATCAATGAATGACTTGAATGAATGGATTACTTCTGAAGAACAACTACTATAGAATTTCTACTCAGTATAAGGCAGCATGTCTAAACCCACTTCATGATGAGAAAAACATACACATGCCATTAAATTTTTCCAATGTAACAGGAAAAAAAGTCGATGCTCTTCCAAAACCTATCTAACTAAAAAATGTAGTATCTATGTAGAGACAAGAATATAATGTTAAAAGAAAACACAACTGTTTAGTCAAGAAATGGTAATTCTCATCACAGAGCTTTTTAAAAAAAGAAAAGGGGACTGATTTCATTCAAAGGTACTTGTGTGTCACAAAAATTAAAAGAAATATTTTCTCAAATCTCTAAATTCAACCAAGGCAACACTCAACCATCTCATCCAGTTCAAATAAATAAAACTAAAAATCTATTCCATAGATGATGTATGTAACTGACATTTGCTTCTACTCCCCAAAATAAATTATTACTGACATGAAATATACAATCACGTATCTTATAAGCCCAAAACACAGAAATGCAAAAGTACACACACACTGTCTTCTCTTTCCTGATTTCTTCCAAATGTAGATCATTCCCAAAAATATATTTTTCATTATTTAAAACTATCGATCTAGAAAGATTTCAATACAGGCAGAGTTATTTTTTTACATTTGAAATGTCTGCCGAACAATCTACCAGGTATCAAACATCATCACTTATTTCCATAAAATCAACACAAATTTTAAAATGCAATAGCTAATTTTACTGAACACTGTTATAAGTGCCTCAGTATTAACTAAACAGTTCTCAGAGCTGCCTTATAAGGTAAGACCTGGAATCCCCATTTTATAGGTAAGATAACTGAGGCACATAGGTAAGGCATTGTTGAGCCTGAATGTAAATCCTGGCAGACTGGTTCCAGAACCCATGCTATTATATTAACCACTACCAATACTATTGCCCATTAATGTACATGAAAGACACTGACACATTGGTCAATTCTTCCATAACTCCAGGAAATGGTCCTACAGAGAGAACTAAAGAGAAACTATGAATGCCAAACATTCTGGCCTTGGCCAGTCACAATCTCTCTAGCTTTGTTTTTCTTATTGTGAAGTAAGTTTAGAAAATCCAATGCCTGATAATATAGTTGGCTGGAAACAAAACCCAGCAAAAATACACACATATACTTCACTATGGCGACAGCATGGCCAATTACTCTCCTGATATCTCCCTTCTTCCACTTCCAATCTAGAGCCAGGCTTTCCTTTGCCAAACATCCTTTCCCATCCCCACAAAAGTAATTGACTACAGCAAAACGTGCAGCATTATTGGCAAAAGCTAAACAGAAGGAGTCAGCATCTCTCTTCTAAGCCATGTCCCTGTCTGAAATATAATACAGTGGGCAAGTTGTTTCTCTGAAATAGATGGATCTATGGTTTGAGGGCAGCACACAGCGTAAATCTGTCTCCGTGAATGGCTCACACCGTGTCTTTCTCGTTTTGTGTGCTATTGTGTGCTATCTGGCAATATATCTGTCACAGCTCTACTTCCTCCCTTCCACAGGAACAAAAGTTGAGAGAGATTGGAAATACAACCCCAGGCACAGCTTTATAAAGGCCACAATTGAGTTTCTGAAAACTCCAGGCCAACTCTAGGCAAAGCTCCAGTTCAGCCTGTCTGTACATGAGGCAATTTGGTTAAGTAATAACCCCATTTCGCCATCATTTTTGTTCAACTCACAACAGAAATCATATCAGAGAAACCACGATTTACCATAAAATTATTTTAAAAAGAGAAACTTGATTCTGATACCCAAATAGAATATAAATTCTGCTTTTACACACGCTGGTCCCATCTGTAACACCCAGAAGTCAATTCAAGAGGCTGTAGACAGTGAAGAGTAACTTCAGATTTCCCTTGAAATGTTTTTGCAGCCTCAGCAGAAATTGAAAATGCCAGTAGTGTTGCTCTCAGTGTCTCTATTCTGGCCCCCAAGATCCACAGGCCCGGCTTCCTCCAAGAAATGCTTAAGCGAGGATCAGGCAGGGGACAAGTTTTTCCTGTACCTGTCAGAAAGAATACTGGCCTTTCAGATGAGCACTTCCAGATTTCATAGGTCAGCCTGAGAACTTAAAACACCATTACAAAACCATTGTCCTTCAGTCCCAAGCATCTTAAAAGTAATTTATCGGCATCACCGCCAACCTTACCCCAAGAGCTTGCTGTTTGGCATAACAACTGTTCAGGGTCTCAAAGTGGGCTTTTCCAGAGAACTCGTAAAGATTCTTGTGTTTAAATTACTGATCCCAAAACTCAAAATAGAATCTCAGCCCATTTGAAAACTGCATTTATAAAAACCACCATTTAGGCTCAAAGCTATGTAATTTGCAAATGCTCCTGCTTCTAAGTTTGCTTTTGATCCTTATAATCCAGCCAAAGAATGGAATTTAATACAACTACAAAATTAACAACAGATGGCCTAGTACATTTAACCTAGAGGAGTAAACAATGTGAGCAATGTCTCCAAAAAATATATCTCCCCAGGAAGGCTATAAGAATATCTGAAAAACACCAAAATAAAAACTGGTGACTTCAAAAACAAAACTCAAACCCAGATTAGATCACCGTGTAAGTATTACCATTTCCCTAACTATAAGTGTCAGTTTCTCCTTTCATCCATGTAGACCTTTTGTTAACAAGATACCATCTTTTTCCCTCACTCTTCAAATCAACAACTTCCTCATCCTAGCTCTATACTTCTATAGAAGTAAAGGCTGGCAAAGGATGGGTTAATGCTGGGGTTTCCAGTTAAGCACTATAGTTTTACAACAGTACAAAAATAACCAATTTTCAAACTATCAGAACACAATAAAAGATATTCAGCATGAACTTTAATATAATGTAGCTTTCCTTTGAAGACCCTGGAAAACTTGTACCTTGGATTTGTTGCCAGAAACATCAGTTATCACTATTAGTCAAGGCAGAGTGATGGGCAGCTCAGAGACCAGAAGGGGGGCCACTAACTAAATCTCAACATCGAGCACCTCACTTCTCTGGGCTTTCGGCTCTCTTTATTTATAGAGAATGGTACACAGAGTCTCTCTAAACTCTATCAGTTCTGACAGCCTATATTTCTTCAGAAACCCTTATACTCAAAAAGCTCCATTTAACAAGACATCCAAATAGATTAGATTTTCTCTCTCTCTTCAGAAATTTTCTATCAGCTGATAATTCCCAAGGAATCTCCATAAACAGGCACCAAAATTGTCCACTGTTAAAATGAATGATGAAAAGCTGTGTGTCCTTGAAAAGCATCTACACATGAAACACAATGCACTTCCTTTACCCTTCTGTGAAAAAAAATCTACGTCAATATATGAAGCATGGTCAGAAAACAGTTTCAGAATACTTTTTTAAAAAAGAAAAAAGAAAAAAAAAAAACAGAGTTTCAGGAATAAATGAGAATTTAGAGCTGGGAGGGAGCCTATCCACTGAAAAATTAAGTAAAAAGAGAAGTAAGACTTCCACAGAATACCGAAAAGTAATCATCCTTTATTTTCAGTTTTTCCTCCCCAAGATGGATATATGGCTATAAAGGCACAAAAATGTCTTACCATTCTAATATTTAAATTGTCAGACTTAAGTCACGCTTATTTAAGTCAAGATGCCTTGCCATAGTTAGTTGACTTAAACCAAACTGTGAAGCATAAGACCTCCATTTCTTTATCTTCCCCAGACCAAGACCTGCAAAATTACAAGAGGTGGCTCAGGACTCAGTTTATAGTCATTTCTAGAAACATCTGCATTTTAAAAAGAGCAAACTAGAACATGGCCTTGCCTCAGCAACTCTCTAAATGCACAAAGAATTTAAAGAAAGTGATTTCAATGGAGGAGAGAGAAAGGGTTTGTTCAGAGATGCTAACATCCCAGGATACAGGTTTAAATTGTTATAAAAGCCACCCTAGGTAGTCTCAGGGCCATAACTGAGGGTGTACAACTAGTTCCTTTGAATTTCCAAATGCTTCATCTCCCTTCTCATATTCTGTAAGGTATATTACACACTGATGTGACTACAAATAATTTCTTATTTTTAGAATGTCATGCCATCCTTCAGAATAACTGGAGATAATCCTGAACACCAGAACCCTTGGTTCAGGAGTTGCCAACTCTACTCCTTAGGTATGCACAGACTGGGATTCAAGCAGGTTCTACCTTCCCTTTCAGTCTTCCTGTCTACCTCCAGCTTACCAATATAATACCTTCTACAAGCACATGGATGATTTGCCAATATATAATGTAAAAATTATTTTAAAATTCACTCCTCACACTTAGTTTCCTGGTCTGCGAAATGATATCAGTCCTCAGATGTGAATATATATGCATACAAGTACACACATCATGGAGCTGTGAGTGCAAAGAGTCAAACCTCAGCCAAGGCCAGGTGCAGTGGCTCACACCTGTAATGCCAGCACTGTGGGAGGCCGAGATGGGAGGATCACCTGAGGTAAGGAGTTCGAGACCAATCTTGCCAGCATAGAGAAACACTGTCTCTACTAAAAATACAAAAATTAGCTAGGCATGGTGACGCACACCTGTAATCCCAGTTACTTGGAGGCTAAGGCAAGCAAATGTCTTGAATCCAGGAGGCAGAGGTTGCAATGAGCCGAGGCCATACCACTGCACTCCAGCCTGGGTGACAGAGCAAGACTCCATCTCAAAAAAAAAAACCCTCAGCCAAAACTACCCTGAGAAATGATCACAGTACAGTATTCTGCTGGGTGGTGAAGGATCAAATCCTAGAGAGATTTAGGTGTCTAGATGAATCTGTTAAAAATCTTTAAAAGTTTCAATAGTCCTGGAGACAAAATACATTAGTACATTATTAGAATAAATTTGTAAAATTATTTTTTAAAAGCAACAATGGAAACAGCAAAATTCAAGTTTCATGAAAGTCTAAAAAACTTCTAATATAAAAGCCAGCTTCTCATCAAGAAAGTAGGCCACATACAGAAAAAAAGGTCAGGATCTCTCACACTTAGGCTATTAAAAGAGGTAAGTGCTACCAGAGACTCCTTATTGATTTGGTAAGATTCCCAGAGCAGAGAAGCAGGGACTTTCTCCCTCTGTCTTGTTGCAAAAGTGAAAGCACTATCAATGGTAAACTGTGGTCAGACCAGTTTCACCTCTTTTAAAGAGCTATACCATTGTCAACTGTCAGTCACAGGGTTAAAGACACCAGTCTAACATATGAACAAATGCAACCAACTAAAGAAAATACACGGAAACCCAAATTATAGGATGCTGTGCACACTCTTCAGAATTTGTTCCTGCAGTACACCTTCTGTCCTGACCCACATTTCTTGTCCCTCTCACAGCCTCACCACAGAGCATTCAGCCTAACTACTCTTTTCCCTAGCCATCTGACCTGCAATCAAAGCACATAGGCCACACCAGAGGAACTGTGATAAAACAGTGCATCCTCACCACACACTGAATACCTCATTTCATTATGCCTGCCACTGTTACTTGATTCATTTTTGCCCAATAAATTAAAAATAACTGATTAGATTCTCAGCCCTTATTCCCTACCCACCCACCCATGCCCCTGTGATGAACTCTCAGGCATGACAGCCATATAATAATAATTTAGTAAGTATTATTATTAAAATTACAATAACAACCAACATATATTGAGTGTTTACAACTTCTTAGGCACTGCTCTAAATCACTTAGAAGTGTTGATACATGAACATGGTGGAGACTCCAATCATCTCCATCTCACAGGGAAGGACAGTAAGCACAGAGAAGTTAAGGTCCCACAGCCCAAGGGTCAGACCAGCACCCAGAGCCAGGCAGTCTCCAGAGCCCATGGTCTTAACCGCTGTGCCACTCCACTTCTCAAGAGAGGCAGCCAGAATGGAAGACATACAGCCTCCAGAGAAGGTACCTGAGCAATTTTTTTCCACTTGCCTGTTCCAGGAATTGCTCATGAAGTTGCTTTTTCGTCTGTTACATAATGAAGTTTCATAAACAACAAGTATAGAATCAGTGAAATGGTCAGGGAGACAAAATGGCACTCTTTTCGGGCTTGTCCCAGACACATTGGGAGGCTTGTCCCAGACACACTGGGAAACCTGTCACTCTCTAAGTGTGCCTTTACAAAACAGGAGTAAGACTTACTGGTCCTATTTTACCTGTTAAATGGCAAATATATAAATTAAATATTTGCAATATTTTTAAAAGATTACATCTTTAGAAAAATATATAAACTCACTTAGGAAGTTAAAGCATCTATGAAGAAAAGTTTGTGTCTAAACAAAACAATCACTAAACCCTTATTTCAAATTTCTGGGTTTCAATAACAGATTCTCATTTTTGGCTTCATAGTCCATATCAATCTCCTTTTCCCTGGAGCACATGCTGGAACAGAAACTAATGTCAAAAAGTTGATGTGACTTCTGATGTAACTAACCCACACCAAAGCCCAGTACTATTAGTTGGCAAAGTTACCCCATAATTGTAAGACCTTTCTACCAGTAAGGAATTCAGACTATTGACAGAAACACAAATATAGCCTCATTCTGACCTAATTTTAGGGCTAAATTCTTAATGAGAATCCTTCCTCTTGTTACAAGCAACTTGTGTGGACACAAACTTGCCCATGGACATTGGTGAGGCTGGCTTCTGGATAAGTGAAGGAAGCAACAGGCCCAAACAGCCATGATTATTCCTTAACAGGTTTCTATCTCTCCATCAGGCCCCTAAATATACATGGCAGAAAGCAGAACAAAACTGTCTTTAGCTCTATAGAATGACTGCCACATAGGCAGACCATCTTTCTAGGTTCAGGGAATAAGGTCATACGAGGATCAGGGCTCCCTTTAATACAATCCCCAGCCAGTCTGTCATTCTCTTTCTATACTTACGAAAAGTACCAGGAACAGGCCTGCCAAATTTCCTTTTTTAGCACCACTATCTCTTGCCTTAACCAGACAGTCTCCTTCTGTGCCCCACTAAAGCACAAAATAAAATCCCCATATCTAAAAACACAGAGTCCTTTCCAAAGATTTTTTTAAGTATCCAGGGCTAGTAAGGACAGGGAAACATAAAAGTAGGAAAAAGGGCATAAGCTAAATTATCTAATTAAAGCATTTACCATGATTTGAGTCTAGGAACAAACTCTAGAAACATGATGTTAATACAGTCACTCTGAGCTATGAATTGAAATAACAGCCACTGAATGGTCACCCAAAAGCTAGTACAAAATGAGTAATTGGCAGTTCACAAATTCCTGGTAGTTTCCAACATAGCCAAGCCCAAAAATCACAACCGGCATTTTGCTGCCCTCTCCAGCAAAGAACTAAATCAATTCACGTGTCTAATCGTTGAACCAGATGTGCCAGAACCAAGAAAGAGAAGATGCCAACAGGCAAGACACTGAATTATCAAGACAGCACTGGCATCTCCATCCCTGGGTCTCTAGGATTCTGGCCAACAAACTGTGCTACAACATCACTGGAAACCTTTCAGGGAGAGATGTCAGCTCCTAGCTGAGATAAAGAGTATTTGTGGTAGACTGCCTGAGGACAGGTAGCTTATCCTCTCCTCGACATGTTCTAAAAATTGTCCATGGCTCAAGCCAGTCCTTTGAGCTATCTAGGTGAGAGACACATGATCTTGACCCCTTATAGTTACTCTTTCTTGAAATCATGCTTTGTCTCAATGTTATTAATTTGCATTGATAGTATAAAAGCAACTGTCTCACAGATCACCATTGTGTGTATTGATAAGTATATCCAAGATAGAGTTCATGGACACATCTTCTCCATTGACGAAGTTTCTCAAGAAAAGTTACCCTCCAGCCGGGCGCAGTGGCTCACACCTGTAATCCCAACACTTTGGGAGGCCAATGTGGGTGGATCACCTGCGGTCGGGAGTTCGAGATCAGACTGACCAACATGGAGAAACCCCATCTCTAGTAAAAATACAAAATTAGTCAGGCATGGTGGTGCATGCCTGTAATCCCAGCTACTCAGGAGGCTGAGGCAGGAGAATTGCTTGAACCGGGGAGGCAGAGGTTGCGGTGTGACAAGATCGCGCCATTGCACTTCAGCCTGGGCAACAAGAGTAAAACTCCATTTCAAAAAAAGAAAAAAGAAAAGTTACGTGCCCCTCTTTGTTCTGTTCTCTGGGAAGCTAAATATGGGACCTCCCTCTACCTACTGGTTCGGTCCCTGCCTTGCATGTTTCTGCCCAGAAGCTTTAACATGGCTTTATTGTATTTTCCCTACACATTTCCCAATGCCCCAATTTTCTGCTTATTTTAATTCTGTTGCTTGTATACATTTCTGTAAGCCAGCTCAAAGATTTCTGTGGACTGACAGTGAAAATAAAATAAAATAAAACAGGACAAAAGTATCTTAAAAACTAGTATTCTCTACACAAACTGTTGCTTCATCCAAATGACCTTAAAGGAAAGAGACAAAACTAATTGTCCTAAAGGACCAATAGCATCTTCAATACTTGATTCAACAGCCATACTAGTCATCATCACCAATCCAAAAAAAACCCTGAGATCCATCCCAAACTTTCACACTTAGATACTAGGGCTGCCAAATCTAAGGTGGTAGAGAAACACAGAAAAAGGCACACAGACACAAAACACACACAAACACACACACACCCCAGCAGCAGCAGCCGCTAAAACAAGCATTTTGTGCTGATTCCTGTTCATTTTTTTTTTTATACTACCTAAGTATTACCTTATAGTACATACTTCCATATATGCTTTCTTACTTAATCTTTCCAACGAAGTTGTGAAATAGGCTGAGTAAGTGTTTATTACCCCATTCTACAGAAGAAGGAACAGATTTCTTGAGAGATTTGCCCAAGGTTATGCAACTAAAATGAGTGCTGGGACCAAGACAGTCACTTATGGTCTAGAAATTTGTTCTCCATCAGAATCCCTTTACATGTAGGCATTCCAAGGACACATTAAGAAGGTGGTAGAAGCACAAGCAAATCAAATAAAAAATGGGCAGCCACACTGCTTAATTATACTCTAGAGTTTAACTCACACACCTGTCCACTAAACATTTCTTTTTATACTTTCCCAGCAAGAGAACTTACAGTCTCCCTTCTTCCAGGTGCCAACATTCTACCTAAAAAACTAGTTTTCCTTTACTTTGGCCTGATCGTGAATGATGCCAGATGTTTCTGGGCCAACAGGTTTTTCTATGCCAAAACATTCCTAACTCGAAACTCAAGCCACAGAAATGTCTATTCAAATAGAAACCCTAAAACTACCCCTTTTTTTTTTTTTTTTTGAGACAGGGTCTCGCTCAGTCACCCAGGCTGGAGTACAGTGGTAGTACAATCATAGTTCACTGCAGCCTTGAGTTCCTGGGCTCAGGCGATCCTCCCACTTCAGCTTCCCAAGTAGTTGGAAAGCCATATCTGGCTAATTTTTTAATCTTTTTGTAGAGATAGGGTCTGGTTATGTTACCCAGATTGGTAACCAACTCTTGAGTTCAAGCCAACCTCCAGCCTCAGCCTCTCAAAGTGCTGGGATTACATGCATGTGCCATGGCACCCAGCTGCTTTTTCTTTTTTTTGAGGGATCAGGTAAAAAACAACCATGCGACTAATGGTTTTGTTTACAGAAGAAGAACAGACACACTCTCAATTACCATCTGATTTCCTGGGATGGGCAAATGCACTTTTCTCCTTTCTTTCACTCTTGAGTCTATTTATACTCCAAAGTTCAGCTGGTGTCTCAAAAAGGAGGAATTTAATTTTTCCCTTCTACTACAAATTTAATGTTTGAGAAAGGATTCGGTATTAGGATCTTCAGAGGCCCAACTATCAGAAAAATCACAGAATTTTAGAGCTGGAAAGGACCTCAGCAGTATCAGAGAGGAGTTAACACACAGCCCATTCTCTGTCATGCTCATGCTGTGCATGAAAAGGTCATTTCCATTTCTGTTCTACTCAGGTCTTGCTCACCAAGTTCTGAATTCCAAGACTCAACCTTAAAGAAGAACATACAGTCTGGGGGTGGAAGGACTGGGGAGAGAGAGAAAAGTAGCAGCTTCTCTAGTACATAAGCTCTTAAATCACCTGTCTAATAATAAAAATCACAGCAAAGTAATCTAAGCAAAAACAGCTGGATCCATAAACTCAAGAGTCTATGGACCGACAACATCCCAAACCCTGCTATCCATTGTGTTGCCACGTTGTGAAAGCAGAAACCAGGTCTCCATCTCTACATCCTCAGATCTGGAACAAAGCACCTGGCATACAAATGGTGTTCCATAAATGAGTTCAGTAAGTGAATAAATAAAATAACTTCACAGAGAACAATCGAGTATGAAGATGTCAGGGCCATATCCTTCTTACAACAAATGACACACACATGCTTCATAAAAAGAAAAAAAAAGTGAAATTGTTTTCAATTTTCTTTAAGGGGAAAAATCATCTTTCAAAAAGCATTTGAAGCTACAGTTATCTTTCCCAACAAAATGTACCTTTTATGAAATATCTACATACTACATAAAGGGTCCAATTTAGCCTATTTAAAATTTAAATACCTACAAGATAAATACATGTAATTTATAACACATAGATACTAGAAACAAGTAAATGTTAAGATAAAAGAGGATTGGGCAAATAATATGATATATCCAAACAATGGTACTCTATATGGCTATTAAAATTAACTCTATAGACTCCTGAAACCTCATGTCAAAATATTACAATAAATCAAAAGTCACGTTTATATATACATATATACACATATACATTGTACATACACATACATATATGTATGCATTCTTAAAATCTGAACTCATGGGAGGAGATATACATTATTATTTTTATGGGTCCCCAAACACTGGGAAGATATATGTCCAAAAAAATTGCGATTATTTCTTCGTGTTAGGATTACTGATAACATTTTCTACTTTGTGCTATTTAGGTATTTTTGAAATTCTTCCCCAGTAAACATACATATATAGCAAGATATATTACACATACAGAAGAATGTAGAAAACATGTCTCTTTTTCAGAAGAATTATAAAATGAACACCATTGCAACCACAGGTCTGTTTAATAAAGAGAACACTACAGTACCTCAAAAGCCCCCTTGTGTGTCTCTCAATGGTCAAATCTCCCTCACCCCAACCACACCACTAACCTTTTATGTTAATTGCTACTACCAATAAATGATTTTTACATATGTGATCAGAAAAAAAAAATGACAGGTTCTTGCCATAGGTATGAAGATGCTGTTCATATGTGAAGGAAAAAAAAACACAGTAATTCACTTTAAGTAGAACATGATTTTGGTTATCTTTTCCAGGAATGTACTTGTATCCAATCATACCTCCTACCTCATCTGGTCTAAACATATGGCTGACCATAAGTTAAGAAAGATGGGCAGCATAGGGCTAAAGCTGACTTAATTCCAGTACCATTTTTCTAGCCAAGTGGCATAACCAACCACAAAATAATTTTAACAACAGCTTTGAAGGAACTATAAGCAAATTGGTTGCTAGGTTCATGGGAAAGAGAAAAGATATTTACTCTCTTGATTGACAGGATATCCTCACAAAGATTACCATGTGCTAAAATGTATTTGTCTGCATGTTTTAAGTACTATAAAGTAATAGTGGATGGGTAGTTTCCCTCCTTCTTTCAGTAATGTGGGCCAGCCGTGATTACTGTTTTGATAGAGGGTGTGGCACACTACCTGTGTACTTTCAAAGATAACTTTTATATACACCTGGCATTCTCAGAAAATATTATTTGGGAATGATCACTGGGAACTACTAAAGCTACATTATAATCATAACTTTCTTCATGATATGAAATTTCACATACCAAAATGGAACCCACACTACCTACAAGTATCAAAACCAAGTAGCAAAACAGAACCACAAAAACTGAATAAAAGCAAAATCAGTCAAACTATAATCACTAATAGCAAGCTAGCCCAACAACAAGGAATATCTGGAACAACCCAATCCCTCCACCCACTGCGTGTCAACTATTAGAAGAGTCACCTGAATGGGCACATCTGTTGAACTACACACCATTCAAACATTCATTTGTTGCCTGTCATCAGCTGTCATGTGACTGTAAGCCTCAGACAAAAGATGTATTGAACAGCAAAAGGATTATTAGACTTGGTGGTATTTTTGGAAGGCTGCTGTTGCATCAGAAAAACAAATGAGATAGGTATAGTGATTTAGCCGATGAACAGAAGTATACACGTAGTTTTACAGAGAGGTAGAGGTGGAAGTGAGGCTATAGAGAGATGTTTAGAAAAATTGCAGGCCTCAGAGCTAGGAGGTTTATTCCAATGGTAATTACTGCTACTGGATTGGGAATGGGCCCCAGGGGAGCAGAGAGCACATTCAGAAAGGTAATAAAATAGAGAAAAGAAGTAGAATAAATGAAGTATATTCCCAACTACTACTACAGCCCCACTGTCAAAATCTTGATTTGAGGCTGGGTTCGGTGGCTCACACCTGTAATCCTAGCACTTTGGGAGGCCAAGGCGGGCAGATCACCTGAGATGAGGAGTTTGAGACTAGCCTGGCCAACATGGCGAAACCCTATCTCTACTAAAAATACAAAAATTAGCCAGGCGTGGTGGCATGCACCTGTAATCCCAACTATTCAGGAGGCTGAGGCAGGAGAATCGTTTGAACCCAGGAGGCAGAGGCTGCAGTGAGTCAAGATCACATCTCACTGCACTTCAGCCTGGGCGACAGAGCAAGACTCCATCTCAAAACAAAACAAAACAAAAGCTTGATTTTGGCACTGCTATGGTTTCAGTGTTGATCTGCTCCAAAACTCATATTGAAACTTAATCCTCAATGAAACAACATGGAGAGACACAGCCTTTAAGAGGTGACTGGGTCAAGGGGGCTCTGCCCTGGTGGATTAATGGGTTATTGCGGGAGTAGGGATAGTGGCTTTATCAGAAGAGAGATCTGAACTAGCATGTTCAGCCCCCTTGCATGTGATGCCCTGTGCCACCTCAGGACTTTGTAGAGTCCCCGCCAGCGAGAAGGCCATCACCAGATTTGGCCCCTCAACCCTGGATTTCTCAGCCTCCATAACTGTAAGAAATAAATTCCTTTTCTTTATACATTACCCATTTTCAGTAGAAAATGGACTAAGACAGGCACTTCTCCTTTTTGCCAGACATGTACTGTCTTTTGTTTTTCGTTTTTTGTTTTTGTTTTTTTTTTTGGCGGCGGGGGATAGAGTCTCACTCTGTTGCCCAGGCTGGAATGCAGTGGCGTGATCATAACTCACTGCAGCCTCAATTTGCTGGGCTCAAGCAATCCTCCCACCTCAGCCTCCCGAGTAGCTATGACTATAGGTGTACACCACCATACCCAGGTAATTTTTTATTTTTTGTCAAGACGGGAGTCTTGCTGTGTTGCCTAGGCTGGTCTGGAACTCCTGAGCTCAAGCAATCCTCCTCCCTCAACCTCTCAAAAGTGTTGGGATTACAGGTGTGAGCCACCTGTTAGACTTTACAGGACAGGAATTATATGCATAATTTCTCTTATTGTTTCCTTATCATGGGGAACATGGTACAATGCCAGTGCATATTTTTCAATACAGACATATCATGGCTTAGAAGTCAGTAGGTTTTTTGTTTGTTTTATTTTAGAAGTCAGGTTTTAACCAAAGAAGAACCTGTTAAAAGTAGATAAAAATACTACTCACCAAGCAAAAGAGTAATAGTATTTGATCAACAAGTACTTAGGATGGGTATCTAAAGTTGCTTACCAAATGACGTTTGGAATTTCCAGGGAAACGCAATAGTTCTCTTACCTAATTACGTAGTATTGATCCATTCATTCATTCACTAAACAAACATATGAGAGTTAGAAGAATGTATACATTTTGGTCAGAAGACAGACATTTTTTCCTAGCACCAAATTCTTAGAGAAGCTCTTTATATGTGTATGAGTGTATGTACATATATGTGTAAATATATGTATACATATGTATGTGTGTATTAAATGCATGTGTGTATACACACACATATATGCATATGTACTACGAAACATTAAGATACCAGATTACTTTTAAGGTTTTACAAAAGCCAGATACATTATTTGACTATAAAATACTGTATTATTAAATTGAGGGCTCTTACTCTCCATTTACCAATGACATACCACTCTAACTCCGTGATGGCAATTCTCTGAAGAGCCTAAATAATATGGTCCAGGTATGCGCATTTCTAATGACCTAACTTCACACAATAATAGAAATCAAGAGAGCCTGAAGAAATGAACAGATCACAACATGCCCAATAAAGCATTTATCTCAAAAATCACTTGTGTAAAGTTGGTTTCTGGCAAATATGGCAACCTGTATAATCATAAAATTTATTATTATACTCTGATTATTAACTACTTCAAAAATACTGATTATATGAATAATTTATTCAGAATCTGGTGCTTAACAAGTTAAACAGGAAAATTTAGGAAAGAGAATGATTATACAGAAGGGAAGGCTAACATAGAGCACCCTCTAGGAAGAAACAGCTAGACAGAGTAATGAAGAGACCACATCAGGACTGCAGCTGGAAATCTGGATAGATCACAATGCCATATGATCCTGACTATGTAAGCACAAGGCCAATATATTTCTGTGGTTCAGATGCTGCATTCCAGACTCCTCAGCTTTAAACCTGCAAGGACAGCTTATATCAAGTGTCATACAACCTAAAAGGTAAGCTCAGTCTAGCGCCTTAAAAAATGCATCACTGCCTGGACATTTAGGACAGCCTGAGTTTTATCATCATTTACACTGAGCAGTATTAATCTTATCTTTTAAAATATCCTTCTGTGGGGTTCAAATACCATCATTACCTTGAATTTATACAGCACCATGACCCAAATCCACAGAGTAAAGCAAAAGGCTTAGGGGAGGAGAGAGGAAAGACATCCCAATCTTTTAACAAAGTGAAGTACATTAGGATGGGGGTACATATGGAAAGTGGGGAGAGGGATGAGTGATAGAAACGCAAATCTGTGTATTTCAGGAGCTATAGCTATACACAGTGAAATTTTACCAACCCTCAGTTTTACCATTTGCAAAATGGGATGTGGTTTTACCAAAGTTAGCCTGATGCCAACCTAAAGAACCTCAAATAAAGGTGATGGATCATCCAAATCTTCTCTTTCTTCCCTTTGATTCCAGAACTAACATTTGTACCTATATCCCAAATTAAAACCCTAGAATTTAACATGAATCATTTCATAATCCCTACTGGCCAATCCCTTCTAATCTAAGGATCTCACACAGTACACCAATACTACTATGAAGCCAGGTGGAAGAAAAAGACAATAAATGTATTCTTGCCATGTTATATTGTTAACCTCCTCAACCTGACAGTTTATGACAGGTGCCCAGCTCTAACTAGACTGAACAGGGGGTTTGGGGAGATGCCTACATAAATGCTTGTGTATAGAATTTGCTTCTGATGTGCAGGTTTTCTTAGTAGTGGCATGAGACACAGAGCACTTTCCACCTACCACTTGCCATGCTTTGCTTGAACAAGCAGTGCTCTGAAAACCACAGCAATATTGCCATGGTTAATGTAAAATATTAATGTCTCATTTGTTCAACAGTTTTGTGGAAATTAAAACTTTTAGGTTAATCATATACTGAACAATTTTAATTAAAACAGTTATAAAACAATTAATTCACAAGAGCTAGCTTGGAATTTTGCCAGCCTTATTGGTTTAATGCATGTAGGCAAAACTCATTTTTTTTCCTTTTGACTTAATGAATGCTAATATGTGACACAAAATATGCATACTAAGCTCCTAATACAGTTAGTCCATCTGGTTTTTCTTGCATTCTCTATTTGTCATTTTTCTTTGATAGCAAAATTGAAAATGAGTTCTCTGGGTTAGAAATGATAATGATGCCATGTGCTGTGCTTCATTAAAAAATGCTCTTTATAAAAATCTTCCAGGGTGAAATAAACACCTTAAGTACGCTCTTTGTGCTGTCACATGGCTAAGAGTGAAAGGAAAGACAGGCCCACAGACTGGGTCCGGAACCACAACTGCAGTGTGAGATTATACTGCCCTTTCACTGACATTTCCAAAGATTCTTTTCATTCTGAGGGTACTATGAAGACACAGAGGATAAAATGAGTTTAAATATCTAAGACAAATCCTCAAGTATTTCAATTTGTTCTGCATTACAATTTGTTTGATTCATTTTGGGATCTATTTGTTTGCCAAAGTAAGCACAGATCATGCCCTTGGTTGAATATTTAATACATGCAAAATTACCTCTTTAGCACAGGCTAAGAGACCTGTTATTTCCAAGAAGGCTTAAGAATAGCATTGTGTCTGATCACTATACCTTCAGATTTGGTTTCCAGGCAAGAGCCCACAGAAAGCATACTAAGTTGTTAGCTTCTACTACAGTATACCTCCCCATCCAAGCCTTGCCATGAATCTGAATACTCGAGGCTTTATAGTTTATCAAGCTTCAGAAATACAAAAGGTATACACAACCCAATCCTTCCAATAAAAGCACAAGTGTTGGTACTTCATCTCAGCTCCCAATTCAAATTTAAGTAACTATAACCAAATCCTGTTAAGAGTTGAAGAAATGAATTCAATGTAATTCAGCCCTCAAAAGGTGAAAATGATCTCTAGCATAATTATATTAGCTGGTACCTTCACATCTGGCATGTATCTTATTATTTCTGATTGGGCACATCACATATGAAGCATATAAACCCATAAAAGGTATTAGATTTCCCTCTTAACCACCTCTCAAGCCAAAAAAAAAAAAAATCTGCTTTCATTTATGTTTAAAGCGCAAATAAAGCAGTTGGGATAGAAAGCTTACCAATTCAACACCAATATATCAGCCAAGGCACTCTGGGAAGTCAGTTTCCCTCATTAACGTCACAGAGCATAAAGCTATTTGACAATAAGAGTACCAGCTTAGGCATAGGAATATTAATATAAAGACCAACATTTCAAAGCCTAATTCCAAACAACAGATAGTTGAAGCTTAGGCAGTTAAGTCACCCGAATCTCAATCAGTGAGAAAAGTAAACATTGTAGTATAAGTCTCTTCTGATAAATATTCTAAATATGAGCATTTAATAACATCCACTTGTAAAAAGCAACTATTTTCTTCTGGTCTGATCTATTTGTGAAATCACACTGGACAGAACTAACAGAAAAGGGCTGGCTAAATGATCACAAATACATTTTCAACTCTTCAACTGTGTAATTCCATAAGCTGTCTGTTATCACTAAAATCATAAAATGTGAGGGTTGGGAGCGACCTCAGAGATTACTATATTTTACTACAATCCTCCTCATTTTGAAAATAAGGGGGAAAAAATCTATATTTCTAGTGGTAGGAAGTTGAAGCCAAGAGCTAATATGGTATTTATGAATTACGCAGGAATTTCAACAAGCTAAATGTGCCCTCATCACTGATACTTGAGAGGTCCTTTAAATACACCAAAGCATGTAAATGAAGGCTCCAGCCCTATAAGGTTAATGGCTAACCTCTGCTTCCAGGGAATTCATTTTCCTCTTTCTAAGGCAGAAATTCTCAACCATAGTGATCCTGTCCCTCATTTGGCAACGTATGGAGATATTTTTGGTTGTCACACTTGAGGGGTGCTACTGGTAGCTGGTGTGTAGAGTTCAAGGATGCTGCTAAACACCCTACAAATCACAGGATACTCCCACAACACAGAATTATCCAGCCCCAAATGTCAAGAATGCTGAGTGGCTGGGCACAGTGGCTCACGCCTGTAATCCCAGCACTTTGGGAGGCCGAGGTGGGTGAATCACGAGGTCAGGAGATCGAGACCTTCCTGGCTAACATGGTGACACCTCATCTCTACTAAAAATACAAAAAATTAGCTGGGCATGGTGGCGGGCACCTGTAGTCCCAGCTACTCGGGAGGCTGAGGCAAGAGAATGGGGTGAACCCGGGAGGTGGAGCTTGCTGTGAGCCAAGACCGCATTGCACTCCAACCTGGGAGACAGAGCGATACTCCATCTCAACACCACCAGCAATACTCACAACACACCTGGAACCAGAAAATAATGCCCACAAACACTCCTTACCCTTGTAATAAGTTGGTTGACTCTTCCAGGAAGCAATTACTATCAAACGGCCCTGACTTTTCCCATCTCATACACAGTACTAAAAAGTCAAATCAACTGTTAATTTAAAAAAAAACAAAAAACAAAAAACAAAAAACAAAAAAAACAAGAAGCTCTGAATGCCTATGATTGTTATTAGGAAAGAGTTTCTTTACATGAAGGAGAGTGGGACAAAGAGAAGGAGGAGGAAGAAGAAAGGAATAAGAAGTATATATGGGAGGTGGGAGGGGAGGTAATACTGGCTTTAGAAAAAGATAAAAGGAGCAAATAAAGAAGAAAAATTACCCTCTCCTACAAACCTGTGAAAGCATTTCAAATCATTGCAATTACATACGCCCAGGAGAATCCCCCTTCACATTCATGAGGTATTTTCTCCTAACCCTCATGCTATTTCAAGTTAAAATAACACTGTCACAGAGTGGTTGAGCAGCACCATTTCAGGTGATAAATAAATAGCAAAGACAGACACAGCCCAGAAGGTCTTCCACATGGAACACACAAATACACATGCAACACTACAGCATGGTTTTTATCATTCCCAAGGATACTCTTGTTCATAATTCTGGAACATACAATCCTAACCTGTCTTACACTGTGGAACACTACCTCAGTGAAACCATGAGACCAAAACAACAAAAGTGTCAGAGTTTTTTTAAAAAGCACTTCTCTTTCCCTTGGTCATGGGCCTCAGATCTTACAGATCAGAAAAAGAAAAGGATCACACCAATTACTGTCCCGGTTAAGCTTATACACAATGTATTTATAGAGGCAGGTCATACTACGTAAGAAACAGCCACCAACACTAGATGGTTTCAGTGCTAAATAGTGCCTGCATTTCCAGGACTGAGAGAAGGAAATGGTCACTGGAAACTGCAGTAATTTTGCCCCACCTCCCCCAACCACCTTAGTCTATGAAATGGCAAACATTGTGGATAGGACAAACTTTCTACTTTCAAATTATACACTTTAAGATTTTTCCCTTCTAACATTTATTGTCAAGTTGACCCAATTAACTTTTCTTTAGAATTTTTACAATATTTTGGTAAGGCAGGTTCATCACCTTCAAGACAATGTCTTCTCTGAATCTTTGTCCCTCACAAATCAGTCCTTCCAGGTTCCAGTCTTTACTCCTCTCTAGTCCTCTCAATTTTTTTAGAGATCAACAAGATTCCCTGAATGCACAGAACTCTCTCCAGATCTAGTAGTGTTACCTCTGGACAGGGGCAAAAGACTTGCCACCCATCTAATAATTCCTGAGTTGCTTCTTGTTTAGCTGCTTTTGACTGGCAGCTTTCCCACTTCCCAATGACATGGTGAATGCAACAGTAGCTTTCAACATACTCTGTGCAACTAAGGTTAAAAAGTGAAAACGCACTATTCTTTTTTCTTTTTCTTTTTTTTTTTTTTTGAGACGGAGTCTTGCTCTGTCACCCAGGCTGGAGTGCAGTAGCGTGATCTTGGCTCACTGCAAGCTCTGCCTCCCGGGTTCACACCATTCTCCTGCCTCAGCCTCAAGAGTAGCTGGGATTACAGGTGCCCACCGCCACACGTGGCTAATTTCTGTTTGTATTTTTAGTGGAGACGGGGTTTCACCGTGTTAGCCAGGAAGGTCTCGATCTCCTGACCTCATGATCCGCCTGCCTCGGTCTCCCAAAGTGCTGGGATTACAGGCATGAGCCACCGCGCCTGGCCAAAATGCACTATTCTTTTGTTTTGCTTCATCACTGGTTTTACAACAGCCATGTCCAAATCAGCATCTTTTCCAGATCAACTTCTCACTGTCATTATAGAACCACCCCTACTCAAAATAAGTAAGTTTTAAATTTGCCAACAGTTAGGATCTGCATCCAGAGAAATCAATATTAACTACCTTCTGCCGCTTCCTAGAATTTCCCTTGTTTTGTTTTTCCTCTCCTGGAGGCTGTCACCATGAAGTCCAAAAAGGTTCAGAAGTGAACATATTAAAAATAAATAAATAAAAGTCTATACTGTCAAACATCAAAAATTGAAAAGAAAAGCGCCTGCAAAACTCAGTAGTATAAATGATGAAAGCCGCTATAAAAAGCCCCAGAAGCACCAACCACATAGGTACAAAAGGAAAACAGCAGGAAGGGAGAAAGCAGGTGGCCCAGGATGGAAAATCAGTATGAAAACACAGGCATCTTTCAACGCTGCCAAGAAGTCTTCCAACAGAACCCAAGGAATGTGGAGGCTCTAAGCCTGGAATGCGGTTTCTCAGCTCTTCCTTTTAGATTCCCCTGGAGTGCCAGGGCAGAAGGATGGGGCACATACCACCAACGGCAAATCAAACGTCATTTTTCAGTAGGGTGGAGGTTATAGTTTTTATCCTCTAAAGTCTGTTATTAAGTAGCAAAATCAACTTGATATTGATCAAAATGGTTAACATCTAAGGGCAGGGAAGCTAAGGGAACATGGGAAGCTAACAAATCATAGATGTACAAAATAACAGGTTAGAAAGAAAAGCAGGTAGCTGAGTCATAAAATGAGGAAGAGATTTATTCACACAAAATGGTGAAGTATGGCTTTAGGCTAAATTTATGTACCAAACAATGAAATCTCTGGGATGCCACCAGTGAGGAAGTGGGATAGCAGAAACAACAGAAGGCCCCTGGAGTCAGCTAGATTTGGGTTTGAAACTTGGCTCCAGCTGCTAACTGTAAAACTTCAGGAAAGCCAATTAAACTAAGCCTCAGTCAGAGCAAGACTTGCTCTCAAAAACAACAACAACAAAAAAAAAAAACAACTAAGCCTCAGCTTTCCCATCCATAAAATAGGAATATTATCCCTATTATGCAGAGCTGTTGTAAGTATCCATCCCATGGTTGATATCCAATTAGTAGTTTTGGAAAAAAACCAACAACAACAAAAAAAATTGCTTCCCAAAGCTCTGAATGTCATCCCTTTAAATTATTTAATAAGAGAAAAATAGAAAAAAAAATTACACTCCCCTAAAATATTCCACACCAAACAATAAATATATGGACAAAATTTAACAAGGTTCTGACCTGAGATTCCTAGGAAAGCTTAGACTCTCGTTTCTCTGCTCTATGCACCTCTTAACCCTTTCCTTCTTCACAAATTCCTCCACTCCCTCAAACCCCAGCAGACCAAACAATATTTCCAGTTAGTCATGTTCTACAAATTACTGGTTTCTCATTTTCTTCCTGAATGCTCCAATGCCCTCCAACTCCCCTGCTTTACATTTGTGGCGCTGGTCATCTTAAAGACACTGTCTCAAAACAAAAGCCACATTTCAAGGTCACCAAACATCTGCCAGTTGCTGGTTTGTTTTGTTCTACCTAAGCATCTTAAAAATAAACTTTACCTATACCTCATCTGTCCTCCTTGAAGAAGCATATTCCTTAACAGTCAATGGAAGTGGATATGTGAATAGCAAAAGCATAATAATTTAATTCACTAAACAATTTCATAGTGGTTCCCAAAGGCCACACTGTTTACATTTGGTAATTGCTATCATTCTCGGCAGTATTTACTTTTTAAACCACAGATTTATTATTTTTTTAAATGAATTTCCCTGGTAATGAACTGAAGAGCCTACAAAGATACTGACGTCTATAAGAAATAATACATTATATAGTACCAGACAGTAGTATGCTCATGAATTTCTCTAGGCTTATTTGACTTCTCTTTCATCACAAAGAATGGCCTCAGCAAAGAAAGAAAGAGATGAAGACATGAAGAGTCATGTCATTTCTTTACTGTGTGTCTTGGTCAATTTAACCTCTCTGTGCCTCTTGGTGTCTCTGTATCCCATATGGTAAGTTCAGAACCTAGAAAAGTAATAAAGATTAACTCTTTATATTTAAGTTTCTCAGAAGAGAAATAGTATATAATTGTCCAGCTGTGATAAATGAACCACCACCTCTAAAACCTAAACCTAAGGTTACAAATGAATAACAAGAGAAATAGATCGATCAGTCATTCATCTAACATTCACTGAACACTTTTAGGATCAGAATAATCTGATTAACTCTATTTGTAAACTCAGATTTATATTTGAAACAATTCAAACAATAAGCATTTACACTATATGCCTTCTATATAATAGGAAAGGGGTCAGAAAACTACTTCTGTGAAGTGCTAGATAGCAAACATTTTAGGCTACTCAGGCCATATGGTCTCTGCTGCAACTACTCAATTCTGCTGTTGTAGTGCAAAATGCCAAAGGCAATAACGTAAATGAATGAGCATGGCTGTATTCCAATAAAACTTTATTTATGAACACTGAAATTCAAATTCCACATAATTTTCACGTGGCATGAAATATATTTCCTTTTATTTGTTTTCAGTCATTTAAAAAGGTTAAAAACTGTTCTTAGCTCATGACCACATAAAAACAGGTAGCGGCCTGGTTTGGCCTGTGGACTAAAGTTTGCCACACCCTGTATCTGGCCCACGTGCTAAGCATTTGAGCACCATCAAGAATAATTATACAATTTCCCTGCTTTTTAAGACAAAAGGAAACATAAACCAACAATTACAAAACAGTGTGATAAATGCTAAGAAGTATGCCCATTGTCACAGGAGTCAGAGATGGCGGAATTAAGGAAATTTATCCTTAATTTCTAATGAGGCCTTGATATAAACAAACTAATGCAATTCTAGTTCGACTTTTCTATAACAAATTGTTAGAAGTTACCTCTACAAACAAAGTTTGACTTAAAAACAAAAATTCTTCACCACCCACATCTGCTAAGGTTTTATCAGAACGCGCCTGGGTGTGTTCTAAAACATCCTTTTTAATTATCGTACCAGGCCAGGACCTCCGGCAAAATCCATTCTCCATTGATCTGCCAGGAAGCAAGCACAACCCAGTTGGTAGCTGACTGCGACTCTTAAAGGCAAGTCCACAGGTCTCACCTGTTTTTTTCACCCTAGTCCTTTAGCTGTCTTTCAAGTACTCTGGGATAGGAAAAAAAAATCAAACAGGTTTTTTCCCCCAAGTGAAAGGTCAATGGAATATCAGCTTGGCCAGAGTCTCAAATATTTGCCTGCACCTCGCTGGTTCTGCCTAATCAAATCTGGTTTATTAGAGGGTCACCTCTAATCAGCACTAGGTTTTATCTGCATTTGGAGATGCTCAGGCAGATTTATCTTAATTACCTCAGAACAAACTAAGCTTGGGTCTTGAGACTTAATTGTCACAACTGTCTGCCCGGATGTTTTGTTCTGAGGGGAAAGCTGAAGGAGCCGGGAGCCAAGCTGACATCATCAGCTGTGTATTTAATTAAAGCAAGATGAAGGGCAGGCAGGCTGGGAAGGACAGTGGGTCAGTCTTCCTGTCCCAATCCAGAAAGGCTGCACAACTCATGGAAATCTGACAGACTTAGATCCTCCCATTCGTCTGGCAAAAGGACTATCTTTCCTGAAGTCCAGGAAGGTGAACACCAGTGTGAGCCTTTGACTTCTCTATGAGCCCTGAATGTCACATGAAAGGAGAATCAGCAACTACCACCTCCTAAGAGCCAACAAGACACAGATACCTTAAAACAAAATCCAAAATAACTACATATGTCCACATAAGCCACATGTTGGGCTTGTAATCCAACATCAAATTCACAAATTCAAGTAAGTTCTCCCACTTGAAAATACAGAGAGAATAAAGTGAACCCAAGATCTGGATGGTTCTTTTCTTGGTCATTTTCTTCCCCCAGAAGCCAGTCTCCTCAAGGTCAGGGAGGAGCAGGGCTACATCTCATTCACCTTTTTATCCCCATGCTATGTTGGGTGATTAAATCAAAAAACAGGATTCATTATCTGGCCAACATGCCCTATGTTCTTTTTTGTAAAATAAAAAGAATGATAAAACCCAATAGTCTGAAAGAGAAAAAAAAAGTAAGCAAATTAAACAATTTTAAAATATGAGCAAAATTAACAAATCTGGATAAAAACCAAGAAACCACAGGGATGGGTGTTTCTATTTGTATCAGGTTTTTCCCCAACAGAGAGACTGTTAACCTAGCACTCCAAGGAGCATCAGGAACCTGAGCCTTTGTGGTAACACCACTCGAGAATTCATTTCACTTTGGTGGCAAGCTTATATTTCCCAAGAGGCCTTTCCAGGAGATCTAGTGGTCAGCTGTGTCAAGATTTCTAATGGCTGTGAAATGAAGCTATGTCACTGTTGCGGTCACCACACATTGGGGAAGGAGCAGAGGGGCCATTTGCCAAGAAGTCCCAAGAAAATTATTAAATAATCCCACCTGCCAAGATAGCTGGAGGCAGGGAAATAAGATCCAGAAGAGAAAGGGGACATACAGTGAAAAGAAATTTGTCCTGCCACCACCTCATCACTATCTTAATTTTCAATTCTTGACAACGATGAGCATATGACATCAGCAGCGTTGCTAAGGCTTTGCCTGGGATATAAGGTTTCTGTCCCCATGCCTCTTCTCCTCTGCCCCATACAACTTGTGGGCCTAGCAGGGCTGACTGCACTAGTACAACAGCCTAGAGGGTGACTGAAACATTGAAATTGTTCCTTAAAGGCTAGTAATAAGCTACTGCCCAAGGCCCTTCTCCTAAGCAGGTCCCCAGGAAGGCAGAGCCCTCCCTGAGACACTCCCCCAACTTCCTGACACAGTAGGGAGCCTTCATATATTCTCAATATCACATCTCAAAGCCAGCTGTCCCACCCCTAGACAAAGAAGCTCATCTTTGGGTGGGGCCAAGAGGAGACTCCACTTCCCTTCCCCCAAAGTACCCCTCCCACACCTCCAGTGTTCTCAAACTTTAGAGTCCATTAGAATCACCTAGAGGACTTGTAAAAACAAATTACTGTGCCCCGCACTCCCAGAATTTCTGGTTCAGTAGGTCTTGGGTGGGCCCCACCAATCCGCAATTCTAACCAGTTCCCAGATGACGCTGACACTTCTGGACTGGGGACCATAATTTGAGAACCACTGCAGTAAATTTAAAACAAAACAAAACAAAGAAAAAAAACAACAACTAGAAAGTCAGATAATTGTTTTTGGTTTTAAAATACTATGACAGGCCCCAAATTAATACAGAGCCTAGAGCTTTTTATATCTATAAAACAGCTGCCAAAATCCTGAAGTGTTTGCTTTGCTGTAAAAAGGGCCGGTTGTGATTTTGCACTCAGCCACAATGCAGGATTGTAGATTTTTTCTTCATTAACTGGAGGATTTGCTTCATGTCTGTATTATTGTTTTACAGTTTCTAATTACTAGGCTGTGAAGTGCCAAATGGTCAACAAGCTTCCCTATTGTTATTCAGGTGCATCAACTGATGCTGGTGCTGAAGAGCGCCTGGTTTTACGGGGCTGCTGTGCGACACACTTGCTGCCTGTGGATACTCACGTATTGCTAAGACAGGAACACAAATTAACCACAGAAACACAACCTCTACCAATTAACTAATCTTTACATAAAGCAAGAGCACTTACGGCCTCATTTCCTTGTCGGGAGCCCTATTATTTGACCACACAGTCAAGGGGGACTACAGCTAAAGAAGCCCACCTCTAAACATTTTTCTTTCTGGTTCTTTAAAACACACAGTTGCCATCATGAAAGACCACCCAGAACACCCCATTTGGTAAGTTAATTGAAAATATAAAGACAGTAAGTGCTTAGGTTCATGTAAAAGGGTAGATATTTCAGACAGGAAAGCTGTCATAAGTCCAGCTATCCTGGCAGTGACCTCGAAAACCTTTCCCTGAGTAGTTGAACATGAGTCCTGGAACTGGGTTGCCTGGTTTGAATCTTGATTGCATCACTCATTCCAGCTGTGTACATAATGCCATGTTATTGAACCTCCCTGAGCATCAACTTCCTCATCTGTAAATTGAAGACAGACAATGACAGTGCATAAACTTTACTGGGCTGGCTTGAATATTTTAAGAGATAATCTATGTGAAGTGTTTGTCACAGTGCTGGGCACATGTTAAGTACTCAATAAGGTTTAGGCATTATTACTGTTCCCTTTGAAGGTCTGGGG
The DNA here is from genome assembly GCF_043159975.1 of Macaca nemestrina. Taxonomy (NCBI): domain Eukaryota; kingdom Metazoa; phylum Chordata; class Mammalia; order Primates; family Cercopithecidae; genus Macaca; species Macaca nemestrina. Next base: position 146,677,132 of record NC_092128.1, read on the forward strand.
CAGGATATGGAAGGGCCTGTGCCCTCCTTCCCCTTGGGGATGTCAGCAAAGCATGTTAAGGAGAGCAGCTTCTCCTCTGTCCCAAAGGGAACAAGAAGATTAGGAGCTAGACCAAGCAAGACTGGGGGCTGCTGGCGTAGGAAGTGAATCAAGATGACTTCAAAAGAGAGAATAAAAAGTGGGCTTATGAAGAATTGGTGGACTCTTCCTGGCAAATTGGGCAGGAAGAGCAGAGATGGTGACAGGAGGAAAAAGCAGGCATAGCTGTCTACTGGCTGGTTAAGAGCAGCTCTCAAAGGTCGCCAGAACAACGTCCCATCTCATGATTCCACAGCATCTGAGGACTATTAGCACAGAATACAGAAGTTTTATAAATTTCCCCTAACCAACCCCATTTTTCTCCTCATTCAAATTTCCTCCCCAACCTCTGCCCATCTGGAACTGCCTCAGCAGAAACGGATACTAAGTAGAGACAGAGAGAAGTAAGGAGGTCTCTTCATAGAGTGGAAACAACAGGCCCAGAAGAACAAAGCTGGGCTGATGCAGAGGAGGTGGCAGGCAGGGAGAGCCTCAGGTCAGAGAGAACACAGAAGTAAAGGTCGTAAGTACAAAATGAGCACACATTCTTCCAGCAGCTGCTTCCTAACAAAGGTAACCCTGAAAAGTGGGCAATCATGAATCAATAAATGCAAAAAAGGGGCTATTCCTCCTCAAGGAGCATGAAAAAATAAAAAAAATTTAAAAACCCACCACCATTATGTGGGCACACATGTACACATACAGAGAATTAAAGTAATTCTTAGTATGCTTAGAGAAAATTACATTTCTTGCTTCAGGTGTGTGTACTCTGCTACACTCTGAAATTCAAGAGTGAAAAGTGTTCTCTCAATGACCCTAGCTCTTGAAAATACAAGTGCTATACAGGAAGAGAACACTGTACACTTGATACAGGGGAGTGCTGGAGAGAGATACTATCTTTATCCAGTGGGCTAGTTGCACTTTTCTTCCTAAAAGCAAATCAAAACCACTAATCAATCATAAAACTGTTCTTCAAGCTCCATAATCTGGCCCACCACCTGAAATTTCTCTTTAGTCTTTGGGGTCAGGACACAGATGCAGAGCTGCCCCATTAGAAAAGTTAAATAAGGAACCTAACTCACTTCTTGGCCTCAGAAGAGTAACAGGCAGAGCCCAGGTGGGATAATAAATGAAGAGCCAGCAAGTCCACATGAAGAAGGAAGTCCCCACTCCACAACAGCACTGAAATCCCAAGGTCAGAGTGGTGAGAGTGTCACTTCAATCCCTTCAATGCAGGAACCTTCTCACAGCCACAAAACAGCCAGATGCACTGTAAGATGAGTTATTTTGTTTGTGAACCAAACCAATTTACTCACAGGATCTTAATAGTGGGCACTCAGCCTCCTAGCTAAAGCACTACAAACCTTATTTTTAAGATACTTGGAAAGAAAATCCCGGTATCTCTGAAGGCCAATCCAGTGTGTAATAGTCACTTGTGGGTCTTGAAGTTGTTTATATGTAACAAAACTACCTTTGGCAAAGATCTAAAAAAGTAAATTTACCATTACTCTTTTCTCAGTTCCTCCAGCCCCCACTATGGATGTAGTAAGCATACTTTCAGACCTACATGGTCTAAATTTCTTGCACTTTTCCCCATTTATTTTTTATTTTCAAAAGACATTATAAAATTTGACATAATTCATGTCTTTGTAAAACTTTGCAGGTCCATAAATTCACAAATTGAGGAAAAGCCTGTGACAACAAGAATATTTTGCTTCAGAAAAATGGTCACTGCACCAGTAAAAACAGGCAAGAGCCAACTAGCACCTATAATAAAACTATAAACACACAAAAAATGACAGCTAAGAATGCTTCCAGCTCCCAAGTTCCAAAGTGCTTTATTTTATTCTCAGTATCTAGTATTGCCTCAGTGTCGTAACTGTACTACTGTCCCCGCACATTATTACACATCTCACCTGACTCTCGTTCCCCAAATCAGGACAAAGAAAAAAACCCCCGTCACAGCCACTAACAGCCACCAAGCAAAGGCGCAGCCAGGAGACAGCCTATTTTGCTACATGGAATGTCCTCTCTACCAGGCACAGGTGTCTACTTTCAAGTTATTTAGATTAACTTGCCCCAAACCAATAAAACCAACTTATTCTAGGAGAGTTAAAAAGCCTGCTCACCTTAACAAGCAGAGCCCACCATAGAGAATATAAGAGCAATGCTGCTTTATGCAGACCTGAAATCTTCAATAAGATTAACTTACCTAATAGGATTTAGGGACGCTATGAAGGCCATTATGGTGTCTCCTACAAGCTGGAGGCTCCAAAGGCTTTAACCATTCGATTTAATCTAATCTGGCCTAATCTAATCAAGGCTGTCTCCCTGCATTCTGTCAGTGGGAACTTTGAACAATAATCTAAAATATAAAGAAAAAACTTACATTCAAATCACACCCTGTAGACCAAATATATATTAACCTTTATCCAGAAATTAGTGAAGACCTGACTACAAATATGTGTAGGGGTCTTTCGCTGCCTTGATTTGCTAATTTTTATGATCTACATAGGCTAAGAAATAATTTTACCATCCATTTGACACTTAAATTCTAATTAAATGACACAAGGAAGATTTCACATGTTGATTAGTGATCTTACTCAAAATCCAGGGAACAGAAACCATGGATTCTAGTCCCAATTCAGCCACTATCTGAATCAACCTTGAATATTCTGTGTAACTTCTCTGAATCTCTAGTTGCTGGTCTATCATGAGCTGAAGAGGTTTCACCCAAATTCATAACTACCTCCAGTTATTTGAAGGCAGAAACACAGTCAGTTCTTTTAAGTATAGCAGGTGGGTCTATTTCTCACCCCACAGAGCCATAATCTCATTTAACAAGTGCTTCCAGCTTTGGGGAACTCCCCAGAACACGCTAGTTCAAACAATCTAGGAATGACTTGTCCCAAATATTAGCCACGGAGTAAAATGGCCACCTTCCGAGTGCAAGAAACATTTCCTCAGGTTCTGGTAACACATCTGAACCTGTGGCTCAGAAAAATCTGCTGTTCCCAGAGACTCAGAGTTCAATGAGAGATCCAGAAAAAAAAACACTGGTTATCAGAGGGAGGGTAGCAGCCATCAAAGGTGTCCACAGCAGAGTATGCACAACTTGCCAGAGATGTCGTAAGTTTGTTTCACACCCCATTCCTCACACTGTCTCAGACCAGTAGTCTCACAACACTGTCCTCACAACACTACCAAGCAGTCCTCACAACACTACTAGGGCAACACAGCCTCCAACTCCGCACTCTGAACCAAATCTGCATTCCCAGTGGCCTATAACCTAATTAGGTTTTAAGAAAAGATTCAGGTTAAAAAAGTATCCTATTCAGCACACTTAATACAAGACCAAGGCAGAGCCTCAGCTAAAGGCAGGGAATACAAAGATGAAGAGGAGCAGATCTGGGCCCTCAAAGCACACAGCACAGCACTGGCGACTTGCACAGGATTCTAACGCAGTATGTGCAAAAATTGAGGTAAGCGCAGGTGACAGAGAAGAGATGAAACACAGCATGCCACACAGTGAGACTCAAGGGACAAAGGCAAAAAACAGTATCATGCATATCATGCACAGGGAGCAATAAGCAGTTCATTACTACCAGAGCATTTTAAAAAGGCAAATAGGAATGGTGAGCAAGAACATCTTAACGGGTTTGCAACCTGTGCAATCCCAGAGGGCCCTACATCCAGAAAGGGCCCCATACTTGGTTTAATGCTCTGCCATCACTGTCTTGAAATTCCTAATATTTCTTTTTAAATAAGGGGCCTCACAAATTACATAGTTGGTCCTGGTAGTGAGAGATCGTAGGAAATCAGGCAGGGGCCCACGGGGCTAAAATGATGAAAGTTCTCTGAATGACCCACTGGTAATCCACGCCTTCATGGCAGTGGTTCTCAATACAGTACTTTACAGTGGCCAGGAATCCTACTGCTAGATTCTAATTCAGAAGGCCTGGGATAGGAAGGCTACAGAAAGTGCATTTTTAACAGGCTCCTGGCAATTCTGATGTCAGCAGTTTGAGAAAGTATATCTAAAACATCACGATGCTTTAACTCTTTATTATTTCTTATTGATAGAAAGAGTACAAAGAAGGACCTCCCTCAGCAAGCATCTTTCCCAGGCTCTTAACCTACTTGGGACATACTCTGGTCTGTGGGTAATACCAGGCTTCTAAAATGGCCATCAGAGCACAATTTTAGAAAAAGAGCATGGGAAGAGCCCAATTTAATAAGTTAATCAACCCAATAAATGATTTTGCCATCTCTTGTCACCTAATTTATATCCAGTTTTTAACTCCTATCCATTCCCATAGCTCTCAATCTCCAACCATCCACAGTGTAACAAAACAACTGGCCCAGTTTGGACGGCTAAAACTGTGCTACTGCATAAAACTGTACAGGGAAGGAAAAGGGCAGAGAAAAGAACAGGAAAAAAATGACTTCATAGTATACTTCTTAGAAGGCACTGTTCTCTTTTCTTCCTCCTTCCTTGCTAATTCCTTCCCAGTGATCCTTCCAGATTTTGCTGAGAGTCACTCTTCAGCAGCAATTCGCCAGAATCCAAGACTAGGTTAGATTCTCCTCGTTATATGCTCTGAAAGAGTCTGTGATTATTTTCTATACCCCTTTCTAATTATAGCTATTTGCTGGATTTAGCTTTTTTTTTTTTTTTTTTTAATGTTTGTATCCTCCACTAGACTGCCCTATGGCATCAAGACATAATTCACATGTGTCCACTACTTAGCAACTAGTAAGTGTTCAACAGATACACAGGAATGAATGAGAAAGGTTTTAAGTCTCTGATTTGGAGATGGTCACAGAAAGGAGGATGAGGTGACTCTCTTCACAGGGCCAAAGGCAAAAAAAAAAAAAAGCATACAGTAAGACTCTTGACAAAGCAGCAAACAAAGGAGACACAACTGGACCATGGGTTGTTGGCAACTGTTTCCTATCTCCACTCTTTAAGAGTTATGGAACAGTATCATCCACTGAAACACAAAGCTGTACGTAACAGGCAAAAGGAGGTTGCTCATTGGACTACAGAAGCACAGTGTACCAAAAGTCAATGCAGTTTGCTGGATGCCTCTTGCTCCCCAAGTACCTAGACAGTAAGACAAACTCCGTTTTTTTCTTTGTTTTGGTCATTGTTAGGGTTTCCAGCTCACTCAGCAAAACCAGAGAGGTCCAAGGAACCAGAGAGGTCCAAGGTATCTGCAGGTGGGAGACAAAGTGTAGTGAAAAACTGGCTGATTTTCTAACAGCACCATGTACACACGTACAAGAAGAGACATTAATCCACAGCTCCGCTCAGCAAATGCCATGGAAAATGACTGGTCTCCAGTCTTGTTCATTTATTCCTCCGTGGGTTCCAGCCTAAATGTTGCTCCTACCCACTTATTTAACCATCTTTGAGTGATTAAACCCTCTCCCCAGCCATCCAACTTAAATAGCACTAAGTTCTTAATTAAAACACACTATAAAAAATGATGAACAACCAAATTCAGGTGCTGCATAATTTATTTACATTTATGTAACAGTTTCCCCCAAGGAACTCAAGGCATTTTGCAAACTTAAACCTATCTGGCAGATATTAATCTTCACAAAATCCCACAAGAAAGGCAAGAATGTAAGATGTGTAATCAATAACAAGTCCCTTCACACATACACATCCTCCCCTTGCATGACTGTGCATCACTCTTAAGCCTCTCTGGGTCAGAGATCGAAACTAATTTGGGAAATTATACCAAGTACAGGTGAGATTTTTCAGGAAACTTCACAAAAAGAAGAGGAGCTGAAGACTGTTCTACCACACTATGAAAAAAAGTTACTACATCTTTTCTTGCACGTTTTCTATTCGGTAATAGAAAAAAAAAATACCATCCCACTCCAAAGTAAAATTTTCAAGACCAACTTTAAAATGCACATGGAGTTTTTTTTTTTTTTTTAAGTTACTGAATTCTAATACACATTGTTGCTCCAAACCTCCCTGAACTAACCCCTCAGAGAAGAACATATGTTTTAAATAAGCACCCCAGGCTTTCCAGAGCCTTTAAAGGTATTGGTAATGTTTTACTTCTTAGGCAGCGTGATGAGTACGTAAGTTTTGGGTTTATTTTTCTTCTGTGTCTCATTCATATTTATATATCATTATACATATATGTCTTATAAGTTTGTGAGTGCTCTTGATGAATTATGTACAGACAGGTCAGGAATCACGCTTTGGGAACCCATGCAGGCTGCATCAGAATCTCCTACATACTTTTCAAAGTAGAACTCTATCATAGGTTTAATTGTGTCCCCTCAGAAATATATGTGAAAGCCCTAAACCTCAGTATCTCACATTTCAGACACAAATGTTAAAACAAGGGCATACTGGATTAAGGTGGATTAGGGTAGGTGTCCTTACCACAAGATGGCCATGTAAAGACACAAGGAGAACACTAAGAGACAACAAAGGCAAAGATTGAAATTATGCAGCTGCAAGCCAAGGAATGCCAAAGACTGTCAATAAACCACCAGGAGCTAGTAAGAGGCAAATAAAGATTCCTCTATAGGCTTAAGAAGGAACATGGTCCTGCCAACACCTTAATTTAACATTTCCTAGCCTCCAAAACTATGAGACTATTTCTGCTGTTTTAAGCCACTCAGTTTGTGATATTGTGTTATGGCAGCCTAAGAAACTAATACAAGCTTCTATTAAGAGTGACACTGATGAGGCTGGGCGTGGTGGTTCACGCCTGTAATCCCCGCACTTAGAGGAAGCTGAGGCAGGAGGATCGTTTGACCCCAGGCGTTCAAGACCAGCCTAGGCAATATAGTGAGACCTCATCTCTAGAAAAAAATTTTAAAATCAGCCAGGTTTGCTGGTGCACGCCTGTAGTCCCAGCTACTTGGGAGGCTGAGGTGGGAGGATCGCTCAGCCCCAGTAAGTTGACGCTACAGTGAGCAATGATTATGCCATTGCACTCCAGCCTGGGTGACAGAGCCAGACCATTAAAAAAAAAAAAAAAAAAGTGAAAGTGTCTGACCATTTGATCTAATTTTGAGAAGTCTGCCACAGATTCTAGAATCCTAATAACGTTTGTATAGGAAAAGACCTCTGAATAACCTTCTTGTTTTGGAGATAAGAAAAAAATTGAGTCTGAAACTCCAATCATTAAAACGGTAAACTATTATCTGGAGAGTGATAATGCTTTAGAAACATTAACTCAAATACCTGAAAAAAATGAGGCACAAGGTCACTATGTTTTGCTTTTTGGTTTTGTTTTATTGGAGACGGAGTCTCGCTCTGCCGTCCAGGCTGGAGTGCAGTGGCGTGATCTCAGCTCACTGCAAGCCCCGCCTCCCGGGTTCACACCATTCTCCTACCTCAGCCTCCCGAGTAGCTGGGGCTACAAGCGTGCGCCACCACGCGCGGCTTTTTGTATTTTTTCAGTAGAGACGGGGTTTCACCGTGTTAGCCAGGATGGTCTCCACCTCCTGACCTCGTGATCGGCCTGCCTCGGCCTCCCAAAGTGCTGGAATTACAGGCTTGAGCCACCGCACCCGGCCAAGGTCACTGTGTTTTTAAAGCAAACAGGGAAGAGAGTTCAGGGACTAACAGGAAGTATATACAAAGACAGCCTGGCCTCCTGGGTCTGCAAAAGGAGAGAGGAGAGGCCTTAGGACCAACATTGCTGTCCAACTAAGTTTTAAACAAATTGTCTCTAAAATTACCCACATTAGTCTGTTATTAGCCTCTGTTCCTATTTGAAAATTAAAAGGTTTAAGAGAATCCTGACCTGTGGCTGGTTTGGTGTAACCATATTTGCAAAGAGCTAATATTTGGAGGAAAGTAGTAAGGAAAAGCTATCTGATTCCACTATCCAACCATCCGTCCTTTTAAGCGTCTGACTATAATCCACACAGACATACTTAGCAAACTTTAAAATACGGCCTCTCAACATTGTTACAATTAAGTCACTCTGAAATGTCATGAAAAGCAATCTAGTCCCATTAAAATCTTCACACTCTCATTAAAAAAGCACTTACAGACTTGAAAATGTTCCTAATACATTATTTAAAGACACAAGATGTACAGTGACTAAAATCCTTGTATTAAGGAGAAATAGTAGCAGCCTACTTTTTTAAAAATGTGCAAATTTGTGTTATAATTGGGTAATTGGGAAACTGCAGGTAGCAGTCAGGTTGTAATATACTAGTTTAAAAAAGGCTTGGGGGGCCTTCCCCGCCCCCCTGGCTCCCACCCCGCCTCCCAAATTTCAGACCACCCAGGGACAACCACAAGGACAGTATAAACAACATATCTCTTAGTTCAACTGATGGTCCCTCCTTCTTCCTTCCAGGATTTCTAAGCCCAGGAAGGAGGTAGGGGAAGAAACAGAAAAAAAAAACCAAAAAAATCCAGACCATTTCAGCTGACACCCCCAGGCCACTAGTCATCACTGTAAAGTCCTGACCTCTAGTCCATTGGGTCTCCTCCTTTTCAATTAAGGGTCATTGGTATTTATCTGTTGCCATTCAGAGATCTAAATGTGTTTTTTATAGGCCCTAAATCCCCTAAGGTAACAGCAGGAGCTCCAGACTGGAAGTCTCTTTTTCCGCTCCTCCCTTCCTCCAAACCCCCTCCCCCCCGCCCCATAACCCCACAGAAACCAACTTAAACTCAGCAGCTAAGTTTTCAACACTGAAGGGTTTGGGCACTAGGACTCCCAAAGCAGATACAGCATCACAAAACAGAGATGCCACATGTCCTGCTAGGTCAGGCTGACCCCCGCCAGTTCAATGGATTTTACAGGTCTAAATTTGTTTGACGTTTGTTTTCAACAAAATTACTGAAAACACTGACTTTGTATAAAAGGTAAGATTTATGAGTCCTGTTTCCTCTCCTCTACATGACTATACATCACTGCACAGTGCCCTCAGCCTCCCAACCTGCAAAACAGAAGGGATGGACTTCCCAAACTCTTTTACAATCCTCCTTCTAAATCACTTGTGAGTCCTCCCCTTACTTACAGACACGCATTTGCTTCTAAAGTACAATTAAGCACCAGGTCAAAAAATGACCCACTTTACTTGACAATTTTGATTGCAATTTTAAAAAGGAAATTTTATGTGGCTTAAAAATATTCAAAAGTCCTGTTGAAGAATTCAAGATTCTGCCAGGCACAGTGGTTCATGCCTGTAATCTCAGTATTTTTGGAGGCCAAGTCGGAAGGATCACTTGAGGTCAGAAGTTTGACACCAGCCAGGGAAACACTGCAAGACCTCATCTCTACAAAAAAAAAAAAAAAAAAAAAATTAGCTGGGTGTGGTGGTAGGCGCCAGTAGCCTCATCTACTCAGGTAGCTGAGGCAGGAGGATCACTTGAGCCCAGGAGTTTGAGGCTGCAGTGAGCTATAATAGCACCACTGCACTCCAGTGTGGGCACAGAGCAAGACCCTGTCTCTTAAGAAAAATAAAACAGAATTCAAGACTTGCTGTCAAGCAGAAGAAAGATGGTGAGATTTTCTTGGTTCCTTTTCCCATCCCAAACCTCTCTTACTCAGAGATCTTTAATATATACTACACCATTGCTGGCAAGATGAATAAAGCCAAATAAATAAACATAGCACATTAGTCATTCTTATACAGTTAAGTCATATTGTCTTGAGTGCCTATTAAGTGCTAGGAGGTTTACATAACCATTGTATTCTTTTTAGCTAGATGTTAATATTACATACAATTAGGGAAACTAGAGAAATAAAGCAAGTTTACCAAAGTCAGAAAGGTAGAATACTAGGGGAAGGCTACTGAGCCCTCTACATCTTGACTTATTAATGAATGATGAACAAACAAAAACTTTGAAACTTTTTTTTTAAAGACAAGACTCAGGAAGAAGAAATTCAGAATTCACTACATAACTTCCCGCCATCAAGGCTTTACAACAGTAACATTTTGTTTTCCTTAAATGTTCCTGTTTGGTAGTCCAATGCTCAAAAACTGAAGACAGTATGTTTTGGATCATTTTTGTCCCGGAAAAAAAAAAGTCTAGGGGTCCTCTATGAATAGTTATGACGAAAGCTCAGCAAAGAACAGGAATGACTGCAATTAAATGCCACTGGCCTTGGCTCACTAACAGCCAGCCCGTCCCTGCTATCTGGCAACCTTTGTGCTTAGCTTCCTGCCTCTTGCTACACAGAGAACATAGGGCCTGTCTTAGCTCAGGCCACCATAACAAAATACCAAAGACTAGGTGACTTAACCAGGGGAACCTGACTTTCTCACAGTTCTGGAGGCTGGAAGTCCAAGATTGGGGTTCTGGTGGGGGCTCTCTTCCTGGCTTATAGATGGCCACTTTCTCTTTTTTTAATTGAATTGTGAACCTTATGTATGTATGTAGACACATATTTATTTACAGACAGGATCTCACTCTGTTAGCCCAGGTTGAGTGCAGTGGCACAATCAAGGCTCACTGTAGCCTCAACTCCAGGGCTTCAAGCAATCTTCACACCTCAGCCTCTCTGGTAGCTGGGACTACCAGCGCGTTGGAGGTTAGAGCTTCAACATATGAATTTGCGGGGTGGAGGATACAACTCACTCAATATCAGGGAGCTTCTTCAAATTTACTCAATGCTACAATTGGAACAACAGTCACAATCCTTCCACAAACGCTTAATGAGCACCTAACACTGGCAGTGCTGTGCTAGGCGGGGCGGGCAGGAGAATGAATAGCCCTGAAACTCAAACCCTGCCTTCATCAGTATCTGGGGACTCAATAAAACAATGGCATGGTACAAATACTCTGTGGAGCTAAGAAGTTTTAATTGAGCACAAAGACTTTCTGTCAATCAGTGTTTATTGCGGCTTTAGTATAAAGTGAGATATTTATTCACAGATCCAAAGGAAGATACAGGAAAAAAAAAAAGCTGAAATATGGTGTGGCTGACAGACGCTTCAGGCGGCCCCCATGACCCTTGCCTCCTGGTTGTCAATGCCCTTGTGTGATCATCTCACCTTGAGTGTGGGAGGGACCTGTGACTTGCTTTTAACCAGAACAGAGCAGAGATGACTGACATACATGATTACGTGTACATGGTTATGTGATTACATTCCAAAACACTGCAGCACCTGCCTTGTTCTCTCCCTTGCTGGTTCTGAGGGGCCAGCAGCCATGTTAGGGAAGCACACATTACACAGATATGTGAGTGGCCTCAAGAAGCAGAGGGCAGCCCCTAGCCAGCAAAAACATTAAGTCCCTCAGTCCTCTAGCTGCAAGGAAGTAAGTTCCACCAACAATCTAAGTGAGCTCAGTAACTGATGCTTCCACAGTCAAGCGTGTAAGTTAGACCCCAGCCCGGGACAACATCTTGATTGCAGCCTTGCAAAGGACCCAACTAACAAGTGCCCATACTCCTCCTGACTCACAGAAACCGTGGGATAATAAATTTGTATTATTTTAAGGCACTAAGTTTGTGGTAGTATTGTGATATATCAATCAATAACCAATACGAGATAATTTTCTTGAATGTATCATTTAAAGTGTTTTAAAATACCCCTTTTCCCTCACGAATTAATAACTGCCCAAGACTGTGTGAGGGAAGGGATGGGGATATTTGTTAATCTCTCAAGGAAGAGAACAGGAGGTGGCCTGAAATAAATGCATGGAAATGTCTAATCACAGATCTGTAGGTAATCAGAACAGTATCAAATGTAACAGTTGAGGACACTGACATCTAGAAAGGTTCAATGACTTATTCAAAGATACAGAATATGTTCGTCACTGAGCTGGGAGCCAGGTTCCTATACACAAGTCCTTGCCAACCAAGACAACTGCTGATATCAATTTTTGCTGAAAGTACTCAAAAAGTATGTATCAAAGTACAGTTCTTCCTATATTTAGGATGGTAAGCAAAGCAAATATTCCATTTTTGGTTAAGAATCTGCAGTGTTTCATGGAATATGTTTATGTACACTGTGTACGTTAGAAAACTGGGATGGATTTGTCCTGACTCATGGATATAAACTTGTTTGTTGCCATTTGTTTCCCTTCCCCTAAAAATAAAAAAATAGGATAAGAACTGCAGCCTTCTGAGAGTTCCAGGTAATTTGGTTTTACTCCATGACAGTCTTACTGCTCCAAAATGGGTTAAGGAGAAAAAAACTAAATGAACAAAGCCATTTAACCTAAAAATGTATCCACTTTTAAACCTCTATGGAAGTGAACCCTCCCTAGAGAATCGTGGAATGTCTGCATTAGAAGACTGTGCTAGTTCTGGGCCAACTCCCTCAGTTATTGGAAGGTTAAGTGACTTGCCCAAGGTCACAAAGAAAATTAACTACAAAACTGAGTCAGGCTGACTTCCAGTTTAGTTATTTCCTGCACCATACTGGGAATCACTCTGTCCCCAAATGGCAAATGGATACAAATACTTTAAAGGGAAATGTCATCAATCAATACCCTGACCTTGGGCTTCAAACTCAATCACTAGTGGAGAACAGAATGCCAAACTGAACTTGTGTTTATAGTATATAATAATATAAGAAAAGGGTTCTGTAAAAACTAATGACTATGGAACATTTGTGTGAAAGAATACCTCATGATGCAGAATTGTTGAATTCCTTAAAAAATGTAATGGAAATCTTGAAATGTAAATCATATTTAAGCATTCTGAGAGAAAATGTTAATAATACCACCACCTGTCCAATCTGTCTTCCATAAAACATAATTTTATTTACTGAATTTACTTAAAGTGAGTAGCTTTCACAGCCCAATACCTTGCTCCAAGTCTAAACAAAGCAGCGAATATGCAGCCCATGCTGTAACTGCAGGCCCCAGAGATACAGGGACAAAGACAACTCTACCCTGCCCTCAAGTAGTTCACATAGAAAGCAGATTATGATAAGGCCTATGACAGAGGTGTAAGCAAGGCTCTGCGGGCAATACAGATGATGCAATTAATTCTGGATCAGCGAAAGCATAAAGAGGCTGAGTTGTTTGAATCTTGATGTATGAGTAGAATTTTGTCTGGAGGATCTAGAGGGGCTCCAGCTTATGTGGTTTGGGCTTATTGTATGAACAGCAACCCTGTTCTAAACCGGGGGAAAATACCATTCCTTCCTGTGTCCTATTTCTGTTCATTACACATTTGAGTACTTTATTGCTCTGTTTACATGTCTGTCTCCTCCACCGGAGAGCCAGCTCCAGAAGGAGCAAACACAGACTCCCTTTCATCATTATTCCCCTGCAGTACCTGACAGGGCAGCCCTTGACACAAGTTAAAACGCTACCATTCAACTTCCATAACTGTAAATTAGCTATTAGGTCACTTGCAACTTCCTTCAATCTCTCTACCACCCAACCTTATATCTCTAATACAGTCATTTTTAAAAGAAAAAAAATCTACAAGTCTACCACAGTTTCACACAGAGCTGCTAGGAACAGTACTTAATGTATATGCTCTGTTGTGTTCAATTAATTATTCTTAACTAATGTTGCTGCTTCTATTTATTCCATATTATTGCTCCCTATATCAACCTTTTTATTTTACAAATCAAAGTTCTGGGGGATATGAACAAGTGTGTCATGGGAGAGTGGAATGAACAATATTCTGAGGTCAAGTTAATTTCAGAAATGCTGGGTTAAACCAAAGTATTTGAAGGCATATAATCTCAGGGCATTCAATATGCTAATATTAAACTGAATTTCAAGAAAGAAAAGGAATATTTATGGTTTTTCCCTGTAGCCTAAGAGCATCCTGGCCTCATTTTTCTATGGAAGGTAAGGAATACTTTCTGAGAAATTTATTCAAGTTAGCAGCATTTACAGGTTGAAGAAAACAATAAATCTCAGTGGGATATCTTCAGTAAATATAAGCAAGACTGACAACTGGATTCATTCTTTCATTAATGCAACCAATGTTTACTGAACTCTGCACTACTTAAGAGAGACAAAGCCCCTGCACTCACAGAGCTTAAATCCAGTGGAAGAGAAGAATGCCCTCCATCCCCAGCTTGGGAGATAAAGAAGTCTTTCTGTTTCCCTGAAGCTAGACACTATTTCTTTTACAGCCCCGAACACCTGATGGGTGCTCTGTAAATAATTGCTAGCATCCTGATCACAGTAAAGTCTGCAGACATTTTCCAAATTCCCATGAAAACCAATCAAAACAGTAATAAAATGGACTGTCAGCAATACATGTTTGGTTACTTGATCATGTGGAAAAACTTCTATAAAAATAATAATTCAAGGCCTGCAAGTTGCCATAGAAATCATCCACTTTAACTCCCCTTGAACTTACTACAAGGTAACTGAAGCCCAAGAGGTGAGGCGGTTGACCAAGATCATACAGTGAATCTAGGTTAAGATTAAGAGCCAAAGACTCCCAGATCTCTAAGACTGTAAGAGATAGCAAAGATAGCTGCTGCCAAGGGATGCAACCATCCACCACCTGGGACTTCTCCAAGTCCAGAGCCAATTGTTTTATGAAGTAACAGTCTCCTTACTGCCTTTTCACTGCTTTCTTAAAAGAGTCCTATCATCAGAGACAATTCTCTAAGCACTGTCACAACACAGCCTGCATTTCAGCCATATCCAAACCTACCCTCAGAGGCACAGAATGACCTGGGCATCCAGGAAAAGTGAGCAAGAGTTAGGTGCCCTTGGGCACAACAGGTTTCAAGCCAACAAACATTAAATGGTATTTTAAAGACAGGGTAGACTACCTGCCTCAACTGTGATAAGAAAATGAAAAGACACAGCAGAGCGTTAAGTTCTAGGTTCTGCCCACAGGTCTGTGTTTAACCTGCTGAATGATGCTGAACCCCTGGCTAATTCTTTCCCCATCTGTAAAATAAAAGATTGGAGTAGATGTTACAAAGACCCCTTAGAGTCTCAAATTCTATGGTTTTGCTGAACTTATGCCACCAACAGGGAACTTTCCATCAAGATGAGCCTATCCCCTTTCTCATGAGTTATAACCAGTTTTGCTCCTGTTGGAATCAAGATCCGCTACATTTGCATCAAGTACCGAATGTTACAGGACATAAAATAGATAAGTACTCTCTAGGTGCATTTTATTATACTTCCCTATCATTTAACATACAATAAAGAGATGTACTATGAAATATTATGAAACCTAAGAGTACAGTATCCCATGCTGGTCTAAATACCATGGTGTCTAATTTCCAGAACTTACATTTTAATACAACTCTATAATAATTCACTAAGAAGAGAGAAAGGCTAAAGTCACAGAAGAAAAAAATATAGAAATATTAAAACTTCTCTTTAATTCCTCCTTTCTCCTGGTTTACCCTAAACCAACTTTTACTGCAGACATTATTCAGCACTAGCAAACTGAAAAGTTCCAAACAAACATTGTATGCAAAAGCTACTTCCTAGATGAACACAAGGCACCTCTGTGCCCCACTGTCAATCAAAGAACAAGTGGGCAGATAGGTAGCACCTGGGCCTCTGGTGAAGTCTTTGCTTTGCTCCACCTCAATTCCTGACTAAATCTTTTGTTTCTAGGCAGGTAAGACCTTTATTGGGATCTACAGATAAGAGGTCAATTCGATGTCTTTTGACATCCAGATGGCAATACTGCTTGAAGTAAATTAAAACCTGCACTGTGAATGAAATAGGATAGGTGAAAATATTATAGAAAGAAAGAAAAGAAAAAAGAAACTAAAGTTTAAGAGTGTGTTGAATTTTAACAAAAACTGAGGCTATTTCCAAGCAGAGAAGAAAAAGAGGAGTTAATTGTGCCTATGCTGCATCTGAAATTAAAATTTTACTATTGATTTTAAAATTTAATCATACAAAGTACCATATCAAGGGAAAAACACAATTCTAGTACTATGAGAATCTGAGAAATACAGTGATACAGAGAACTACAACTTCTGCTATGATCATTAACTTAGTCTTGAGTAAGATGTCACTTCATCTTTTTGAACTTCTATGTCTTTAGTTAGAAAATTGGATGGACTAAAGCACAGTGGCTCATGCCTGTGGTCCCAGCACTTGGAAGGCTGAGGCAGGAGGATTGATTGAGGCCAGGAGATTTAGACCAGCCTGGGCAGCAAAGCAAGACCTTGTAGTCCCAGCTACTTGGGAGGCTGAAGCAGGAGGATCATTTCAGCCTAAGAGTTCAAAGCTGCAGTAAGCTGTGAATGCACCACTGGACTCCAGTCTGGGTGACAGAGCAAGAACCTGTCTCTAAAAATAAAGTAAAATAAAATTAGAGGGAGGGTCTTAGATGACCTGAAAGGTAGTTTTCTGTAATCTCACTCTCCTGTGTATCTATTCTATTCATTTATTAATTCAGTCAACAATGAGCATCTATTTGTCCTACTGCACTTTCAGATGCTGCAAATACAATCATGAGCAGCGTAACAAATGTTCAGTCAATGATAGACCGCGTACACGAGGTATAACAGCCTCTCCAAGGCCACCCCTGGTACAGGATGCCACCGTTCATCTTGCTCCTCCAGTCATGGGTTTCACTGCCTCAAGAAGATCCAATTTTTTTTTCATATACTTGGCAAAACTATCTACTTATCGCTTTGATTTTCAACTATTTCTTTAGGTTGGTCCTTATTCATAGGAAAAATACTGTTTCAGAGTCCTGCCTTAGGAAAAACAAAGGCACTTTTGTCTTACAGCAGCAGCTACTTGCTTTTATTCTACAACTTTTCAAAAGTAAATAACTCATGTTAGTCAAAATAAGCAAACCTATATTGTACTATATGATATAAACTGGCTTCTTTCACCTAATACTGAGAACAGAAGATTATAAGGCTGATGTAAATTTCAGGGGCAACAGCAAAATCACTGATCAGGATTTAATCCGCTTCTGAGTCAATACTCTCTATACTGTACTCCTGAATATCAAGAATAAACATAAAGCTGTCATATTCTGTTACTGAAAGTGAAAACTGTTGCAATTTGGCAGTATGCATAAAAAATGTTAAAACATGCATGCCCCTGTCCAAGTAATTCAATATCTAGAAATTTATTGGTTGCAAATAATTAAGACTTCACAAAGATTTAGCAGCATGAATATATATCACAATGCTAGTTATAATATCGAAAACCCGGAAAGGGCTCAAGTGTCCAATAATGGTTAAATATGTTTCGGTACATCCACACAATTGACTATTATGCAGACATTTAAAATGCTGTAGGAAAACATTTTATAAAATGACAAGGCACTTCCAACTTATTAAGTAGGAAAAAAGCATACTACAAAACAGTTTGTATGCTGTGTTCCCATTTTCTAAAAACAACACATAAAAACATTTACATACACAGGTGCAGGCATTCCCTCATATACAGAAAAGGTATAGAAAGAAAAATACTAAGTTGTAAATGGTATTCTCTTGGTATTAAGCTAATGTGTGCTCTAGGCCAGGTGCCAGCTCACACCTATAATCCCAGCACTTTGGGAGGCCAAGGAGGGCAGATCACTTGAGGTCAGGAGTTCGAGACCAGCCTGGCCAACACGTTGAAACCTCATCTCTAATAAAAATACAAAAATTAACCACGTGTGGCAGCGGTGCACACCTGTAATCCCAGCTACTTACTCAGGAGGCTGCAGCAGGAGAATCGCTTGAATCCAGGAGGCGGAGGCTGCAGTGAGCCAAGATTGCTCCACTACACTCCAACCTGGGAGACAGATTGAGACTCCGTCTCAAGAAAAAAAGATAATGTATGATCTTTATTTTCTTCCTTGTTTATCTATCTATGTCTTCCAATTTTTTTTACAATAAAGCTATATGGCTTTTGTCCTTTTCAAAGTTTTTTTAAATTAGAAAAATAAAATAAGCACACATCCCTTTAGTGCCAGACTTCGTAGAAGAAATAGAAAATGGGGCTGTCCATACCAAGGGAGAGCCCTTGTGTTCTGCCAAAGATGAATGCAAATTGTTTGGCTGTCTCTGCTACAACCAGTTCAATTAGAGTCAAAACAAAGGCTCTTTAAAAGGCCACGTACACACTGTATGGGCTGGACTCTAATTGAGCTAGTTGTAAATTAATTACCTAATGTCAAAATGGGCACACACAAAAAAGGATTCATTCCATTCATAGTGCTACCTAAAGCTGATCCTTAAGGTAAGCAATAGAGACACGTCAGTAGCGACAAATGCTTAGGTTTGTAAAATACAGCTAAAGAGGCTTTCCAAGTCATTGCTGATTCATGACAGATTTCCTTGCCAAGGCTTGATTTGTTAAGGTCTCCTCCTCCTTTCCCAGTTTAAGTACCTCCTCTGGCAGAGAAAATGATGTGTTCCTCTCCCCTCTTAGTCCTTAAGACTTCAGTTCTGAGATGAGCAAATCAGTGCCAAGTGTCTAACAGACAGGATGCTGAATTAGGGCCCAGAACATTAATCCAGGTGCCCTCTGGTACCGCAGGGCTAAAGCATTCATTTCAGCTTACCTTGTTAAGACTGACCCCACATACACACTTCCACCCCTTACTTTTCCCCCCAGATACTATAATGATGCCTCACCAGTCTAGGTATAACTAGATTATTATTCTCAGATGTATTTTCATCCATCATGAAACACCTTTTCAGTCCCTTAAAACTGGCAGGTGCTTTTTGTTTTGCATTTAAGGAAAGAGGTGAGTGAGCCCTATGGTAAGTAAAGCATGGACATCTTTCCTTATGGATTTCACTTAAGTGGCTAGAGATGAAAACCTGTACAGCCCAAATGACTGAATCAATTCCCATTTTGATTTGCAAACACACGGCAAACTCCAATAAGGAAAATGCCAAGGTGCTGCTTTTAACTGATCTTAATTTTAAGAACTCAGACTATGAGAAGAGACCTAGAGGAGCAGACAAGTTTAGTTTGTGCCAATTCAATACACATGGGGACCATGGGCTTAAATACAAAGTAAACAGCACCCAAGACTGAGTTCTTTAAAAAGAAAAAAAAATTTACAAGGAGCAGATCTAGACTTCAAACCATGACTTGATTTACTTAGAACACTTTGCCCTGAAAAATCACATACTCATAGTCTCTTTGGGAGGGAGAGACCTCAAAGGTCACTAATACCCAGTTTGGGCCGGGCGTGGTGGCTCACGCCTGTAATCCCAGCACTTTGGGAGGCCGAGGTGGGCGGATCACAAGGTCAGGAGATCGAGACCATGGTGAAACCCCGTCTCTACTAAAAATAGAAAAAATTAGCCGGGCGCAGGGGCGGGCGCCTGTAGTCCCAGCTACTCGGGAGGCTGAGGCAGGAGAATGGCGTGAACCCGGGAGGCGGAGCTTGCAGTGAGCCGAGATTGCGCCACTGCACTCCAGCCTGGGCGACAGAGCGAGACTCCGTCTCAAAAAAAAAAAAAAAAAAAATACCCAGTTTGAACTCCCATTACAATAATCCAGGTGAGTGAGAAGTGAGCCTGTTTGAATGGCTTCAGCAACTGGAATTCAAGACCCTAACACAGCACTATTAGAAAAACTCTTCTTTTATACACAATGCCAAATTGTGTCTCCAATGGGAGTAGGAGTGACCACTTGGATCTAAATCCCTCTTCCTGAAATACTTAAAGATGCCAGCACATATTACCCTAAGCCACCTCCTGTAACCATTCCCAGGTTCACATCCAATATAGCATGGTTAGTGACAAATGTCTTCACAGTTCGGGTCCCTCTCCTTCAAGGCTACAAGTCTAGATTTTCCAGATAGCTGGGGACAGCCACTGCTCATTAGCCTACAATATTTCCTCTACCCAAATATAACTAATAAGATTTTACTTGATTTGGACAGATTAAGGGTGGCATCTATTTAGGTAGCAGATGTCTTTTAATAATCAAGTTTGTGGTGAGGCCTCCTTCCTTCTTAAAAGCACTAACTAACAAGAAACAACAAAACTCCTAGAAGAGAATACAGGGGAAAAACTCCTGGACACTGGTCTCAGCAATGATTTTTTTGGATAACACACCAAAAGCTCAGGCCACAAAAGCAAAAATAAACCTATGGGGCCACACCAAACTAAAAGGTTTCTGCAGAGCAAAAGAAAGAACCAATGAAATGGCAGCCTACGAATTGGAAGACAATATTTGCAAACTACGTCTGATAAGGGGTTAATATGCAAAATGTATAAAGAACTCACACACTCAATAGTAGAAAAACAAATAACCTGATTTTAAACTGGGTAAAAGACCTGAATAGACACTTTTCCAAAGAAAACATAACTGCCAATAGACATATGAAAAGGTGCTCAACATCATTACTCATCAGGGAAATGCAAATCAAAGCCATTATGAGATACCACTACACACCCATTAGGATGGCTCTTATATCAAAAAGTAAGAAGATAACAAATGTTGGAAAGAGTGGAGAAAAGGAACTCTTGTATACGGCTGGTGGGAATGTAGTTTGATACAGCCATTGTGAAAAATAGTATGGAGGTTTCTAAAGAAATTAAAAATAGAACTTCCATATGACCCGGCAATCTCTCTTCTGGGCATTTACCCAAAAGAAATGAAATCTCCCCCTTATAAAGATATCTGCACTCCCATGTTCACTGAAGCATTATTCATAAGATAGAGAGACAACCTAAGCGTCTGTCGACAGGCAAATAGATAAACTGTGAGGGGGGGGGTGTGGGTGTGTGGGTGTGTGGGTATGTGTGTGTGTGTATGAATATTATTAAGCCCTAAAAAAAAAAATCAATCTTACTATTTGCCACAAATATGGATGAGCCTGAAGGGCACTGCACTAAGTGAAATAAGCCAGAGACAGAAAAAAATATATATTGCATGATCTCACTTATATGTGGAATCTTTAAAAAAAATTTTCAAATATTCAGAGACAGAGAACAAAACAGTGGTTACTAGGGGTAAGAAGGAAATGGAGGAGATGTAGGACGAACACGTCTAAAGATTTAATGTACAACATGAGGACTAAAGGTAATGAAATTGTACTGTATTTGGGATTAATGCTAAATGAGTAGATTTAAGCTGCTCTTGCCACAACCAAAAAAAAAGGGAGACTATGTAAGGTGATGAATATGTTAATTTGCTTCACTATATAGTAACCTTTTTACTATCTCTATGCATCCTATAATGTTGTATATCTTACAAATACACAATGAAACTTATTTTAAAAATAAAAGCAGTAACTAACAAAAACCTCTCTCAAGGTTCACTACATTTAACGTTTTCCAAATGAAAACTGAGTGTTGTGGCTCCACCATAAAATTCTCCTTGTAACTGTGGAATTCTAAATACTTATGGTTTTTAAAGAACTAGAAAATATGAGCTGGCTCTACTACCTATATATGAACAGAAAGAAAAGAAAATTAAGGAAAGAGAAAGAAAAGGGAGCAGGGAGAGGGGAGGGGGGAGTGGGAGAGGGGAAGGGAGAAGAGAGGCAGGATGGAAGAGAGAAGGGATGGGAGGGGGTGGAGAGGGACAGGGAAGAAGCAGGGAGAGCATGTCAGCCTAAGAGATCTCATAATCGACTTTTACATTCCTACCTTTCTAAGCATGTATCAAGTTCTAACTCTAGACTTATTTCATCTTCTGGTCTCCTGGGTACAACATATCCAATTAATCAAATATTTACTGAGTGTCTGTTATGTGCTCAGCATGCCGGGTAATGGCAAAGTTATAAAGACCTAGAACACATAATCACTGTCCAGCCAGCCAAAACCTTATAAAGATAAAATGTCCACTTTATAAAAATAAGTAATGTAAGGTGGTATATGCAAAAGTTCAAAATAGGTGATCCAGACATTTGAACAGCCTAAAAATACATTACAAGATTTCACTGACAACAAAGACCTCTAACATCCTCCTAAGCTCCAAAGAAACTATACCAAAGAAAATGGCCAAAGAATTTTACCTATTTGATAACATTTAATCCCACCGACTGCCCTCTCCAGATCCTAAAATGCATTACCAGAACAACAATATTTGAAAAATTTATGTTCCCCATTGAAACATGAATTCAATGAGTACAACTTAGAGAGAAGAGGAGGAGGAAAAGGAAGAGAAGATCCTTAATTGAAATTCAATTATAAAGTTATCCTTAGGGATAAGAACATTATACATACAAGGTTCTAGTGTTTTACAAAGTAAACTTTATGCAGCAGTTAAAGATGTTCTTTCTTAATATCCAATTCTGTTCTGCTATGAACAGTGTTATTTGGGGATTTTAGAAGATCAAGAAGAATGTATCCGCCATACAGCTGGCAAAGTTATTTTGGAATTAAGCGATTCAATGGACATGCTGGGGCTAAAATGGAACAAAAATAAGACAATTAGTCTTTATGTATATCCATGCAGTGAAAATTGTTATCCATAATTTGGCTAATTATATACTGTAAGAAAACTGGAATGAACTTTGCCTATGCTATCCAGCTTAAGAAGTTCCTCCAACACGCTGACCACCAGGCTGTTTCGCTGTCAGCAACTCTTTAACATTAAATGTGATGCAGTTCACCAAATAACTATTTTCCATATCCCTTGGTCTTGTTCTGACCCTGACCCAGATGTTAAACTATTTTTTCTTCTTTTTAAATATTTTAAGTGGGGCAGAAAACAGGTACAATCCTCAAACTGCTGTTGCCTCTCAAAAGGTCAAAAACATCTTAAGTGGCAACAGAAACATTGCCCTCTTCTACTTTTTCCAGAACAGCTGTGCAAGCACAAGACCTTGGTTCTTAACCTTTTGTGGGTCACTGACCCCTTAGAGAATCTGATGAAAGCTTTAAAAAAAAAAAAAAAAAGTGTGTGCACAAAATCTTCTGCTCATGGCTTTTGGGAAGTATGTGAATCCTTTAACACTCAACCCAAAGTTAAAAACTTCTGAGACAGCCTGTGAACTCCATGGGGCAGGGATTGTGTTCTACCTCTTGTTTCTATGCCTAGTTCTTAAAATGACCAATGCCATATAGGTAGTTAATTCTAATCTACTCAAGACATGGATAAATGAGTAAGAATAAATGGATATTCGGACCACAGAGAAGGAAAAAAAAACAGAGAGAATAAATGGATGGATGGAAAATACAATATTATCATTCTCTATCTCAGTGGCTTCCAAGTCTGATTAACCATAGAATCACTCAGGGTGCTCTTCAGAATAGATTTCTGGGTCCCACTCCAAGAGACTGATTCAGTAGGGCTTGAGTGGTAACCAGGAATCTTTAATTGTTATAAAAGTCCATGACGGTGAGGAAAACAATATAGTTTAACTCAGTGGAAGAAAACTTTAAAGTTTTTATCCAAATGTGTTGCTAAAGAAGGACTGCACTTCTACATCTTGAACAAACAAAAATAGAGAAAGGAAGTTGTCTCAACTGCTCCAAGTGGGCCTGACAAACTGTTAAACATCAGACTTTACAATCCTGATACTAAAGAAAATCTGATTCATGTGTTTGGTGGTTTGCTTGTTTTGTTTTCCCTGAAAGGTCACGCTGTGATTCACAACTAGACGTTTACTCGTGGCTAGTTTATAGCAAGATGGTTAGCACAGCTGCCTGTGAGAATACCACATCCTTAGAAGCACAGCTCCACTAAGCCTTCCCCACAAGTTCCAACTAAACAGACTCAAATCACAAATTAGGAATGAATATACTCTAGTTCAGAAGAAATTCCTGACATGGATAAAATTTTGTTTCACAATAAAAATATGGTTTTTTTTTTTTGGTTTTTGTTCTGAGACAGAGTCTTGCTCTGTCACCTAGGCTGGAGTGCAGTGGCACGATCTCAGCTCACTGCAACCTCTGCCTCCAGGGTTCAAGCCATTCTCCTGTGTCAGCCTCCAGAGTAGATGGGATTACAGGTGTGCACCACCACGCCTGGCTAATTTTTGTATTTTTAATAAAGACGGGGTTTCACCATGTTGGCCAGGCTGGTCTTGAACTCCTAACCTCAGGTGATCTGCCCACCAGAAGGTATTGCCATGCAACATCTTCAAGGGTATAAATTATGCCCAATTTGTAAGGCCTGGTGACCACAGAGACTGGGCATAACCTGCCTGATTCAGTGCCTCAATTTCTTCTATCTTACAAAACTGAATTTTTTAAAAATCCTGTTCCCTTTCTCATACCATTTTCTATAGCTCACTGAGGTTGTTCATTCCTTCCTTCCTTCATACAATAAATGCTGCCAGACTCCAAACTATGTGCCAGCTGTCCCATCACCTTGCATAATACAAGGTGAACACCACAGAGAACAAGTCCCCCACCCTCATGTGGCTCACAGGCTACTGACTGCAGTGATTTTAGGAAATCACTCCATGAAAACCCCAAACTCCTTACTGGGTCCACTACATTTACTACATTACTTACTGGATCAACTGGCA
Organism: Macaca nemestrina; assembly: GCF_043159975.1. Classification (NCBI taxonomy): domain Eukaryota; kingdom Metazoa; phylum Chordata; class Mammalia; order Primates; family Cercopithecidae; genus Macaca; species Macaca nemestrina. The sequence continues at coordinate 146,701,515 of NC_092128.1, forward strand.
ACCTGACGAGTCTAGAGAAAGAATCAGGACTGTAGTTTCTAATGAGAAGCTGGGGCTCATCTCAATAAAATATCTTCCTTATCCCCAGCAATATGGCATGGGTGCTGGAGAGAACCAGCCCCAGAGAAGTCAAGAAGCTGGACTTCTTACCCAGGCTCAGCTTCCTGTGTGACCCCTGGTTTGAAACAATTAACAACAATCCCACCTCTGTTGGCTGAGAGCTAGCAATGTCTGTCAGGTAATTTTACAAACATTAGGTTCGAAACAGCCCTGAGGAAAGGGAGTACTACAGCTCCATATTACCAAATAATAAAACATGCTCAGAAAAGTTAAGGTGGTAAACGGTGGCTGCCAAAGATTCCCACACGGGTCTCACTCCAAGCTACACAAGAATTTCCACAGTTTACAGACTCAATGTTTCCTCCAAGCTCTGTGTTGTTTTATAGATCTTGACGCCCAAAAATGTGTTGCTTGAAGTAGCAAAAGGGTATACAACAGTCACCCCAAAATTTTCAGTCCACGCTAAGCTCACTATGATGCCCCACCAACTTCTCATAAACTATACTTCCCAAAACGCACATAATAGCTGACTGACCTTTCTCAAAGGGTTATTGTAAAACACACAAATCAAATGAAATGGTTTATGCAACTGCAATGAAGAGCTTAGATCCTGGGTCAACACCTCTTTTTGATTTCAGCAACACTCCTGAACATCTCAGTGCCTCGGTTTCCTCACTGTAAAATGAGCATAATAAGATATAATTTGGGTCTGTATCCCCACCCAAATCTTATGTGGAATTGTAACTCCTAATGTTGGAGGTGGGGCCTGGTGGGAGGTGACTGGATCCTGGGGGGCAGACTTCCCCCTTTGCTGCTGTTCTCCTGAAAGAGTCCTCAGGAGATCCGCTTGTTTAAAAGTGTGGCACCTCCCCCTCTCCCTTTCTCTGGCTCTGGCCATATGAAGACATGCCTGCTTCCCTTCAACTTTCACCATGATTGTAAGTTTCCTGAGGCCTCCCCAGCCATGCTTCCTGTACAGCCTGTGGAACCATGAGCCAATTAAACCTCTTTTCTTTATAAATTACCCAGTTTCAGGGATTTCTTTTCAGCAGTGTGAAAACTAATCCAAAGTGGCAACCTCACAGTTATGACAAATGTTCATTATTATAAACTTCCTCTAAAGACAATTGTCTATGATCTGGTACCTCAGGAATAAACTAGTTCCACTATTGGAAGAAGCTACAGAAAATGTTTTAAAATGTATTTACCACATTTGCTTGCAAATATAACTTAAGAATTTAAGATAGAATTTAAAAGATTTGAAAGTTTCCTCTCTCTGTGGGTCTAAATTACCCACAACAAACACAGGCTCCAAGCACACCTCAAGGGAAAAACAGGATGGGCTTGCTCTGTACCCCTTCACACCTCAGAAGAATATGCATTAACGATCTTGTTTCAGAGGACTGTTCTTAGAATAAACGTCTGTAAATGCCCTTTGTAATCTTCTGACAATGGCACTACATAAGCACACATTACTGCAGGCATTATAAATTAGGTATGTGGCTACATCAGACAATACAAGAAATGCCTGAAACATCTTTCCGCTCCTCATCATTCAATCAAATACCATCTCCCCTAAGAAGTTCTATCACATTATCCCACAAAAATGACATAACCACAACCTAAGATTATAATGTTCATTATGTGCTATAAACTGTCATACACACTTCACGTATAACAACTCATTTAATCCTCAAACCCTGTGAGGATTGCGTTACTATTATTCCATTTTACACACAAGGAAACTGAGATAAATGGTCACACAGCTAGGTAGTGGCAAAGCTGGGCTGTGAACCCAAGTAATAGGCTTCTACTCAATCCACAGGACACCGTGACCTCAAAAAGCAAGATTCTTCTTCATAACCATGCTCTCCCCTACTCTTAATCCACAGGATGCCTCAGCCTCCAGAAGTAAGCTGTCTTCATAACCACTCCTCCCCAAAGAAATGCCCGTGTACTTATTATCCTACCACTTTCTACATTGCAACAGTAGCTACTAAAGTGTCTGAGTTTTTTTATTTTTTATTTATTTATTTATTTTCAGACGGAGTTTCACTCTTGTTGCCCAGGCTAGAGTGCAATGGCGCGATCTCAGCTCACTGCAACCTCCGCCTCCTGAGTTCAAGCGATTCTCCTGCCTCAGCCTCCTGAGTAGCTGGGATTACAGGCATGTGCCACCACGCCCAGCTAATTTTGTATTTTTAGTAGAGACGGGGTTTCTCCATGTTGGTCAGGTTGGTCTTGAACTCGCGACCTCAGGTGATCCTCCCACCCTGGCCTCCCAAAGTGCTGGGATTACAGGCGTGAGCCACGGCACCTGGCCGCCTAAAGTGTCTTGTTTAACTGCTCTGCTAACCCATGTGTCTTTGGGGACAGGGCACCTTGCCTCCTCTGTATGTACATAAACCCATTCCTTCTAAACATAATGCTGGTGCTCAAGAAAGTGATGAATGAATCAATGAAATGAATGTTACCATTAGGCATCTTATCATTCAAGAAGACTGTTTTATTTCTATTTATTATACTGCATTTTAATATTAGCCTGCATTTGGGGGTTAATGTTTTGCTTTTGTGTTATTTCTAAACAAAAGTAATCTTATTTTCTCTGCTCAGGCAATACATTTCATTAATTACTAATTCAACAGACCAAAGTAAAACAGGCTATTCAGCTGTCAGATCACACAAGACCTTTTTAATACTTCAGTCTCGTGGAAATTTTTTAAGTAGAATTTTTTTTTAAGATCCCATTTCTGTTTTAATGACTTAAAAAAGAAACTGCCCTTATGGGGAAAGGAGCATATAAAAGGTAATAAACATTTAATGATCCAATAATTGGTTATATCAGAACAATCACTGTTCAGTAATTAACTTCTCTTTCAGCTTGTTCACTTGATACTTTGAGCACCTTTGAAAGGCCTAGAATTATCCATATGATTGATATAATAAACTAAAACCTTGTGGAAGAGCCCAAAACACAAGGTTTCCAATCACCCATGCTTCTCAGTGACTTTCCAATGTGGCCCTTTATAAATTCAAGTCATTAGCAAAACCAAGAGCATCCCAAGCCCTCATCACACAGTGGGCATGAAAGCAACAAAAATGACATTACTGCTAAACTGTGGGGGCTGTGGATACGGCAACCAGGCGGGGTTTAAGGAAAACACAACAGAAAACTGGACCTTAAAAGATAGCAAAAATAAATAAATAAATAATTAAATCGCACCTCCAGGAAAGAATACAGTGAACAGCTGGTATGTTGTTACTATGCAAAATTACAATTAAGCTCAGGTTAATGTCATTTCCAACTAATTACCCACAGTCAGTTGGAAGACACACACACTAAGAGATTTCACTTTACCTGTTCCAACAGTTTTCCCTACTTATGTGTCTGTGCCATCCACGCAGCTACAAGGTTCCCTGCAATTTTTTTTAATGTCACAACTACTCAGGAACACCCGTCTCATTTCTGTCAAAGGGGTGCCCCCTCCTTGGTGGTAGATGTTAGGAGCTGTAAACATTTCAACACCTCCCTTCCATCACACTTCTCTCTGCATGCCATTCCTTCACACCACAATAATGTTCACAGAGTCTTCCCTACAACCCTAATTTCCTATGTTCCATTGTCATTCTTTCTTCTCCTTCCCTGTCTGGGACGTTTTTCTTTTCTTTTCTTCTTTGAGACACAGCCCCACTCTGGCACCGGGCTGGAGTACAGTGGGCAATCACAGCTTACTGTAGCTTCGTTCTCCTGGGCTCAACCGATACTATTGACTTAGCCTCCCGAGTAGATAGGACTACCATTGTAAGCCACCACATCCAGCTAATTTTTAAATTTTTTAATAGAGACGGGGTCTCACTGTTTTTCCCAGGCTAGTCTCAAACCCCTGGACTCAAAGGATGCTCCAGCCTCAGCCTCCCAAAGTGTTGGGATTACAGGTATGAGCCACCGTGCACAGCCCAAATAACACTTTCTAAATCAGTCATGTTTTTTATCTAGGTGTTCTTTTAATCAACACTCCACCCCAGCCCCTGCCCCGCCAAGAAAGAAAGGAAACCAGTCAGCACCACCATGGCTAGAATTCCTACCATTCCACACTTGGACCTTTCACAAAGCCTGCCCTTCCACCAAGCCCTCCCATCAACCACTAGGGCTATCTGCCCAAATGGTAAAGGTCCTTCCTGCCACTGCCATTTGAAAGAAACTTGTAAATAAACGCAAGGGACCAAGTTTCACAGACGCTTTGTGGCTTCCACATCTGACAGCAGACACACAGAACTACTTCAAGGCCAGAAGCACCCTTTTTCTATAAAAGGGAGGCAAGCTAATTTGAAAGACCTTTCTGAGTCCGCTTCTGCTAAGAATTGAAGGGGAGAGACAAAGGTCCCACAACCCCAAAGCAAGAAAGAATCTTCTAATCTAAATCATTCGGGCTCTCCTATTATCCATACACTTGGGCACTGCCCCAACGGCATGCCTCACCAAAGAGCATGACACCATCCCTCCTGCTTCACACAAGCCTGAAAGCAGAGGTCAGATAATTTATCTGTTACTGGCACCTTTGAGAATCTGCGTGGTAGAGACAAGAAAGGGGGCAGGGGGGGGCACTGAGGGGAGAAAAGTGGCAGTAGTTTCTCCACTATTAATGGACAGATAACTGCAGAGTGCCATAACAGATTTCAGTTCCTTTGTGCACATAGGAATATTTATTTAATCAATGTACTGTAACAAAACAGGCCTCTGGTGTACTTTTGGGAAGATGGAGAGCCATTCAGAGCAGGGTGATTGGAGTCTTGTCACCTGTTTAGTTGATAGTGGCGATCACTATGATGGAGAAGTATGAGGCAGGGAGGGGAAAGGGAGCAGCTCTCACATCCACAGAGCCCACATGGTTGCTAGCAGAGCACAGATGTGTAGCTGCTGGCAGGTGGCTGCAGACAGCTCTCTCCCTCCACTTGCACACAGCTTAAGTGCAGGGTTTGCTTGAGGTCCTTTTACCATGAGCATCCCTTTCCAAAGAAAATGGGCAAGCTTGCTATTTAATACAGCTGGACCTTCTCTCACTAAGAATTGAATGATTCTTCAGTGGAAAAAAGAAAAGCCATCAGGGCTTTAAATGTTCTGATTGGGTTGGAATGGAGGAGAGATTATTCTGGGTGGATAGAGAGGAGGGAGGAACTTTTTTTTTTTTAAACTAAGAAACCACATTTTATCATGTACCAGATAAAGATACTTGGCTACTGAGACAGGTTTCCTAAGTTACCTGGACACTAATGACAAGACTCACTTGTTTATTAGAGTCAGAAGATAATCTCTCCTTACGCATTTTCAAAACTATCATGAGAATATTTTCAGTGAAACAGACTGCAGAAAAGATACATCTTAGAACATAATCTTAATATTGGCTGTGAGCATTAATAGACAGTCACTGTCAAGAACTGGCTTAAGACTGAATCAAAACATAGATAAACAACACAAACTTAACCACCAAAATCTTACTGAAAGGAGTAATTAAGAAAGACCACCTACCAAAAGACAATGCTTTTTTCACTTATACCTTAATATACTGTTTCATCAACTTTTACTTATATCTCTAATTTCTTGGGATTTGAGGAGGAATAGAAGAGAAAATTTGAGGAATCTAATAAAAATAATTTTTTGCGGGGGGTCAAAGTCCTATTTCTTTATCCAAGTACTGGTTACCTGGGTATTCACTTTGTGATCATTCATTGAGCTGTACACTATACTTTTTCCAAGATCTGTTCTATTTCACAGTAAATAAGGTTTTAAAACCAAATACACATGAACGTTTTCTTTTCAGAAAAGTTACGTAGCATAGAAATAAATTATTATAAACCACCACCATTACCAATGCCCCAGGAAAACACTCAAAAATATTTTATGAAATAGTGATTCCGAAGCTTCTATATTGGAACTTGATTTTTAAAACAAAAACAAAAACAAAAAACCAACCTAAATGTTCCAGGCCAGGCACAGTGTCTCACACCCGTAATCCCAGCACTGTGAGAGGCCTCAGCAGCTAGATTCCTTGAGCCCAGGAGTTCAAGACCAGCCTGGGCAACAAAGTGAAACCCTGTATCAACCCAAAAAAATAAAAAAAAAGCTGGGCATGGTGGTGGTAGTCCCAGCTTTTGGGGAGGCTGAGGCAGGAGAACTGCTTGAGCCCAGGAGTTTGAGGCTGCAGTCAGCCCATTACACTCTAGCCTGGGTGACAGAGCGAGACCTTGTCCCCTCCTCCCCACCCCAAAAAGAAAACAAAAAACTAATGTTCCAGAGCCACAGAGCAGGGATTAATGTTTAGCAGATCAGACACAGAGTCCAGGAATCAGTATGTTTAACAAGTTACCATGAGGTATAGATATGCAATTGGGTTTAGAAACCACTGCACAAGGCAAGAACTTGTGATCTGCAAATCTGAAACTACCTACTCCAAATTCTCCATACCCAGCATGTGTGACAAAAAGTGTAACATAGCCTAGGCAACATAGGAAGACTCCGTCTCTACAAATATGTGTGTGTGTGTGTATGTATATATATATATCTCCATTCATCCATCCAGGTGTGGTAATGAGCACCTGTGGTCCCAATTACCCAGGAGGCTGAGGTGGGAAGATTCCTTTAGGGAAAAGGTGTAAATTATTTGGAAAAGGTTCGCAGAAGCTTCAATAACTGAGTGTTCTCTTACCAACTACAAACAATATTTGGCCAAGGCTTTTGTGACCATTTTTCTCACAATTACAGTATCTTCCCTAAAAAGGAAGCTGATATGTTATAACCACTATATAACTTCTGCTGGCAACCCCATCCTGTATATCTAGAAATAGAAACTGTGAAATCAAATTATTTGTGGCCACATGGGATTCTGGGTCTTCAGTAAAATCTGAACATGTATTTTTCCACAGCATAGTCTAGGAGCCTTTCCCTATTTTCATTATCATTATTACATTGTTGAAACCTTAGAATTCCAGAGGTTTAATGACAGAACTAAAGTCATTCATTCACCTAAAAACTCAAAAACAAACGGGAGCCCACAGTATCTAACCCCAGACAAAAGTCTACTCATTACATCCCGGGTTCCCATTAGGGGTCTTTGAAAGGGTAAATCCAATCCACATTTCCTGTTTCAAATGTACATTCCCTCGCTTTAGATAACCATATTAATCTGGGTTGGAAGCGAACTAGTAAACTGAATTTTGCTCTCAGGCATGCATAGGCAACCGAATTTAGAAATTCGAGTTAGAGCACTACCCTGGGGTCTTTTATCTGAGAACACATCGGGAAGCCTGCTGGATAATTTGTTTTGGAATACCAGAGCACTTGTTTTTAAACAAAGCATTAGCCAAGGAAAGAGGTAACAACAAAAGGAATCACAAGACCAAAAGAAAAAACAAACAAAAACAAAAAACTAGACTATAGGAAAGTCTAAAACACCAAGAATCAAGGCAGTTCTTTCTACCCTCTTGTGAAATCTTATTTGCCAAACAATAGCGAAAGAAGGCTTGTATTTAGGGTTTTTGTTTGTTTGTTTTTAAGATTTCAGTTAGTTGTGTCCCCACTGGAGGTTAAAGTAAAAAAGGCAGAAAGAAAGAAAGAAAGAGAGAGAGAGAGAGAGAGAGAGAGAGAAAGAGAGAAAGAGAGAAAGAGAGAAAGGGAAGGAAGGGAAGGAAGGGAAGGAAGGGAAGGAAGGGAAGGAAGGGAAGGAAAGGAAGGAAAGGAAGAAAAAGAAAGAAAGAAAAAAACCCTTCCATAAACCCACAGATCATACAAAACTAAAGTCTGCAAATGGCTCTTGTATTTCCTCAAATACTTTCCCTCACTTTTAAGTATGCCTACCAAAGATTAGAAAGACATCCTCAAGAGTAGGTCAAATAACCCCAGAGGCAAATGTTAGTTCCTAAAATGTCTACCACCCTCCTCCCTATAGCACAATCTCATAGCACCTAGTTATTTTAATCTAGTTCATCCACAGAAGTACAAGTGACACAAATTAAGTTTATAAATTTTTAGTTCAGTTAGTTTAAAATATTTTTAATGGAAGCAATACAGTGCAGTGAGAAAAAGCAGTGACCTAAATATCAGAAAACCTGGGTTCCATGTCCCTGTTCTACCACTGATTCACTAGGTCATACAGAACAATTATATAATATAATTTTCTAGATCTCTATTTTCTCATCTATAATAAGGTGCAAGCTTAAGGTATATTATAACTTCTGAAGACATCCAAAGATAAAGTGGAGGCGAGTGGGGTGAGGGTGGGCCGGGTTGGGTAGAAAAAAGAGTGAAAGTCCCAGTAAAAGCAACATCAGAATAAAACTCTTAAGAAGCATTTATTTAGTTCCCTTATGTAGTGGTTCAAGTCAGGCTCTGAAGCCAAAATGTACAGGCTCCACCACTGACACACTCGTCCTTGGGTGTAAACTCTATGTGCCTGTTTCCTCTCCTTTAAAACAGGAATCATAACAGCACTAACCTCACAGGACCACTCTGTGAGAATTACATGAGTTGATTTAAGCAATTAGAATACTCAATACTCAATAAATGCTTGTTCTCATTATTATTATCATTGGTGCATCAATACTGGGCGTATGGTGAAGACGAAGTTGACAATTAAGTACTTTCACGTCCCATTCTTTCTAATCAAAGGGGGTACAAAAAGATCTTGTATCTCTCTGCATGAGTTATGTGTATAACCTTCACATCTGTGAACCCTCAAGTCCCTGCCCTTATTCCCAAACCTGTGGATTCAGGGAGATTCACAAGTACTGGATTCTCTATTTGCCTGCATACACTATCCCCAAGGATCCACAGATTTCTAAATGCACCAGGAAAACATAAACTGGCAAAAATGTTTTCATGCCTTTGAACAACAACAAAAACTCATTTTCCACCCACCTTCCCACACCCAGAAGTCAAAATCTACTTTAGGAATCAAAAGCTAGTGAAACAACATATTCTTGCTTTTTTAGTATTTCAGATGATTCTTTTTAAGAGCTCACAGGTATAAAGAGTCCTTACATGCTGGGAATATGTTTTCTTTAGTCAACAACAATATCTGATGAAGATGGTAATCCAGAAAGGAAATCATATCACCCACTGTTTTCTTCATCCATCTAACATCTAATCCAAACGCTTTAAGATTTCTTTTCCAGTAATTTTTTCCCTCAAACTTTCTATTTTCTTCTCAAGATCCATTTTACTGACTAACTCCAAACATGACCTCTGAGGCATTCCCTCAATTCAGGGGTCCGTCCGATGGTATTCATCAGTGCCCAATTCCCTGGACAGCTGTGGACAACTGTAACAGATTTAAGTTTCACTTCTGATTAAGTATTTTCAATGAAGGTAACCTGATAGCCTTGCCCAGTAGAGAGCCCTAGAAATAAACTTTCGTTTTCTGCCCTTCTTCTCTTAAATTTATGAGCACAGATGGATTAGTGGATTCCACTTCAAGCGGAAAGAAAATCAAGTATCCTTATTTCTTCAGCATCTCCCCTAAGCTTGAACCTTACTGTACATCATGCTCATCATTTTAAGCTGTTAATAAAATCCAACCAATTCAAAAGGTCCCTGCAAGCTTTAATGTCTCAGCACTTAATTTCTCTTGAAGAAATATATTCATGGAGGCATTTGTAATCGAAATCCTCAGAATCAAAAAACCATAATTTAAGCCAAATTAGGCAAAACACTTCCCTACCTGCCAAATGGCTCCCCTAGAGCTTTCTAAAAGAGGATTACAGTTACACATCTTTTTCTGTGTTAGACACATCAAAAAACAATGCGACACCAGAATGTAACACCACCCACTCACCCACCTCTCCCCCACATCCCCAGAATGTCATTCCTTGAGGGCAGAAGCTTTGTTTAGTTCACTGTTTTTATCCCAAGTGCCTAGAACAGAACCTGGCACGGAGAAGAAACTCAGCAACTATCTGTTGAATGAATGAGTGGGCAGACAGGGATGGAGGTGCTGCACGGAGCCAAGGCCCACAGAGGATAAATAGGCCAAACATAACACATAGTTGACAGCACTTCTGAAAGAGGATACAGTCACGGACGTGTGGCCACAGAGAACTGACCACTCTGGTGGCAAGGCACATCTTATTGTACATCTTACCACGTATTTCACTGATAAACCTGTGATGTAGACCAAAAAGGCCCTCAACTACCATCCCACAGCTCACAGCCTTCCTGTAAAGGTATGTGTGACTCCAGGTTTTCTAAATGAAACCCTGCGTCCCCACTGGCTTCCAAAGTAATGTTATAACTTTCACTTATCTCAAACACTTTCAACAGACGGTAGCTCCCAATACTTCTGAATTTCTCAGTCCCCTCTCTAATGCCTCACTCCTACTCTCTAAGAGTTCCTGATGCTTATGCTTTGTAACGAATATGTAAATATATCTGGTTTGCCTCATAAGGTGCTGAAGAGGGAAGAGTCTAAGGAGAGGAACTCCCCAGGACATTACCCCCCAGAATCTTGAAAAGTAGAACCACATTAAAAAATGCTTTAAGAAAATGAAATAGAAAGGCCAGGAATACCACACATGGCTTGGTACCAGGCATCTGAGAGAACCCAGTGAAGAAAAACCGAACACAACCCTCCGAACAGTAGGTCTCTACCCCGACTGCATGACAGAATCCCTCCCTTGGGGAGCTTTTCAAAGTTCTGATGACAGAGGTGGGGGCTTCCTACACCCTCCCAGAGGCACAGGGACTTTTTTAAAGCTCCCCAGGGTATCCCCAGGGTATTCTAATGTGTGGCCAGGTTTGAGCCTCCTGGGCTCTGAAACTTACGGTTGACTGTGGTTCCTCCTCACTAAAAATAACCTACCATTTTAAGAAAATTATAGTAAAATCATAAGGTTTATTAAAGTTGGTGGTGGGTACATGGGTGTTGTCTATGTTATGCTTTATACTTTTCCATACCTAGAAAACATTTCATAGTCGTATATACACATATATACATATGCACACATTTTTAGACAAATTTAAAACAAGCTCATAGTGTACTGGTCCTCAAAAGCACCAGTACTAAATAGATGATTTTACATTCCTATGGATTATGAGCACTGGTGGTGTCTGGGGCTTTTACTTCACTGGGGCTAAAAAAGACCAGTTAAAACTGGGTCGGCTGACTTGAAAACACTGGCCTGTATTCTGTAATACACTCTCATGCAGGTCTTGAAAAATGCTCTAGTCAAACTCAGCTCAGAAAGACCAAAGGTACCTGCTGAATCAGGAATCCACCTAAAATCAGCAAAGTTGCCAGTACTGAGCCAGACTGGCTGTGAAATCCTCTATACAAACTAACACTGGGAGTCACAGAAGTGGGTTGTGACAAGCTGGTATTACTCCCAAGGCTAGGCCCTAGAACCACCTTAAAATGGAGGCAAGAGGAGCGTATTCCAATTCGTTTCTCTAGAGACAAGCTCAACCCCCTCTGTGTCAGAGGCTCAATGCAGGCCCTGAATGCAAATGGTCTAAATTCAAATCCTGACTCCACAACTTTCTATCTACATGACCATACAGAAATTACTTAACTTCTCTGCACCTCAGTTTCCTCATCTCTAAAATAACGATAACGTGACCTACTATACAGAGATGTTGTGAGGGTTAGACGTGTTAATACACGTAAAGCTCTGGGTACAACAAATATCACAAGCAGTAAGCCTGTGATAAACATGAGCCATTGTGGTTAAAATAATCACCCAAATGGTGGTGATTCTGGCACTGGCAAAGCCGTTTCCCAATTTGTGATGACTGGGCACTGGAATTCTGTACAGTCTTGAAGCACATCTCTTGGAGGAGCCACACCCACTAACAGGAAATGAGACACAAATCTTGTCTCCAAAAAGATGCCCCATGTCTCCTAAGACCTGGAGTGGCGGCACGAGGTACAATGAGAAGCTACCATAAAAGAATATAATGTGAGCTCCAGATGTGCTCTTGTTTAAACATCAGCTGGGTGACCTTGGGGAAATTCAAAAACACTTTCAGTTGGGGAATGAGGGCTTTGGACAGTTGCTTCCTGCTGTTTCTAAGCTTCTGGAGTCACTCAGTTAAAGTGACCACAGGCCCCTCCCCACTCTCTGTACCCTCCTCAATGGCTTCATTCCAGTCACCAACGTCTCCTATGTTGCTCACATGCCATGCCACTCCTTCTTCCTCAAAGCCTTTACACTTGTTCTCCCCTGTCCTTGAAAGCTCTTCTCTGGTGTATCTGTATTTCTTGCTCCCTCGCTTCCTTCAAGTTTCTGCTCAAATATCACCTCCTCAGAGAAGCCTTATCTAACCCACCCTGGATAAAACATCACGGAGGCATACACATACAAGTGAGTCCTCAGTTAAATACGTGATACGATGCATAATGAAAGCAATTTGACCATACACGGGGAGATGGTGCAAACTCCACACAGTTGCCCTGTCCAGGAATCAATTTTTTTTCTCATCAACATTGTAATGAAAAGAACTGATGTTATTTGAGGACCTGCTGTGCTAAGTTCTCACTCTTGCTTTACCCTGCTTTATAAAATCCCCTGTCACCTCCCAACATATTATATATTTGTTTATTTTTTTACAGTATGTCCCCCCATCCTTTGCTAGAATATAAACTCCATTAGAATAGATATCTATTTTTTCTTATTTACTATGGTACTTCCTGTGCCTAGAATAGTGCCTGCCTAGCACATAGAAGCTGTCAATAAATTTTTTTTGAATGAAAGAATAAGCAAATCCAGACACCTTTTTCTTCCCAAAGAGAATGTTACCCTAATACATCAATATAAATATGTAAGACAGGTAAAGGTGGAGTTCTGGTTTAATAAAGTCATGATCTCCCCTCAAATGACTCAGCGTACCCTGGGATACCCAAAACCACTGCCCATGAGGATCTCCAAAGTCCCTTATCACTCTGAAAGTCCCCAAATCCACATTATTTCTGCTAAACTCCACAGAAGACATATTAAATTTGATGAATGATGTTCCATTCTGCAATTTCACTTACTATTCACTGACAACTACAAAAAGGACCCTGAAAATTCAAATCATACCATGTCCCACAGCTGTTGCATCCCTAGAATATGTACAGCCAGATAGTAAACCTATCTAGTTGTGGGGGGAAAAAAACATCCAACTACAAAGGGCAGGATTCAGGGGATGGTCTCTTTCCATACTCTATCACATGGTCCCTTGGCCTCTGGGATCTACCACTGAGCCTCTAGGCTGCAACAATCCCATTGCTTCTAAGAGGGGAAAGGAAGAAGGGAGGTGGACTTGAGACCCATGTGGAGATAGATGCTATACAAGGGAGGAAATATTTGGGCAACACGGCAGCCACCTGGTACTTTCTTGACTCCACCACCTAGTCTCTTTTTATATCTAAATGACCCCCAAATAAAATAAATCCTGGCTTAGCCTGCTTTGGGCTCACATTCAGAAAAACAGAGGTTGAGGGAGCATCCTAGAAAGGAATTCTGCACAGGACATGAATAGTTGAAAAAAACATTCCTGAGAAGCCAACTGGCTGCAATACTATGATATAGAGACTTATATACAGCTAAAGGACGTTCTCACAATTGCAGGGAAGATATGAAGTACACTTAGCAGACAAGTAAATTGGACTTTGGCAAATCTCTATCATCCAGTCTAGCAGTGCTGAACTAAGCAAGAGTCATCGATTGAAAGCCTGGTGACCCATCCTCTAACACTGTAATCTAATCCTTAAACTAAAGATGATTTAATGCCTTTACATGTCCATATGTTTTCTAATGACGCTATTTCTGTCAGCATGCTACAGGAGTGCTTCTTGGAAGATGGAAGTAATGACAAAGCACATCATTGGAAAGGCAATTATATGCAGTACTAACCATTTTACAATGGCCATATGGGCTGTATTTCAACAATGTAATTTCCAAATGAGGTTGCGCATACATATTTGTCTGTCCCTAATCCCAAGTATATCATACTAAACAAAATAAGAGTACAGCTGAAATATGGGCAGCAGATGTAGAAATCTACAACAAGAATGCTAAAATAGGCCAGATGCAGTGGCTCACACCTATAATCCCAGCACTTTGGGAGGCTGAGGCAGGTAGATCATTTGAGGTCAGGAGTTCGAGACCAACCTGGCCAACACGAAGAAACCCCATCTCTACTAAAAATACAAAAATTAGCGGGGCATGGTGGTGGGCACCTGTAATCCCAGCTGCTCAGGAGGCTGAGGCAGGAGAATCACTTAAACCCAGGACTCAGAGGTTGCAGTAGGCTGAGATCACACCACTGCACTCCAGCCTGGGCGACAGAGCAAGACTCTGTCTCAAAAAAAATAATGCTAAAGTAATGTTCACCTGAAAACAGAAAATAGGTGGCACCCACTACCCTGAAGTGAAACTGACATCCATCCCTGACAGCCCATCTTCATACTATGTTTCTTTAATCAAAAATATCACAACAGGGGTATTAAAGACCACCAGAGGGGCAAGGAAGGACACAGGGAATAGTTAAAAAGACAGTTACTAAGAGTTTACAATCTAAGCAGGCCCTAGAGTCAATATAGAACTCGTATTTTACAAATACATAAAATTAAAGTATAAAAGATCAACTTTAAAGCCCTGGACTCTGTGGTTCCTTTTACAGTTATATTTAAATTTCAAAGAACATGTTTTGACTTGGGTCTCCCCAACAATTATAATCTGTAAAACAGAATTCTAGTATGGCATTTCCATTCTGGACATACAAAGGGGCAATTGTGCTTATTGAGGTAGTTGGAGAGAGAAAGGCAAGACTGTGTATCTCAGAGCATGGTGATTCCAAGAAGAAATTGCCACATCTCTTCAAAGGGATACTCAGATGGGTACAGTGGCCCACACCCAGCATTTTGGGAGGTGAAGGCAGGAGAAGCGCTTAAGACCAGGAGTTCTAGACCAGCCTGAGCAACATTGCAAGACCCCATTTCTACCCCTCCAAAAAAAAATTAGCCGGGGTAATGGTTCACACCTGCAGTCCCAGCTACCTGGGAGGCTGAGGCAGGAGGATCACTTGAGCCCAGGAGTTTGAGAACACCTGGGCAACATAGCAAGACCCTGTCTCTGCAAAAAAAAAAAAAAAAATTAAAAATTAGCCAGGCATGGTGACACACACCCGTAGGCCCAGCTCCTCAGAAGGCTGCAGCAGGAGGATCGCTTGAGGCCAGGAGTTTCAGGATGCAGTGAGCTATGATTACTGCTGCACTCCAGCCTGGGAAACAGAGTGAGATCCCATCTCTTAAAAAAAAAAGAGAGAGAGACAGAGAGTGACTCTTGACAGAAGTACGTAACTTGACTGATCTTCATATTCATCTAGAAATTTTTAGAAAATTCAGGCCCAATGAGGGTATTCTGTGTGTGTGTCTTTGTACTAACCCCCATTCCTTGTAAATGAATGGTAATGGAGTAGTTTTGAATCCTGAAGTCCTAGAGGATGACCTGTGTGGAGGCCCAACTTAGCCCAGGGGAAATGAGGAGGGGGCTTCTCAAAAATGTACAGTACTCTAAATGCAGTTGGGATTTCCTGAAGAAGCAAATCTAACAAGTCATATTCATTAGGATACTCTTTGTAGCATAAACAAACCTCAACAGGGTGGAATGGGAAATGAGGGAGAACAATTTGCAAATCTGCTTAGAATAATGAAAGGAAATAATGACAGAGGATATCAATGGACTATTTGTCACCTGGTATCTTCAAGATACAGATATCAAGAAAAGCAAAAAGAGCTATTTAGTGTGGTCTTTTACCAGAAAGAATAGAGTTCCTAATAGATTTTTTTAAAAAAACACACACCTAGCCCTCAAAACAAGGTCTTTTTTATTGTGAAATAGATTCCCAAGAGAAGAGCTGCTTCCCAGAATAGTTTAAAAGCAGACAAGACAAAATACTTCAGAATCTATAGCAGAATATAAGCTTATATGCACAGTAATCTGTGAGGGCATGCCAGTCCTTATTCCAATTTTACATTTGTGTTCCAGAGAGCTACTTCTAGAATTCAGTGAGATAAATGAGTGCAAGGGTTTAGAACAGACACTGACATACAATAACCCTCAATATCATGAGCCTGAATCCTTGCCTTTGACAATGGTTTAAAATCTACCTGAGTAGTATAACCTAGGAAAAGGTCAGATTTTATAACACGGAGAAACAGTGAAAGGGACACAGACAGAGAAAAAACAACAAGGAATATGTTACAGATATATTGTATGAGTGGCAGCAACCTAACTGTAAGCTCTAACTTTTCAAAGGAAATAAAGACCTGGACAATAAGTACTCTCCCCTCCTGTAAATCCTATTATTATACCTAGAAAATCCTTTGTAACATTTTCAGCACAACAATGAACAAATGTGGTCTACCAGAGACCATGTGGCAATCTTTCACAAAATGTATCTGTATGAAAATGAGTAAAGGGGTAAGGAGCCCAAGCTTTCAAGTCAGGCAAAAACTGCTACATTTCTTGCCTCTCTTATACTGATCCTGCCCAAGTTGATTTAACGGCTCTGCGCTTTAGTGTCTTCAACTATAAAACAGAGATATTATTCTTTTCTTCATGGGGTGCGTCAATGGGATAACGAATGCAAAATTGCTAGCACAATGCCTGGCACAAGGCGAATAGTAAATAGCAGCTCCCTCTTCAAAAATTTCTTCTCATGGAAATTTTGTCAACTGTAAATAAGCAATGACTGAGTACCTACTATGCACAGATTATTGAGTGAAGAAAGAAACAATTCTGAAAGCCTCAAATATCCCCAGAAGGATATATATAAAAAGAGTGCAGGGGTTACATTTAGGCAGAGAATACAGGGAGAATAACAATACATAAGAAATATAATGCTGGGCACAGTGGCTCACGCCTATAATCCCAGCACTTTGACAGGCCAAGATGGGAGGATCGCTTAAGCCCAGGAGTTCAAGGCCAGCCTAAGCAACACAGGGCGACTCGGTCTCTATAAATAATAAATTAGCAAGGCGTGGTGAGATGCGCCTGTGGTCCCAGCTACTCAGGAGGCTGAGGTGAGAAGGTCACTTCAGCCCAGGAGGTCAAGGCTTCAGTGAGCCATGACTGTGCCACTGCACTCCACCCTGGGCAACAGAATGAGACCGTGTCTCAGGAAAAAAAAAAAAAAAAGTTTTAAAATAGAAATATAGGGAGAAAACTCTGGCTCTCTTTTTTCCAAGGTTCTAGTCATAACTCCCAAAAAACACACAGTGAGCCATCACAAAGCATAAAACAGACCAAGGAAAAAATAATAGGACTTGAACTTCCCACCAGATCCCAAAGTAAACATGAAGCCCATAGTGTCACAGTCAACACTTCAGAAACTCCTTCAGGCGGGTCCCAAGATCTCCATACATGGGAAAACCATGTCAGAAAGATGAAATGCCCCCAAAGCTAAGAAGTAAAGCATTTCTCAGACCTACTCATTTCTCAGAAATAATCCATATCCCAGCATTAAGACTATCAGTAATGTACTATCATTAATATTATTATCATCATCATCAGTGATTCTGGAAACAAGTAATAACTATAGTTAAAATTAATTCTAGGTTTGAAATATAGATAAAAGGATGGTTTTACTGGATAGTTTGAAGCTTGAATGATTCAAAGTGGAAAGCCACATTGCCGAAATAATTTACAATTTTTAAAAAATGATCAAGAGAGGTAGAGGCAGTATAGATATGCTGAGTTAAACAGCTTTTAATGCTTTCAGATATATGTAAAACTACTTTTAAACACAGGAACCATTTCTGGAATCACATTATACTTCAATATTTAAAAACATTTATATTCTTTCAACTGAAGGTGACCTGGGACAATCTGGTCCATTTCTATATTAGACTAATAAAACGTTTTAAAACAACACAAGTGTCTAACACAGCAGGTCTCAACATTCAGGTGTGAAATTGCACCTCCCAGCACACAGGCTGAATTATCCCCCTGCATCTCACCTGCAATTATCATTTGCTCCCTCCCCAGGTGGCTCTAAGACACCACATATCCTCCTAGGCTCACATCTGGAAATACAAACTCCCTCTGGAGGCCTCATATGCTAAGGGAGTCAGAGAGCACAATAACAGAAACGTGATGCTGGCTTCAACAACTTCTGAAAAACAACTATTTTCAACACACAGTATAAAAGTAATCTGATACAATTAAAATACCCTTATGTCACTATGGTTAGGAATAAATATTTTTCCAAATAAAAATGGTAAATTTACTTCACAGTTCTGATAGAGGCCAGCTTCTTCCATTAAGGCCAATTCCAAAAATTTAGCAAAGGATATTTATTTCATCAGTTCATAGGGCATAATTAGATGTTTTGATTAAAGCATTTTCCTCCCCTGGTTAACAAGATATAACAGATGTCACTGACTTCCCTAATAACAATGCAGCCCTGCTTTTGGCATCTTTACAATTTTAAAACTGAACTGTCATATAGAAAAATTATAGCTAGGGTGTCTCGGTACAATCATGACTCTGAAGTGGTTATGACATGCCTGGACTCCCCAATGGAACAGATATGGAAATCATACTCCATATTCATAGCCGGGAGCCCTCCTTAGCAAGCACTTGAAAACCAAGCTCTGAAATCTGAATGATGCGGGCTTATTCAAATCACCACCAATTATTCCTGGAAGCACCGACCAAGTGAGGTATAAAACCTGAAGAGAAAATGCAAATCTCACAGTCACTGTCTTCCAGGAGCACAGGGAACAGAGCACGGGGAACATATGCAGAAAACTGTCTCAGAGGAAGCAATGCCCATCTAAAGAGACTTACTCCACCAAAATCCCAGCCTCCCTGCAGAGAGGAGGAGTACTATAGTTGATAAAAAGGACTCATATTTTTCACAGCAAGATTCCCCTGGTGCATTTGATCCAATTTACAAAAATTCGATTTACACCAATTTTGTCAACATATCAGTCCAGAGAGTAACTAGAGACAGGCCTGCATTTTAAATGGGAGGCAGAGCCTCTCTGATTGAAGTTCAACTCAAACATCCTGGTTTAACAACTCCATTAATGAAATGAAGCACAGATCTAAAGATTACTCAGCCCCTTTGTCAGTCGCATGTGTTATTTATAGGACAGCGTATCAATCATGTCTTCCCTTTATTATTTCCTACTTTCTGGTCCTAAGCTATTTGGTCTGCCAAATTAATACATTCCATGGCTGCTGCAAATCTAAACAATGCTTGATAAAAGATTAATAAAATAGTTGGGTTCTCTGCTACCACATACACACCCAGGGAAATTCATCAATGTCTTTTTATTTGCATATTTGGCTCACTGCCCCCTACAGCAAATATGTAAGGCACAATGCTCAGGTATCCTGGTTTATGGTTTGCATTTAATTCAGGGTGTCAATCTGCTTCTGTTTTAATTACATCCATCTTGATATGTTATTACAATCCCATGAAAACTTCTTTTAATTATATGAATGGCTATGAATATATACACATGACAAACAGTTGTTATAAATGTTCTGGTTCAGCAATGAACAGGCAAGATGCCTTAGTCAACACATCATGTGGATTTAATATTTTGAGTATTTCTTCAGAAGAAAATTTTGGTTGAGCCTCAACTCCACTATCCTCCAAAGTTCACTCACTCCATACATCCTGCTACCAATGTTATGAAGTTGCTCTGAGTTTCCACTGATTGCTAGGCTAAGGAAAATATTTTACACAAGAAATTTTGTTAAAATTTTACATGGGCCACATTAAGGTCATCTTACATCCAAATAATTATTTTATCTTTCCACTGGACATTCAATGATGAGAAACCACCCCAATATTTATTTTTTTATTTTACATCCTTATAAAAGGGAGGTGGGGGCAGTGTTTAAAAACGATGAGTGTATCTACAGAGAAAGGCCAACTAATTTCAGGGTGATATACTGGGAGAGAGTGCAGGGAGGGAACAATGCTTTTTAAAGGTTCTTGATATTGTGTAAATCAGAACATTTCTTAGTTGAAATGGGAAGCTTACAATCATGGGTGCTCATCCACATTTATACATTATGTTTTTAAAAAATCTCCTTCCAAGCTTCCCAATCCTTGGGACTCCCCAGTACTAACTTACAAGAAGTAGTCTCCTAGATTCATAGGGTAACAGTGAGAGCCTCTAACTCCCAGTGTGATCTTGAACAGGTCAATTAACCCCCGTGGGCTGTGTTTTCATTTGCAAAATGAGAGGTAGAACTACATCACTAAAGACAACATCTGTGCCTCTGATGCCACATGGCTTAGAAAGCACATCAACTACCAATGGCTGGAATAAAATGGATCAAAAGGCTGCTCTGAAAAAGTGTAGGTCCTAACTTTAGGATACCTCCTAAAGATTTAGCTCTGCATATTAATCTCAAAACTGTAATTTTCAAGTAATCATAACAAATGAGGGAGCAAACCGTAATATGCAGCATGACACACTTATCAAATGCTTGTTTCCCTTTTTGCTCCAGTGAAAGTATAATTTCACTTCAACTATATAAGATCATTTCTTAGAAAAACACAGTCCAGGACCTTCATTCTCTTTGCCAACTGAACGTGTACAGACAGAATGTGTGGAAGTCACTGGAATTTCTATCATGTGGCTAGAAAACAAGTAATAATCTAACGTTCAATTATTGTGCTATCCACACCTTCATTCTTACTTTTTTTTCTTTGTGAAGATTTTAACTACAGAACATTTCACTAAACAACATTTAACCAGCAACCTTTAGCCAACAAGTATAACTGAACAAAGAGATCTAGAAGAAATAAAAAAAAGAAAAAGAAGTCCACTTCAATATAACAACCAAGAAATACTTACAATATGGGACTGTAATCTCTTAATTCCTCTTTTTAAGTTCTAAAATATTACTGCGATCAGAAACTTTACAAAAACTTAAAATGAGGTTTTGTGGTGCAGAGGAGGGTAGGTATGGGGACAAAAAGGAAAATGAGATCCCTCAGGTGTCATCACAACTTGCCCCTGGCAATGACTAAAACTCAGTCTCAGGTTTACAACTTAGCCACAGTTTGAAAATATCAGATTGCTTTCCGGGTACAGTGCCTCACGTCTGTAATCCCAGCAGTGTGGGAGGCTGAGGAGGGTGGATTGCTTGAACCCAGGAGTTTGAAACCAGCCTGGGCAACATGGCAAAACTCCATCTCTACAAAAAATACATAATTAGCTGAGCATGCTGGCATGCACCTGTAGTCCCAGCATTTGGGAGGCTGAGGTGGGAAGATCACCTGAACCCAGGAAGGTCAGGGCTGCAGTGAGTCATGATTATACCACTGCACTTCAGCCTGGGCAACCAAAGTAAGACCCTGTCTCAAAAATAAATAAATAAATAAAAGAAAGAAAATATCAGATTTCACCCATATAACCAAGAGTTGCAATCTGTATTTGCAAGCTGTGCTTCAGTTAATAGCGGCCACACAATACTTTCAATTTAAAGACTTTCTGCCGAAAATGAATCCCAACTTGCATTGGCAATTTTCCATTACTTACAAATTGTGGGCTTTTCTCTTGTGACTCCATTTTACTGCACATGGGTTTTCCAGGACTCCAGCGGTAACAAGGAGGTATGGCACCGTGAGGTATAGTGGCAAGTTAAAATGACAGTTAAGTCATTTTTAAAATATTTGTATGCAGTTGATCATTTATAAAGTTTGCTCTGGCAAACAAACTAACTAGAATTCAGATATAAGCTGAGAAATTAGAAAAGTGAGCTGTAACAGCCAAGAAAGCTGTGGCAAGCAATTCACCTTTAGAGAGCTAAATTAGAATTCCTCAAGCAGATTGTCACAGTTCAAATAATGAAATTTTAAAACTTTTCAATTTTCGCGTTTCATACACAATGTTCTAAATGCACTCCCTTTTATTAACAGCATTCATAATTTTGATAGCTCTACCTCAGTAAGGGAAGAGAGGAAAGAAGGATCGGAAGGAGAGATAAAAGAAGGAAAGGAGGGAAGTAGGCAGCAGGTGAGCGGGGAATCTAACTGGACCCTAGGAGAGTCACATACACTAATATGTGAAATAAACACCTTCAAAGAAGGCACCAATTCATATGATTTTGGGGTCCAGAGCCCCTTGCAATGGATGGAATCAGAGACCTGAACAGGACTAAGACATAGAAGCCTATACTTGTCTAGTCTCTTCCTAAACAAACAGGGGCAGTCAAATTCTAGAAAATCCACTCCTCCCCTCCTCATACTAACAGCATGAAAAGGGCCTATTCTTTGTGACCTCACAATATGTATTGATTGCATACCAACAGATACAAAGCTATAATAGAAACTATCATTACTCTGGAATTTTGTTAGAAGAAATGAAGGAGAACATAGCTCAGATTTTGAAGAAAGAAGTCACACTTAGGGTCTCACCAGTCTTAAATTCGATATTCTCTCCACCTTCCAGAGGGGAAAAAAGTCTACATTAATGGAACAGGTTCTGATTACCTAAGAGAAAACAGTTCTGCTCCAGCTTACTAATTATTTTTGATCCTCTCCTGTCTCAAGTTTTACCAAATTCATTATCATACTGCTCTTCTTAACTTCAGTGATCTGAGTTTTCAAATCTACATGAATCTTTTCAAAACTTTCTAAAATTAACAGCTGCTATCCCATTACTAGGTTCTTTATCCTACATCTGCAGCATATTGGGTTTAATCCTAATTCTGAAAAAAAAAAAAAAAAAAAAAAAAAAGTTGCTTCTTGAGGAGAAAAAAAACAGCATGAAGCACTTTTACAAAGTTAGGTTGCATTTAGTATATTATGACAACTATATAGGATAGGGGTAAAATAAAATAAAATAAAATGTAAAGCCACTAACCCACCATCCTTCACCCTGCACATGCACACAGGTGGGCACATACACACACACACACACACACACACACACACACACACAAAGTGCCACAGACCTTCTTGTCCAAAGGCTTCCAAATCTCATAACTCTTAAGACCTAAATTATTCCTTAATAGCTAGCCTCAACTATTGTTGTGTCCATCTGGGGACCTTATTTCTAATCCTAACATTCTTTCAAACTAAATAGTCACCATTTATCTTTGACAATACATAGAATTGTGGTGTAGAAGAGTCTCAGAATCTCTTTATCACCCTTAACACTCCTTGAATCATGTTTACTGTTCTGTTTTCTTAACCCTTTTTCAACAGTGAGAACTACAGAACACTACTCTCAGAGAGGATCAAAGGTTCAATTCCTAACCTCACAATTCATTTTTTAAATTCACGAATTCATTTATATTCTAATTCCAAAAAAAGGCGCAAGTAGTTAATATCCACAATTAACACAAGCTGCATGGAACCATCATCTCACAACCTTCAACCACATCTCACATAAATACTCCTCAAGTGATGGTCTGCCTTATAGAGTAAAATACTGAAATTCGGTAAGTATAGTAAAATACTTGAATTCATAACCACACACACTATTCATACCCTTCCTTTCCTCCAAATTCTCTCATCACTTCTCAGGTCCTAAAGCTATGCACACTTTCAGAAGTCAAACGCTGGAACTGACCCATTTCCTTTACAGTCCCATGGCCAAATTTTCCAAAAAAAGAAAGTGAAAAATGCAACAGAAACACAGTTCCACAGCTTTTCCTGGCTCTCTAATAGCAAAAGAGAGGTTCTGACCCTTTTTTGAACTACCACTTCATATACAGCAAGCCAAAGGCAGATAATTTGAAATCCTTGTTTTAACATCAATGTCAACCTCCTTTCTCATCCAACTTTTTTTACAGGTTGCTAAAGAGCAGCAATACATGAAACTAGAAGGGACAGAGAGGATAAAACATTGGCTGAAGGGCAGCTTGGTGGCATGAGAATTGGGCTAGTATCATCACACTGAAAGAGCTATTAATGAGAACCTCCTGTTGGGGTTGGCGACAATCAGTAAAAAGGCAGATATCAGGCAGGAAAGGGGAGCAGGAAAAGACATGGACTAGTCTCCCTCACTGTTTACATCTTCCTCACTTTCACTCCCCTTGCCACTCCTGCTTAAGAAGCAGCTCCCACGCACTGACTACAAGCTTCTGTGCCTGGTTTTCCAAGTCGTCTACCATCAGCCCACTCACCCCAGACTCAGATATCACCAAATTCCAAGATCTGGAGGGACTTTTTTGGATCCTTTCTAGTACTTCCCATACTAGATTATAGATTACAATGCAGAGAATAAAAGTGTTCTGTGGTCAAAATAGATTTAGGAAATTAGACACATCACAGTGCCTTCTCTGATACTCAAAATTCACATTCACACAATAGACTTTTAATTCTGAAAGAACAAGGCATCCATTTAATTTTGTCTAGCCCATCAAGTTTCAAAAACTATTTGAGGGTAGATCACTCTGTTTCAGTCTAGAACACAATTTATGAACATCCTGTAAAGTTATGTTCCCTTTCAGCTTGAGAAGCTTTGCTCTAAACTAGTTTAAATCTCTCCACTAATGGATAAAGGAAATTATGCTTTTAGAAAGTTAACTTCCAAAGGCTACACTAGTTAGGCAGGCCAAGCGTGGAATGTGGGTCTCCACAGGTCTCCCGCCCCACTAAAAGCACTCTTTACTTACCTTTGTACTTACTTCCACCAGCCCTTCCTAGC
Organism: Macaca nemestrina; assembly: GCF_043159975.1. Lineage (NCBI taxonomy): Eukaryota > Metazoa > Chordata > Mammalia > Primates > Cercopithecidae > Macaca > Macaca nemestrina. The sequence continues at coordinate 146,726,237 of NC_092128.1, forward strand.
CTCCGAGTCCTAACCACATAGCATCTGGTTCATGTGCCTTCTTCACTATTCCTTTAGAATGCTCTCCCTAGCCCTAACTCCTTCCCCATATATCCAAATCACTTCACCCTTCTAGGTCCCATCTACCCCATGAAGCCTTCTTGAACAATTCAGCCTATCTCACTAGCCTGTCTCTAAAAGCCTATCGTGCTTAGTTGATATTAGGCATTCAAGTGCCTGTTTCAAAATTATTTCACATGTGCTGGCTTTAATTTATCAACTAAACTACATACTTTTTCAAAACGCTACATTTATGTTTGGGTTCTCTATATTCTTAGTGCCTTGCACATATTAAGCACTCCATAAACATCTGCTGACTGATAAAAGGCACGTAACTAATGTTGTTTTTTAAACAACTAAATAAAAGTGATCTGACCATAATAAATTGTTAGAGCCTATTAACATAGCATGTTATAAGTACATCAAATTCTGTACAGCCTGCTTATGCTACTGATGTGTGTGTGGGGTAAGCCCTGAAACAGAGCCAGGAAGTGAAGACCGCATCAAAGTCTTGGTTTGATGCTCTAACCACTAGAAATGAGTCTTCCTTTACTTTCATAAGCCTACAAAGCTCCAATTGGCCTCTTTTCTGCTAATTCCACAAATTTCATCTTAGCTTCCCTTGGTCAGCTGTAAAAAAGGAGGCTGCTCTAAGAACCCAGTGCACAAAAGAGGAATAAGGGGAAAAAATAATGAATTTGCAAAGTCAAGTTTTCAGCCATGGTACTCACATGGCTTCCTAATAGCGACAACACAGAAAAGAAACCCAAATAGCAGAAAGCCAACACTATCTGACACACCAGGACACACTGATGGTAGTAGGACCCCAACATTCCCATTTATTCTTTGTTTGCTAAAAGCCACTTTTTAAAAAAACTAGACATCTTATTTGGGGATTTTTGCTCTCATCCTGTCACTCAAAGAATATCCAAACAAACAATGTACTATATACCAATGTTAATTCTGCTTCTCAACTGCATAATGAAAAGAACACCACGTTCAACTTTAGCCTCCTCGCCTACCCTCTTATCTTCTATCATGAGACTCTTCATAATCATACACTTGAACTTCAGGGTACAATTACTCAAGACAAGTGTCCTGTGAATATAAAACTATCTCAGCCAGTTTCACCGCCTATAAAATGTGAGACTTGTCAAACTACGTCTAAAGCTTTCAACATCTCAAAAAAAGAATCCAACAACAGCAAAAAATAATCAAGATAAAAATGCAGGTTCTCATTAGGCAAGTTATCACTTTTACTCCAGTATCAGTAAAATCAGTTGAACTGGAACTATTTATATTAGCACATTTCATAATGAGTTAGAAGCCTCTTTTTTAAAAAGCGAAGTCCAAAATCAGCTACTCAGAACAAAATCAAATAATGTGTCCATTAACACACAAAGTATGCTACTCCACTGTTTGCCAGTTATTGCTCTGAACTGGCACAAGCTATAAACCTAGCTGTACAAGCCAATATTTCTGGTTTCTTTTCACAATATCATACCAGCAGCACCCTTAATGACATGTGGTGACAACTGATTTCATTTCTAAACACAAGGCCCAAGAACATACCACGTATTTAGGATAACTCTTAGCAAGTATAATAATTACTAACTTTTACAAATACTCCCGCAACACACATTTTTGTCCAAGCTCATAGTTTAGTTGCCTGTTCCCAATAAGCCCTCACATTTCTTGGTGATAGTTCAATAAATCTTCCAGACTGAATACAGTGGACCACCAGAGGTTTTAATTTAATAATCACTACACACATATGTTCTGACCATCCAGCATGGACACAATGTGATAGCACACAGCCAATGAAACTACCTTTTGCCAAAGAACCAGACATATATGATGATTTCTATTTCCCATTGTGTGTTTTTAATCTGACAAATGTATTTATGGCTTCCCTAAAAACTTGGGCCTCTTAAAATGTAAACACTGACAGGATATTTGGTATTAGTGAACTGTTACACATTTATTTAGGTGTGATAATACTGCTGTGGGGGTTTTGGTGGGATCTGAGGATTTTTGGAGTCATTATGGTTTAGGGATTCATACAGAAGTATTTCTATATGAGAAATACGGATGAGATCATATGTGGGAGAGAAAACAGATGAAACATAGAAAATACAAGATGAGATATGAGTTGGTAGTTCTCAAACCTGGATGTTGGGTGTTCTGTCTACTTCTGTATGTTTAAATTTTTCTACAGAATTTTAAGTAAACTTTTAAAAAAGTTAGACCTTTTATACCTACACATAGATATACATATGATATTTAGATATGAAGGTGGCATAGTATTCAGCTAACCAAAATAACTTGGATTTTGAATCTAAAAAAGTAGCAGAAAAAAATAATCAGAGCAAAGAAAGAAATGGTATTAACTGTACATTTTGAACTTGGTCTTCTTTTAAAATTACAAGTTTTTAAGCACAAAATAAATTAAAATGAGCACATTTTCTCGCCAAAGCCAAATAAATAGATATATATCACAAGCCCAGTCAAACACCTATTTGTTAAAAATAAAACCATCAAAAAGAACTGCATAAGTGATATACATATATACACACACATATATCCCTACTTGTCCTCGAAAAATGTTCGTGGGAATCTAGTGGCCCCTCCTGATTCCTGAGAGGGGTCACACCACAGCCCAGGATAACCATGCAGAAAGCAGAACCACTTGTAACAGCTCTTACAAGTACTTTCCTAAACCAACCACAGACAGCAATGATGAACCAAATTCCAAACAGCATGTTCTATTAGGAACATGCTGCCATTTCAACTCCTATTTTAAAGCAAGAGAGAGAGACAGAAAGAGGTCACACTGTACGGTAACCACCCACCTTGGCAAACTTAAAGCCACAGTTGGAATTATTCTAATAAGTGGTGAACCTCAACACTCAAAATTTTGGCCAATAAAGCACCAATTCTAGAACCAGAGAGTAACTGATTCAATCGCTGACATCAAAATCTATGACCACCACCAATATTACCATCACCATCACCACCACCTCCACCACCACCACCAGTACCTCCCTTACTCCCAACCACTGGCCACCATCCACCACCATCACCACCAGCAGCCCAACCAAAAGCAGTTCACACAGAAAAGGACAACACTGATAGGAAGCCTTCCTTTGAAAACAAAATTTAAACCTGACACCCAAACACATCAACAGAACCAGCAATCTAAACCTGTACAGTTACTGTATATGAGATTTAAGCTGTCATTAACAAAGCTCGCATCTGAGCATTTGAAACAATACCATAATAACAACAACAAAAAAAAAAAAAAAAGGAAAGGGAAAAGTTTCCTTCAGGAACCTCAAACCATCACATCAGGTGCATGAAACACTATAAGCCAACTATAAACCGTATCTTGGTTTTGTGCTTAAGAAAGGTGGACCAACTCTGCAGAATCTCAAAGCCTTCTGTGTGTATGTGTGCATGGTGTGGGGGGGGTGGGGACAGGGAGGTGGGGGAGGAAAGAAGGCGGTTAAATTTATAGAGGCCAATGACCAATACCACACCAAAGGAGATAGGTCCAGGCAAAGACAGTCTCTCCCTCCCTCCCTTTTCCCCCACACTAGGAGCCAGTTGGCCGGGAGGAAAATGTGCATTTGGAAATCAACGCTGCAGGTGCCCAAGGAATAAAGAAAGAAATACACACACATAGACACACACAAAGCCAATCACTTAGAGAGAGAAAAAAAAAGAAAACACAAAAAAAGGAAACGCAGAGGGACAATTGGTGACAAGCCCTTCAGACAGCAGCTAGGATTTTATTCTTTCCTCCCACCAGTCTTCCCTGGTGTACCTTTTTCTGTCCTTTAACTAAATTGCTCATGTACACACACACATGTGCCTATGTATGTGTATAGATAATATAATTAACCCTTTCTGTAACAGAGCCCCACAACAGAATACAGAGAGCTATTCCACCCTTCCCTCTTCTCTCCCCTCCTCCCTCCTTTCTCCCAACCAGGAGAAAACGCCCCCTTCCCCAGCTTCACCAAAAAAAAAAAAAAAAAAAGAATATGGGGGGTAATGGGGGAGGCGCAAAGAAACCACAAAACCCCATCAGTCTCCGGTCCCGAGGACACCCGAGAAAGGTATACACTACACAGACACACACACACACACGAACATATGACTCTGTAGAAAGCACACAGAGAACCGTCCACAGGCGCCCCAAACCCAGCAAAGAGACTTCCACCAGCCAAGAAGCCATGATTGGGGAGGGAGAGGAGGAAGAAGTGGGGGCAGAGCTCTCCGTGGAGAGGGGGCGCATTGTTGTGATGCCTGAACCCCTTTCTTTCTGCCCATCTGCTGTGGAGGGGGTGCAGGGAGGGGGCGCAGGGGACAGGCGAGCGAGAAAACGAGGAAACGAGGAGACCAGGCACGGCTTTGCGACTCCCTCCTGCTGCCTGTCTGCCCGCGCCCCCAGCTCCCCCCACCAACAATAAGACCTCAGCCTAGACAGACAGACAGACAGACAGCCCGGAGCGCGGCGGGGGAGGCAGGAGAGCCGGGCGCAGCCGAGTGGGGTCGTGCATAAAGGGAACCCGGGGGGAGGGGGGTCCCCCTTACCTCCAGCGCTTCAAAAGTGACAAAGCTGGTCATGGCAAATCCATCAATGATGTCCTCTTCGGCCGAGGTGGACTCTCTCCGCTTCCTCCGCGGGGGTCTGGGCCGGGACGGGGCGGAGGACGGGGGCTTCCCATTGTCTTCCTTGTCGGAGCCCGACGACGAGGCGAGTGAGAGCGCCCGGGTCCGGCCAGCCCCGCCGCCGCCGGCCGCGCCGGCCCCCAGCCCGCCCCGGGAGCGCCTCTCCCGGTCTCGCTGCGACCGCGACCGCCGCTTTTTGCGGAGTCCATGGCCCCGCGTCGGGCCATCCATGGCTCTGCTGCGCCGGGGTCTCCCCGCTCGCCCGCCACAGGCTACGGCCGCGGCCACACAAAAAAAATTGACACCGAGCCCTCCCTCCCCTTCACGGCTTCCCTCCGCCCCGAGGAGGGCGCGGGGGAGACGGCGGCCGAAAGAAGGGAGAGAGGGGAAGAAAGAGAGGAGAAAGAAAAGGGGGAAGGGGCGGAGAGAGGGGAGGAGGGACGGGGAGCGAGGGCGAGAGGCGAGGAGCCCAAGTGTGGGGCTCCCCACAGCACCGAGGGTCGGAGATGCCTGGGAGCAGCGCCGAGCAAAGTAATGGCTGAACACACAGGTCTCCTTTAGAGGAAAAAAAATAACTCACCAAGCAGGCAATAAATCAGAATAGCGGAATGCTTTGATCAAGAGACTGGGAGGCTCCGGGGAGCCCTCCCCGCGGCCATTCTCCGCCGCGCCCCCCGCCCCCCGAAAACGCCCGCGCCCCCCTCAACCCGATCCAAAATCGGGTCCGAAAAAGGTCGCGGGAAAAGTGGGGGCAATGAACTTCACCCGCCCCTCGCGCAGGAAAACACCCCCGCCGCCTCTCACACACGCCTCGGAGAAAACTCACTCCCAGTCTCCCTAATTTTTAAGAAATGCAGCCAGGGGAGGCCGGGGCTCCGGAGCGACCCAAAAGGGGCGAGACCCCCCAGAGAGGGGAGCATAATAATGCAATCATTAGAGGAGGAGAGGGCGAAACTGCGAGCGGCGGAGGAGAAGGGAGGCGGAGGAAGGGAAGGAGGATGCTGCTGGAGCAGTTGTGGGGTTTGCTTTTCGGTCTTCGAGGGGGGAGGAGAGCGAGATGAAAGAAGAGAAGAAGCAAACCCTGTCGCTGCCACCCGCCCCCCTCCTCACAAAAATATTTTTTCCAGTCCCAGAGAAGAGGTCACCCTTCCTCAAAAAAGGGAGGGGGTGAGTCAGTCAGTCGATGAGGAAAGCAGAAAGAAATCTCCAGCGGGAGAGACACCGGTGTGCCGCCGCCGCCGCCGCCGCTTCTCTCGCCGCCCCTCCTGAGGGAGAAGCGCAGCCGGGAACGCTGCTCTCGCCGCCGCCGCTAACGCTGCCGCCGCCGCCGAGAAAGCCCCGAGCCGGAGGGTGCACGGCGTGTCCCCGGGCGGCTGCAGCGGGAGCCCGGGCACTGCCCCATCCTCCGCCCGCCTGCCTGCCTCGCGCAGCTCCCGCTCCTCCCCCTCCGCGGCCGGCCCACCGCCGCCGCCGCCGCCGCCGCCCGCCTCAGCCCAGCCCCGCGCCCGCCCGCTCGCTCGCTCGCTCGCTCGTGCTTTCGCTCGCTAGCGCGCTCCCGCGCACCCGCCCTCCCCGCGCCTCTCTCGGCGCGCGCTCCCGCCCCCGCGGCCCCGGCCGGCGGGATCACGTGGACGGCTGGGCTCCCTCCTCCCCCGCCCCCTCCCCAGTTGTAGAGTGTGTAGAAAGCAAAAGGCTGGGGGCTGGCCGCGCTCGCAAGCCCAGGGCATGCGCGCTGGGGCGGCCGGGCCTGCGCACTGGGGGCGGTGGGGAGTCGTGAGGGGCGGGGGCGGGGGCGTGAAGGGGGCCGCCCGCGTGGGGTCGGCCGCGGCCGGGCAGAGTTGGCGCGCCAGGGTGTGTAAGCAGCCGGAGGATCCCGCCTGTCGCAGCGGGGACGCGTGCGGGCCCCTGCTCCCAAGCCACTTCGCGCGCGCGCTCCCCACATCCTCCTCGGGACACTTGTCCCCGGATCCCCTACCCCTGGCCGGCCCGAGGCCGCCTTCTCGGGAAACCCCCCAGTCCCCAAGGGTGTTTTCCCTTGGCTACCTGCGCTGCGAGGGGAGGAGGGAATTCAGAGAAGGGGCACAAGGGGGGCGTCCCTGGGAGGGGGCGCGACTGGAGGAGACAGAACTGGGAGCGGGTGCCAAAGCGCGGGCCTTTGCTCCGCGTGGGCGCAATGGGAACACCAACTGGCAGAGTTGGAAACTTTTCCCCCACGTGGCACCACAGTGCGTGGCCGAGTGACCCCGCGCCCGGATGACCGCTGGGATCCCCGCCTCGTCTTCCAGCGGGGGACCTTGGGACGCACGGGCGGCTTCGAATCCGGGAGCGCGAGGCCTAGCAGCCGGGGGCTGAACTTGAACCTCGGAGGCGGCTGCGGGCGAGGGGCGGGGCTGGAGTGGCCGGACCGCCGCCTCAGCTCAAGGACCCGTTAGACCCGCAAACCGCAGTCCCTGCCCCGCGGGCTTCCTTTACTTTTTGGGAGTGGGGCGGGGTGGGGGGGGCTTCCCTGCTTTTTCCACCACAGCCGCTTCTCCCGCCGCAATGTGGCTGATGCTTATAAAAAGTTGTATTAAAGAGCTGACTGCAGCCGAGAATCGATCAACAAAAACGACCAGCCTCTCTGGGTAAAATAGCTGTGCGTTTTTCAGGGCACTGGAATTGATCTATACGTATCAGAAAGACACCGACAGCCCGCTCTTAGCAGCTTCTTGGATGCTCTTCACTTTCTGTCCAGGCACATAACCACCACGGCACCAACCCTCCTTCCTCCCTAGTAGCCCATACTTGTGGAGGAAGAAAAGGAAAATAAACTGACATGTATTAATTACTCACAATGGGCCAGGCACCGTGCTACAGTGCTATGTATATGATTTCGCCTCTTTAGAATACAAATCTGCACATTTTATTAGTATTAACTGGAAGGAGGGTGGTAGAGAAAACAGTAAAGACGTGTTTTCTCTCACAATCTGACATATCTATGATTGAGTGATTGATTGTTTTTCATTTAACAATTATTAGGCCTTACCAGGCTTAGCAGGCACAGTTGTAGGTGCTGGGAATACAGCGATGTACAAAACAGAAAAGATACTGCTTCTTGACGTTCTAGCAGGCAATTGTCATTAATTCCTAATAACAATTTAATAGTTTGTCGTTCTTTTAAGTCACACTTCTTCAACTTCCCCATTTCTGAATCCCAGGTCTGGATCTTTATGAAATCTGATGGGAAGATGGGGTTGGGGGGACGGTGAGGGGCAAGTTGCCAGGAGCAGGAAGGAACATCCACCCGACTGTGACTAAGATGAGCTTTATGCCAGTCCAGGAAACAAACCATTTGACCTTAGGCAAGACTTTTAAATGACTAGTTTTTTCATCTGTAAATCAAAGAGGTTCAATTAAATGTTCAAAATGTTCCTTTTCAGGTCTATCCATGGCCTTCTCAACAGATGACTTCAAGTTGATTTCGTGCTTTATTTCTTAAGAATAGTGACTAACCTACGGGATCTGATTCAATTTATTAGGAACACAGTGCCACCTTCCAAAATTACTTACCTAAGAGGACTGAGCCTGCTGTCCCTGGAGCAGTTAGCTAAAACAGTGCCTCAGTACGGAGTGTACCTGTGTTAACTTCTAGAGTGCTGTTTCCGGCAGCTGCTGAAATCCACGCTGAGGTTATCAAGCTCATCCTACAAAATAAAGCAAGTTCTTTGCAATTTAAAGCAAAAATCTGGGCTCATTTTTAGAGTTTTGGGGGATGTGAAAGTTGTCGTAGGTAAGATTCCAGGAAAGCTAAGAACTAATGATGCAATTACAGTCACTTTCAACAACTTTGGGGATTGGGTTGAGGAAGGTGTGAAATTGGGAAATATAATAAAAGGCATTATATTAGTGACTTTCTAGAGTAGCCCTTGGCAGTCCTGTCTTTAAAGAGTAATAACTGGAAAAAAAAAAAATGGATGGTAATACGCTGCATCCAAGAACCTTGCCTCTGGTGAGGGTAATTTGCAAACGCATTTTGGGATAATATTCAGGATCCAAGTATAATCCTCCCTGGAATTAGCAATGCCTTTTGGGTCAGAGTTTCATAGGTTTCTTCCATCATACAATTAAAATTGTTTTTGGATTATATTGTCCCTATTTGTTTGTAATTCTCCATTTTGCCTGTGTTTTAATTGCTAATGATTAATAACTGCCATATAATAAGCTAAGCATTTATTATGTTTCAGGTACTGTTCTAACTGCATTAAAATAATATCTCATTTAATTCTCATAAATTTTGAGAAAGGTTTTATTATTCCTGTTTTACAGTTGAGTAAACTGTAAAAGTTAAGCATATTGTCCAGGGTGCCTCAACTCCTTAGTCATAAGCTCAATTTGATCTGAGTGATTCCAAAACCTGTTCTCTTAATGGTTATGCTGAAATGCCCTTCTTAGAATGATTCCTCAAGAAGTCAAATGCTATGTATATAGTACAACCACTTTGGAAAACTGTTTGTCAATATCTGTTAAAGGTAAACATATGAAAACCCTATGGCCCAGCAGTTCCACTCTTAGGAATATACCAATGTCCCATGTGTGCCAAAATACTATTAAATCACTCAGAGCAACCCTATTCATAAATAACCACCAAACAGGAAATAACCCAAATGGTCATAAGCAGTAAAATAGGTAAATAATTGGTGGTATAGTCATACAACAGAGTACATTCTACCACACTAAGAATGAACAATCTGCTTCCAAATGCAGTAAAATATATGAACCTTACAAATATGCTAAGTGAAAAAAGGGAGATGTACAATTGCAGGACTCCATTTATATAAAGTACAGAAACAGACAAAAGTCATTGATGCTATTCAAACTCAGGATAGTGGTTACCCTTGAGAGAGAACTGATGACTAGGAGAGAACACCAATCAGCTTCTGGGGAGCTGGTCGTGTTGTTTCTTGATGTGGGTACTGGTGTGTTCAGTTTGTGAAAATTCATTGAACTGTACTATTGATATATGCATCTCTGTGTATGTAAATTATGCTTCAATAAAAAGCTTTAAAATGCTGTGATATATAAATGCATGTTGAGTATTGCTTGTGTACATATGAGTACCAATATAATACTTTTTTTTAATGATGACGCTACCCAATGCTTATCAATAGTCAAATAGATAAATAAGATGTGATTTATTTGGGACATAAATGAAGCTGGAAACCATCATTCTCAGCAAACTAACACAGGAACAGAAAACCAAACACCGCACGTTCTCACTCATTGTGGGAGCTGAACAATGAGAACAAATGGACACAGGGAGGGGAACATCACACACTGGGGCCTGTCGAGGGGTGGGGGGCAAGGAGAGGGAGAACTTTAGGACAAATACCTAATGCTTGCGGGGCTTAGAACCTAGATGACAGGTTGACAGGTGCAGCAAACCATCAGGCACATGTATACCTATGTAACAAACCTGCACGTTCTGCACATGCATCCCAGAACTTAAAGTATTAAAAAAAAAAAAAAGACGTGGTTTAGTCATACAATGCTATTTGCCGAATTTGTGCCCACTCTTAGCCATCACCTCTCTATCAAGGGTAACCACTATCCTGACTTTTAGTAGCATAAATGACTTTTGTCTGTTTTTGTACTTCATATAAATGGAATCCTACAATGCATTTGCTGTACAATGGAATACCATATAGTAAACCAAGATGAAGCATAGCATATTATCAGATTTCTTACTGAGTAGCATGAAAGTTAAAGCTTAAACTTGAAATGGCCAGTATGAATGAACTCATAATTCATACCAGCAAAAGCTTAGGTGAATCCTTTGCCCAAAAGATTATAGTTGATAAAGAGTAAAGCTAAAGAAATAATTCCAAAAGAGGTTGCCTTTATAGTAGGGAAAACACTCAAGCGGTTCTGGAAAACACAAAGGGAAAAACTTACATCTGTGTTCAGGAATAAACTACTTAACTCAGGAGAGCCTCTTCAGTTGTGCTATCTTTTATCTGAATCAATGATTAATACTCAAACTACATCTTGAACATTCAACCTTGACTAGTCAGAGAATACTATTATAGCTCAGTGATTGAATTGAACTCCAAGCCTCACACTAGTAAAAGCTATTTTTGTATCAGACTTTCTAAATCGCTAAATTTTTATATCCCTCTGTCTTGCACTTTGTACTCTGCCAACATGGTAATTATTAGCACATCATTCTTGATATTACATACCGGTTTGTAATATTTGAATTTAATTTATTAGGAAAATTGATTTTAACTCAAGGTAGCTAAGGTTTATGTTTTGGTCATTTATAACTTTCAGTTATTTTGTGTGCATTCCTTACTGAGACCAGGGTAGAACTGAGGTGGTTAATGGAGCTATCTCTAAGCCATTTCCAAGTGAGCAAATAGCGAGACTAACACATTTAACATCCCTTCTTTAACCCCCATAAGTTGTTTTTAATAATAACTATTCCTGGGGTGAAGTGATAACTTGCATTAACTGACAGGTAGCCCATCAGCAATAACATTGTTGTAACTTTGCCCTAATTATCACCTGCTGTTTTAATTTTTTTTCACGTTGGAAGTTGTTTTTCAAACTGCAGTTTTATTGTTTAAAAAAGGGGGGAGGAGGAGATGAGTGGTTCAATTTTCTAAATGTTGTGTTTCCTTCAATAATATTGCACGATAAACTTTCATCATCTCTGCAGGTGTCTCTGATGAATGACACATCGATCAACTCATATTCTTCAGACTCTGCCATATGAAGCCAATGAAAGATGCCTGCTGGTGACCAAATGATGTTCATGTAAAACGGCCGTTCTGGCAAATTTAATAAGCTTTAGATTTCTTCAAAAAACCAACCAGTATTTCTGTCCCTTCTCAAGGCAATGTTTTCTATTTGAAGTTTCACTTGACATGACCAGGTGGGAAAATTGATGAAGAGTCGTAAGAAAAAACTTTAAATGACTCTTTAAAGCTACCAGTGAGAGATCTCAGTATTTATTACTGATCATGAGTCTGACGATCAATTCTTCTAATAGATTTGGTAGATGACTTGTGATGAATTGTGATTTTTATTTTTATTTGAAGAGCAGTATAAATCTAAACTGGTCAGACTCAGATAACATCCCAGTTGAAGAAATTATCAACCCTTTGGAATTATGTAAAAAAAAAAAAAAAAAAAGTTATAGCCCAGACCTAATTGCACGCTTCTATTTACAAAGCTTAGTATAATAATTATTTTGTATTTCTGCTGTGTTCAAAGCCTTTCATGGTCTTGCCCCAGTAATCTTATCAACTTCATTTATTGTAGTATATATTAATATATTTCTATGCATCCTAGCTCCTTCCCAGAAGAAACCCACACCTTTGCTCATGCTGGTCCAGCGTCCTACAATCTCCTTTCCTGCCATCCAGACTTGCTGAATTTCCACCCATCCCTCAAGACCAATTTAACCATTAAGGCCAACTCATCCAGAAAGCTTACTTTAGTTATGACTTCCATTCAGAATTAACAGCTTCTTCTCTGCTTATGTGACACTTTAATTTATGAATATTTTAATGTGTTATTAAATATTTCAAAATAATATAATGAACAATCATGTACTCCCCAGTAGCGTAAGAAATAAAACATTTCCAAAATACTTGAACCCTCCTATGTGTAATACTGATGTCAGTGGCTGCTTCCATCACGCCTGCTGCAGCAGGGAAGCACAGCTGGGGCTGCACACTCCATGGAGCAACTGGGAGCCCTGTCCCTTTTGAGTTGGGATAGGAGCTCCCGGAGCCGCTGCAGCCACCCAAACCACAGCCACAGACCCAGGCCTCCTGCTGTACCGAGCAAGCAAGGGCCCCACCCTCCTGAGTGGGGCTACAGCCACCCAAACTGCAGCTGTGGATCCCAGCCTCCCTGTGCTCCTGAGGGAGCCAGGAAGGGGCAGGATCTACCTTCCTGGGTGCAGACACCCGTGGCTGCAGACCTGGGCCTACTGCTCCAGGAAAAAGCAGGCAGGAGCAGGGGACATGCCCCTTCTGAGTTGGCGGGGCAGGAGCTCTTGGGAGCAGCTGCAGTCGCCTTCCCAGGTGCACAGGACCAGGATTTCTCTGCAGCCTGCACCCTCAGGTGCCCTAGGAAGGATCCCCCCACATCTCACTCCCTGCAGGCTTAGGGGTATCTACTCCCACTGTCTGGCCTCTTTCTGCTCCTGAATCAGAGCAAGGTTGGAGTCAAGCCTTGGGGCCAGGAATGGCAGTAGTAGGCAGACAGAGTTCTGGGCAGAATGGGGCAGGGTCCCCAGTAAGGCCCCACCCTCAGGCCAGGGAGGGCTTGAAGGCTGGGACTAGGTTGTCAGTCCCTCCAATGGAAGTGGGGACTCATGGTGCCTCTTCCATGGCCACCCATGGCCACCGATGGGCCAATCAGTAGGCACTTCCTCCTCTCTGAGATCCATAAAAGCCCTGGGCTCAGCCAGAGCAGGGTAGAGGACGGCTAGAGGACGAACAGGGAGAGATCGGGATGGGACGACCAGCTGCAGAGAGAAGTACCCTCTCTGCTGATAGCTGGAGACAATGGGGTGACCAGTTGCAGAGAGGAGTACCCTCTCTGCTGAGAGCTGCAGATATCACCTGCCGGCCAAAAGGAGCTACCCTCTCTGCTGAGAGCTTCAGAGACCTGCAGAGACGTTGGAATGACTTGCCCACAGTGAGGAGGCCCACCCTCTCCAGGGCCTCCTCTCTGCTAACTGCTGAACACTAGACTGCATGACATGCTTACAGAGAAAAGCTACCCACTCCTCTAAGCTGTTCTAACACTAAAATAAAACTCTTCTTCCTCCTTCACTTGTCTGCAACCCTCATTCTTCCTGGACACAGGACAAGAACTCAGGCCAAGGTGCCACAGCCACAGAGGTTTCCAGCCAGAAAAAATAACACCCCAGAGATCCCGTAACAATATCTCCTCTGGGATCTTGTTTTCTCTCCCCATTTCCCATCACCCTATCTGCTTCCACTCCCCTACCCCCTCCCTGGAATCATTTTCCTGAATTCCTTGCTTATCATTCCGTGCATTTCTCTATATTTTTACAACATGTGGAAGTATCCCTAAACAACCTATAGTATTCTTTTTGACTTGCTCTCTCACCCAGGCTGGAGCCCTGTGGTGCAATCTCAGCTCACTGCAACCTCTTCCTCCCGGGTTCCAGTGATCCTCCTACCTCAGTCTCCCAGGCAACTGGGACTACAGGTGCATACCATCACACTCAACTATTTTTTGTATTTTTAGTAGAGATGGGGTTTCATTATTTTGCCCAGGCTGGTCTCAAACTCCTGAGCTCAAGCAATAACCTGCCTAGGTCTTCCAAAGTGCTGGGATTACAGGCATGAGCACTGCACCCAGCCAACATATAGTACTTTTGGCATGTTTTAAAACCTATATAAATGATATCAATCTATTATCTATTCTTCTAAAACTTTTCTTTTCTTGAGGCAGGGTCTCGCTCTGTTGCCCAGGCTGAAGTGCAGTGGTGTGATCATAACTCACTGCAGCCTTGACCTCCTGGGCTCAAGCAATCCTCCCTCTCGAGTAACTGAAACTACAGGCACATACCACCATTAGCCTGGCTATTTTTTTTTTAAGAGACAGGGTCTAGCTATGTTACTCAGGCTGGTCTTGAACTCTTGGCCTCAAGCTATCCTCCTGCCTTGGCCTCCCAAAGTGCTGGGGCTACAGGTGTGAGCTACCATGCCCGGCCTTTTAAAATTTGTTCTAATGATGCGGTCTCACTATGCTGCCCAGGCTAGTCTCAAACTCCTGGACTCAGGTGATCCTCCCAGCTCAGCCTCCCAAAGTACTGGGATTACAGGAATTAACCATCTCATCCAACTAGGCTGTTGTATTTTATAGTACAGATAAAGACATGAACTGTTGGATATTCATACTTCTACTTCAAAACCCCTGAAAAGAAGCCTGAAGGAACTTAGCCTTAGTATTAACATGGGATCCTACCAAGCATGTGTCCTTAAAAATGAGTTGGTAGTATTTGAGTACCTTAGTGCCTCTGTCAGCTTTGGAAGACAGTAGATGTTTCTGTATGAAATAATGAATATCTAGGAATTTCATTTATCTTCAAGTTCCATTATTCTTTAGAAAGATTCTAAAAAGAGGAAACATCTTCATTTATAATGAAAATTTCTTGACTTTCAGAACAAACACTTTGCTGTTTGAACTACCCAACTAAAAAATGTTGCCCCATTTCTAGGATGGGCTCATCTTACCAGAAAGTTTCACGAAATAGTTAAGTAGAAGGATAGTTGATAAGAAGCTAGCTATCTCTATTCTAATGCTACTGTTCCATTGCAGCTAATCTTGGAAAATTGCACACAAAGACTTAAAGAGACAACCTTCTACTAATTATATATTCACCTAGTATCCATTTCAACAAATGAAATTTCTCTCAGCACATATTAATTGACATAATTACTGAAACGCCAAAATCAGATTAGCCACTGTAGCTCAAAGAAAAAAACAGAAAAGAAATCATTGCTCCAGCAAATTGCAAAAATGTTTTTAAAAAGGGCTCAAAAAGGTTGTTCAACTTGTAGATAGTTTTATATAAAGCTAATAAAACATGGCTATTTATTTCACTATTCATTCATGAGACAATTCTGGATTCTTAACAGTGTATATTGGCTATATTGAAGCTTAAAAGTCAGTCTTTATAATACCCTGCACTTTGTTGATTGTTCTTGTAATCTCCATTATGCGTGTTTTAGTGGCATAGCACTTCTGTTCTAAGAAAAATTGTATCCACTACTATTTCTGTTTTCATAATTAACAATCACACACTTATCCTAGAAGCACAACAGCAGCAACAATGACATCATTGTATTTGCAAAGAGCTTACTTTTCACATTCCTGGCTCTTTCTCCTAAAACACTGACGTCATAGTAAAACATTGTTCTCCCTGCTTTGAGTTCAAATCGCCTGATAAACCACAGAAATATGAAGCTAACGAAAGAAGACATACATTAATGTAATTCTGCAAGGCAAAAAATAAATTTGCTAAGACTTCTTTATGCCTATTGCTTGACTACATGGCATCTATTGTTTTATGATCTTATTTCCTCGTTTCCTATGCCCAATTGTTCTTGCCACTTAAAATGTAAACTCTTACACAAATCACCTTCTCTGTTCATGTTACTGTACTATTATTAGAATATCTTCGCTTTCCAGGATTTTTTTTAATCAAAGTTCATTAGCATTCTTTATCATCATGATGATTATCGCTATTATTATTTATTTTTGTTCTTCTCTGCAGAATGTTTTCCCTTTATTGTAACATTTGGTTTGTTCTCCCTATCATTTAATAACTAGTCTCACACATTGGTATAGAATTCTGCTTTTGTTGAAAATTAGCTCTGATAAATCAGGGAAACATGAAGAAAAAAATGTAGACATGTTGTAGTATAATTCTTCAAGATAAAAACAGGCATGCTTGGCTGGGCACAGGGTGGTCTGTAATCCCAGCACTTTGGGAGACTCAGGCAGGTGGATTGAAGAGTTCAAGACCAGCCTGGGCAACATGGTGAAAACCCCTCTCTCAAAACATACAAATATTAGCTGGGTGTGGTGGCATGCGCCTACAGTCCCAGCTACTAGGAAGGCTGAGAAGGTTGAGGTGGGAGGATTGCTTGGGCCCCAGAGGTCGAGGCTGCAGTGAGCTGTGATTGTGTCACTATACTCCAGTCTAGGTAACAAGGCAACACCCTCTCTCAAAAAACAACAAAAAACGAAAACAACAACAACAACAAAAAGGCATACTCAAATTATTTGCTGCTCTCTTTTTAAAATCAATCTCCTGAAAGTTACTCTCGCTTACTGCATGAAATCATCACTTCATTATCTGTAAAATCGATTGCAAATTTTTGCTCATCTTACATTATTGATTACTAATTGTGTTTCCTGTTAATAATACCTAAATTTTATCTAACAGAAGTGTAGTGAAATTACAACAAAAATATAATGGAATGCGGATGGTGGAAGAAGAAATAAAGGAAGTTATAATTCACCTATAAAATATTTTTTGTTTTATTTTATTTTATTTATTTATTTAATTTTTATTGTTTTTTTTGAGACAGAGTCTTACTCTGCTGCCCAGGCTGTATGATCTCAGCTCACTGCAACCTCTGCCTCCAGGGCTCAAGTGACTTGTGCCTCAGCCTCCCAAATAGCTGGGATTACAGGTGCGCACCACCACACCCAGCTAATTTTTGTATTTTTAGTAGAAGTGAGGTTTCACCATTTTGGCCAGGCTGGTCTAAAACTCCTGACCTCAAGTGATCCACCCACCTCGGCCTCCCAAAGTGCTGGGATTACAGGTGTGAGCCACCGCACCCAGCCTATTTTATCTATAATTGACACATGAATGCATTATTTGTATTGTGTGTACCCATTATTTTCAAGCTCTAAGTCCTGCACTATGGAGAAATTGTAAAGACAGAAATAGTATGTTGTGTTTGTTCTGTTCAACACCTAGCAACAGTTTATTTTTCTTGATTCTGAACGTGAGACATCCCCAAAGCCTCCACTAAAATGGCTTAAAATGCTAACAGCATGTCGTTTTATTTATTTATTTATTTTTGAAACAAGGTCTTGCTCTGTTATCTAGGCTGGAGTGCAGTGGCATGATTTTGGCGCTCTCAGGCCTCGAACTCCTAGGTTCAAGCGATCCTCCCTTCTCAGCCTCCTGAGTAGTTTGGACTTCAGACATGCACCACCACACCTGGCTAATTTTATTTATTTATTTATTTTTACAGAGATGGGATCTCGCTCTGTTGCCCAGGCTGGTCTCAAACTCCTGACCTCAAGGGATCCTCCTGTCTCAGCCGCCCAAAGTGCTGGGATTACAGGCATGAGCCACTGTGCTGAGCCCACTTTACTTTATTATTATTATTATTATTGAGACAGAGTCTTGTCTGTCACCCAGGCTGGAGTGCAGTGGCACAATCTCAGCTCACTGAAACCTCCGCCTCCTGGGTTCAAGCGGTTCTCCTGCCTCAGCCTCCCAAGTATCTGGGAATACAGGCGTGTGCCACCACGCCCGGCTAATTTTTGTAGTTTTAGCAGAGATAGGATTTCACCATGTTGCCAGGCTACTCTCAAACTCCTGACCTCAAGTGATCTGGCTGCCTTGGCCTTCCAAAGTGCAGGGATCACAGACATGAGCCACTTTGACCAGCCCCACTTTACCTTCTCAATTTACTTCAGCACCTCCATCATGAACACACACACACACACACACACACACACTCTCTCTCTCTCTCTCTCTCTCTCCCCCCAGGGTTTTTCTGTGGACACCCTGACTGATTCTTCCTCCTTTCTGCCAGAGATCTGTTGATTATCCCAATTCACCTTGGTAAAGAGCAATTAAAACAAAGTAACTTTACAACCAGCACTGATGATGGATGTCAAAATCTTTGGGAAACAGGATATTAACCAAGTTTCAAAGTGTCACATCCAAGATTACTTGTTAATTTAAAGGGACATGGTACTTTAATTTTGCAGACATTTGGTGAATACCACCTTAACCAAATGATCAAACTTACTATCACCAGTTACATCACTTACCTCTGGATGTGATACACTGAGAAGAACACAGCAATACCATAGCTATTCCTTCCAAAAATACTTAACCTGAATCTAATCATTAGGGCATAGCCAAACAAATTCAAATTGAGGGACATTCTGCAAAACAATTGGCCTAAATTCTTCAAAAAATGTCAATAACATGAAAATCAAACAAACAAGGCTGGGGAATTATAGCTCAAGGGAAGGAAAAAAAATGAAAATTGAATGCAACAAATAATTCTTGATTGGATCCTGGAATACCAAAGATAAAAATAAATAAAACCTCATGAGACATTGGCCTGGAGCAGTGGCTCATGCCTGTAATCTCAACACTTTGGGAGGCTGAGGCAGGCAGATCACTAGAGGTCGGGAGTTCGAGACCAGCCTGGCCAACATGGCAAAACCCCATCTCTACTACAAATACAAAAATTAGCTGGGTTTGGTGGCAGGTGCCTGTAATCCCAGCTACTCAGAAGGCTGAGGCAGGAGAATCACCTGAACCCGAGAGGCGGAGGTTCCAGTGAGGCAAGATCTTGCAACTGCACTCCAGCCTGGATGACAAACAAAGACTCTGTCTCAAAAAATAAATAAATAAAATAAAATGAAATAAAATTACATAGGGCATTGAATGAGGCCATTTTCGTGTTGGCATAAAGGAATACCTGAGACTGGGTAATTTATAAAGAAAAGAGGTTTATTTGGCTCACAGTTCTGCATGCTGTGTAGGCTGTACAATCATGGCTCCAGCATCTGCTCCTGGTGAGGGACTCAGGAAACTTACAATCATGGCAGAAGACACAGTGGGACCAGGGCTGTCATGTGGTGACAGTGGGAGCAAGGGTTGGGTAAGCGGGAGGCATCACACTCTTTTAAACAACCAGATCTCATGTGAACTAACTGAGCAAAACTTCACACATCTCTAAGGGGATGGTGCTAAACCATTCATACAGGATCTGCCCCCAAGATCCGATCGCCTCTCATCAGGCCCCACCTCCAACAAGAGGAATCACATTTCAACATGAGATTTGGAAGGGACAGACATCCAAACCATATCAAGCATTATTGGGACACATTATTGGGACAGTTGGGGAAATTTGAATATGGAATATACTTTAGATAATAGTGTCGAATCATTGTTAAAATTTTCAAGTAGTTGTATTGTGGTTATGTAGAAGAATGTCTCTTTTCTTAGGAAATAAATGCTATATTTAGGGAGTATTTAGTGATGAAGTGTCATGATGTCTACAATACATTCTCAAATGGTTCAGCAATGTGTATATTAAGGATGGGAATCAAGAGAAATAGAAAATAAATGTGGCAAAATGTTAACAATTGGTAAATCTAAGTGAAGGGTATGAGACCTTTCATTGTTCTGTGCCTGCAACTTTTCTGAAGGTTTGAAACATTACAAAATTAAAAGCTTAAGAAAACCTATTAAACCAAAGCCAGTTATTTTTTTTTCTTTAGTTTTTTGAGATGGAGTCTTGCTCTGTTGCCCAGACTGGAGTACAGTGGCGCAATCATGGCTCACTGCAACCTTTGCACCCTGGGTTCAAGCAATTCTCCTGCCTCAGCCTTCCTAGTAGCTGGGATTACAGGCATGCGTTACCACACCTGGCTAATTTTTGTATTTTTAGTAGAGATGGGATTTCTCCACGTTGGCCAGGCTGGTCTTGAATTCCTGACCTCAAAGTGATCCACCTGCTTGGCCTCCCAAAGTTCTGGGATTACAGGCGTGAGCCACTGTCCCTAGCCAAGCCTTGCATTTCTTGGGAAAAGACATCCTGGAGTTAAATACGTTAAGCCAACATGCTTTGCTTCAGGCCTACAAGAAATTATGAAGAAGTCCAAATGTGTGACAAAGTGACCAACTGTCCAGCAGGACATTGCCATGTAGACTTGTTTCAGGACAGACAGATATTTATTTAATTGAATATGACATTAGAAATGCTGTAGTCCATATATTAATACAAATAGATAAACAGAAGCCCAGGGCATATGTTGTCTTGTTCAGTGTCACATACTTATATAGTGACAGAGCTGGACTTAGGAGAGAACCCAGGAGTCCTGTGTGGTTTTGTGTGTGTGTGTGTGTTTTGTTTTTTGTTTGTTTGTTTTGTTTGTTTTTTTTTGGCGGGGGAAGGGTTTCAGAGACAGGGTCTTGCTCTGTTTCCCAGGCTGGAGTGTAGTGTTGCAATCATAGCTCACTGCACCTCGAGCTCCTGGGCTCAAGTGATCCTCCTACCCTAGCCGCCCAAGTAACTGGGATCACAAATGTGAGCCACTGCGTGGTATATTTCAGTTTATTTTTTACTTTATTTTTTGTAGAGACAGAGTTTTGCTTTGTTGCCTAGGCTAGTCTCGAAGTCCTGGCTTTAAGCAATCCTCCTGCCTGGGCCTCCCCAAGTGCTGGGATTACAGGCGTGAGCCAACATACCTGACCTTTTTCAGTCTAATAATAAGATGGTGGCTGAGCATAGAACTAGAGTATTTTTTTTTTTTTTTTTTTTGAGATGGAGTCTTGCTCATGGCCCAGGTTGGAGTGCAGTGGCGCGATCTCGGCTCACTGCAAGCTCCGCCTCCCGGGTTCACGTCATTCTCCTGTCTCAGCCTCCCGAGTAGCTGTGACTACAGGCGCTTGCCACCACGCCCCGCTAATTTTTTGTATTTTTAGCAGAGATGGGGTTTCACTGTGTTAGCCAGGATGGTCTCGATCTCCTGACCTTGTGATCTGCCCGCCTCGGCCTCCCAAAGTGCTGGGATTACAGGTGTGAGCTACCACGCCCGGCCAGAACTAGAGTATTTTTCACCCTAGTTTCTAATTGGAACAAAAAATATCCAGGAATGGATTTCTTATTTTTGTTTTTTATTTTTTTGAGACACAGTCTCGCTCTCTCGCCCAGGCTGGAGTGCAAATGGCGTAATCTTGACTCACTGCAACCTCTGCCTCTCAGATTCAAGTGATTCTCCTGCCTCAGCCTCCCGAGTAGCTGGGATTACAGGCACATGCCACCAGGCCTGGCTAATTTTTGTATTTTTAGTAGAGACAGGGTTTCTCCATGTTGGCTAGCCTGGTCTTGAACTCCTGACCTCAGATGATCCACCC
This sequence comes from Macaca nemestrina, assembly GCF_043159975.1. NCBI lineage: Eukaryota > Metazoa > Chordata > Mammalia > Primates > Cercopithecidae > Macaca > Macaca nemestrina. The sequence goes on from NC_092128.1 coordinate 146,747,673, forward strand.
GCCTCCTAAATCCACTTGGTCTCCTAAAGTGCTGGGATTACAGGCATGAGCCACTGCCCCCGGCCCAGGAATGGATTTCTGTTATTGTGTTCTATTGCTATTGTTTAATCCATATTGAAGCCCAAGCTACTTGTCCCCACTAAACCCACTGTCTCATGCATGTCTGCCAGTAGCAAGAAGATTCAGGACTTCAGCAAAACTGGTGACAGTGCCATTTTGCCCATGACTGAGTGCTGCCCAATACCTCTTTCTCTCTCTACCAGTCCTCTGTGAAAATGACACTACAGAGCAGAAGAAAGGACAATAACAACATTATAGCTCAAGTGACCTTAAAAGCAAGGAAACCCTATTATTTGAATGGAGTAATGGATAGGCCTGACCATTATCAGTCACTCTGGATGTGACAGAAGTACACTTCTTGTTAGAGCATCAGAGTAAAAACCTCTTCAGCATTGCATTTGTCTTGAGCAAGCAAAAGGGAGGAAATGTGCAATAATAAGAGTGCTGTGTTTTGCGCAAACTTTTTTATTCAGAAATATTTCATACCTGAGAGTGGAATCTGACATAAAACTAATTTGCTTCATTAAACAGCCTCATCTTCTTCCTTTCCCATCAGGTTGCGGTTGCTTCTTTTTTGCATATAATGTGTACAATGCAGCTGGATTGTAGTAGTTCATGCCTGTAATCTCCACACCTTGGGAGGCCAAGGTGGGAGGATCGCTTAAACCCAGGAGTTCTAGACCAGCCTGGGCCACATAGCAAGATCCTGTCTCTCCAAAACATTTTTAAAAGCCAGACATGGTGGTGCATGCCTCTAGTCCCAGCTATTCCAGAGGAAGAAGTGGGAGGATCACTTGAGCCAAGAAATTTGAGGCTACTGTAAGCTCTGATCATGCCACTACACTCCAGACTGGGTGACAGAGTGAGACCCTGTCTCAAATTAAAACAAAAAAAAGAAATATGTGCAATGCCTTAGAAACCTTTCCTTCCCTTGATAATGAAGGTCCTTGTTCTTTCTCTATGAGGTATGAGGTATTATGATCATCTTCTTTTCTGGTAAAATGTTGGTGTATTTGATGTGTAAATACTATATATATGTCTTTCTTTCCTTCCTTAAGTACTACCCTGGCATAACTTAATTATTCCTAGCTGAGATGCTAAGACTCCACATTCGGGCATAAAATACCATATGTTGAAATATCTTCTACCTGGTGCCCATCTATAAATTCTTATAATTTCTTGGTGGGGTGGTGGAGAGAAGCATTATCTAGGCACATGTATGGTAGCAGAATCCCAAGGCAAAGAAAAAAAGACTTCTTGGCTATATTAAAAATAATTATATTCACCCTCAGGCAAATCTGGAGGAAGATTAGGAGATAAGTTGCCCACATTTATCATCCTACAGTCAATCAATACATTCACTAGACATTTCCCCTGACACTCTATTAAACCAACCCCCTCTACTAAGAAGATAAAACTCTTTAAATAGAAAATAAGTAGACAGTGACGAACAGCAATATTATCTTTGCCTACAATTTAAGTTCCCAGGACTTTGGTAAACTTTTGAATCCCTTATGCTCTGGACAGAATATTACATTTCCCAGCTCTCTGGGGAAGATAAACTGAGTGACTTCCTCCTTCGCAAGTTTTATATTACAGGGCAGAAGAATGACTTCAATGCTTACAGTATGGCTAGCAGTGGCCTCGAGTTGTAAATATGGGCAATATGACCTTACGAAATAAGGAACCAAGTTGCCACTGTTTTTTTGCTTATTTCAGGGTATTGCTTAGATTTGCATGAGTGACTTTGGGGGTTCTTATCTCAAGGGTTAGTGTACTGAGAGAGAGAGAGAGAGAGAGAGAGAGAGAAAGAGAGAGAGACAGAGAGAGAGAGAGATTTATTTTATTTATTTTTGAGACAGAGTCTTGCTCCATCATCCAGGTTGGAGTGCAATGGTGTGGTCTTGGCTCACTGCAACCTCTGCCTCCCAGGTTCAAAGCGATTCTTCTGGCTTAGCCTCCCAAGTAGCTGGAACTACAGGTACAAACCACCAAACCTGACTATTTTTTTTTTTTTTTTTGTATATTTAGTAGACATGGGTTTTCACCATGTTGGCCAGACTGGTCTCAAACTCCTGCCTTCAAGTAATCCACCCACCTTGGCCTCCCAAAGTGTTGGGATTACAAGCATGAGCCATCACGCCCGGTCAAAAGGAAGATTTATTAAGGAATTGTCTCCTGTGATTGTGGAAGCTGCAATGTCTTATGATCTGCTGTCTATAAGTTAGAGACCCAGGAAGGCTGGTAGTGTTGTTCCAATCCAAGTCCAAGGGCCTGAGAATCAGCAGTGCCAATGGTATAAATCCTAGTGCAAGAGCAGGAAAAGACCAATGTCCCAGCTCAAGCAGTCAGGCTGGGAAGGAGAATTCACTCTTCCTCACTTTTTTGTTCTATTCAGACCCTCAATGGATGGGATGATGCCCACTTGCATTGGGGAGGGCAATCTGCTATACTCAGTTCATTGATTCAAATGCTAATCTCATCCAGAAACACCCTTACAGACATACCCAGAAGGAGTATTTAGGCAAATATCTGGGCACCTTGTGGTCCAGTCACATTGACATATAAAGTTAACCATTACAGTTAAGGAACTAATATTTACTGACATCTACTAATGTACCAAGAACTGTTTTGTGTGCTTTACATACAGCATCTGATCCCCTTACCTGGAGACTTTAGGAAGGTGTGGACCATGTCTCTTTTTTTGACCATTACATTTCCAGCAATCAGCATGACTGATAAGCATACATGAATATTTACTGAGAATAAATGAACATAAAGATCTATTGAATCCTCAAAACAATTCTGTCAAGTAGATGATGTAGATTCTATCCTTATTTTACAGATAAGAAACTGAGGCTCAACAAGTTTAAGAAGATTGTTATCTCAGCTGGGCACAGTGGCTCACACCCGTAATCCCAACCCTTCGAGAGGCCAAGGCAGGGAAATCACTTGAGCTCAGGAGTTCAAGACCAGCCTGACCAACATGGTGAAACTCCATCTCTACTAAAAACACACAAATTAGCCAGGCGCGGTGGTGCATGCCTATAGTCCCAGCTACTCGGGAGGCTGAGGTGGGAGAATCACATGAGCCTAGGAGGTGGGGGTTGCAGTGAGTGGAGATCGCACTCCGGCCTGGGTAACAGAGTGAGACTCTATCTAAAAAAAAAAAAAAAAAAAAAAAAAGATTATAATTTCATTAGAACTTTGAAGAAGGGTTCTCTGGATATCCAAGTATCTTTCCTAATAATACAGGTAAAGCAGGTAAAGCAGGATTCTTACTAACAAAGAACATTTTAAATGCTAGAAAAAGCCTGTGGGAACCAATATCCTGACTCTTGCTCAATAAAACCTCTATCACTCAAAGACAATTTTCTTCTCTCTGTATGGGGTAAAAGAATAGCTTTCTTCTATTATTATTATTATTATTATTCTGAGACCGAGTCTCGCTGTGTCACCCTGGAGTGCAGTGGCGCAATCTCAGCTCACTGCAAGCTCCGCCTCCTGGGTTCACGCCATTCTCCTGCCTCAGCCTCCCAAGTAGCTGGGACTACAGGCGCCCACCACCACTCCCGGCTAATTTTTTGTATTTTTAGTAGAGACAGGGTTTCACTGTGTTAGCCAGGATGGTCTCGATCTCCTGACCTTGTAATTCTCCCGCCTCGGCCTCCCAAAGTGCTGGGATTATAGGCGTGAGCCACCGCCACCTTTCTGGTTTTTAAGCAAAAGACTCGTGAAGACCCTTTCTTTACCAACTAACCCAACATAATGACATCAGATGTGAGGATCACATAAGACATCTTTCAAGATGCAGAATGTACCATGTGACCAGTGTTGGCTTTGCCCTAACACTTTTGGGAGATTGAGCTAGCAGCTATTACTCATTCCCCTTTACAGATTGGGAAAATGTAAGACACGAGTTAGAAAGTAATTTAAAGAATGATTAGAATCTGGATTTCTTCAATCCCAGTCTTTCCCCCATCAGAATCACATGCTAGCATATCTCTCTAGAAGTCTCAACTGACAGCCCACACGCCTACAGAATTATTTTGTCTGATTCATGCGATGTCATTACATTTTGCAAATTAAAACTCAGCAGATATCTTAATTTCTGGCTACTCTTAAAATGCCCCAGAAATCTGATAACACCAAGTAGAATACTATGACCACTGTGTCTTCCTTTTACAAGTTTTTGTTTTTCTTTTATTGTGGTGAAATACACATGATATAAAATTTACCGTTCTAGAGTTTCTGTTTTTGTTTTTTGACAGGGTCTGGCTCTGTTGCTCAGGCTGGAGTGAAGTGGTGCAATCACAGGTCACTGCGGCCTGGACCTCCTGGGCTCATGTGATCCTCGCACCTCAGTCTCTCAGGTAGCTGGGACCAGAAGCATGTGCCACCATAGCCAGCTAATTTTTTTATTTTTTGTAGTGACATGGACCAACACGCCCGGCCCATTTTAGCCATTTTTAAGTATATGATTCAGTGGCATCAAGTATATTCACAATGTTGTGCAACCATCACCACCATCCATTTCCAGAACTTTTCATCATCCCAAACAGAAACCCATTAAACAATGACTCCTCATTTTCTCCCCTCCCTCAGCCCCTGGTATCCTTTATTCTACTTACTATGAATTTGTATTCTAGATACCTCACATAAGCAGAATTATACAAAATTTATCTTTTTTGTCTGGCTTATTTCACTTAGCATAATGTTTTCAAGGCTCATGCATGCGAACGGACCCGTAAACAGTTTTTTTTAATAAACATAGAAATCGACCCTTCTGGTCTTAAAGTTTGAAACTTATATCTGAGTTCCTTCCCAGGGAAATGACCTTCAGGCATCTCAAAAAAAAAATTATCAAAGTACTGAAACTCACCAGATCACTGCTTCCAGATAGTGAGATGCCCAACCCCCTCATTCATCATGATTGCTGCCTTGCTCCTCCCTAGTTCCTATTTTCTTTCTTTTTGTGGTGGTGTTGTTTTCTCCTTTTTTTTTTTTTTTTTTTTTTTTTGGAGATGGAGTTTCACTCTTGTCACCCAGGCAGGAGTGCAATGGCGCGATCTCGGCTCAGTGCAACCTCCGCCTCCCAGGTTCAAGCAATTCTCCTGTCTCAGCCTCCTGAGTAGTTGGGCTTACAGGCATGCACCATCACGCCGGGCTAATTCTGTATTTTTAGTAGAGATGGGGTTTCACCATGTTGGTCAGGCTGGTCTTGAACTCCTAACTTCAAGTGATCCACCCGCCTTGGCTTCCCAAAGTGCTGAGATTACAGGCGTGAGCCACTGCACCCAGCCTCCTAGTTCCTATTTTCTAACACATTGTTACTTTTCTTCCCTGCTATATAAATCTCTAATTTTAGTCAATCAGGGAGATGGATTTGAGACTGATCTCCCAATCCTCGGCTGCAGCACCTGATTAAATAAAGCCGCCTTCCTTGGCAATAATTTTCCATGGCAATAATCATAGTCACAGTGATTGGCTTTCTGTGCAGCAAGCAGCAGGACCTAGACTTAACCGCTGATGTTTCGGTAACACATGTTGTAACATGTTATCAGAATTCCATTCCTTCCAGGCAGGAGTGGTGGCTCACACCTGTAATCTAGCACTTTGGGAGGCCAAGGTCAGCGGATCACTTAAGGTCAGGAATTCGAGACCAGCCTGGCCAACATGGTGAAACCCTGTCTCTACTAAAAATACAAAAATTAGCCAGGCGTGGTAGTTAGCGCCTGTAATCCCAGCTACTCGGAAGGCTGAGGCAGGAGAATTGCTTGAACCAAGGAGGTGGAGGTTGCAGTGAGCCGAGATTGCACTATTGCACTCCAGCTTGGGCAACAGAGAGACTCCACTTCAAAAAACAAAAAAAAAAAGAATTTCATTCCTTTCTATGGCTGAATAATATTCTATTGTATGTGTATACCACACGTTGTTTATCTATTTGTTGGTGAACACCTGGGTTGTTTTCAGCTTTTGACTACTGTGAGTAATGCTGCTGTGAATATGAGTTTACAAATATCTGTTCAAATCCCTACTTTCTTTTGGTATATACCTGGAAGTGGAATTGCTGAATTGTATGATAATTCTATGTCTAATTTTTTTTTTTTTTTTTTTTTTTTTTGAGACGGAGTCTCGCTCTGTCGCCCAGGCTGGAGTGCAGTGGCCGGATCTCAGCTCACTGCAAACTCCGCCTCCCGGGTTTACGCCATTCTCCTGCCTCAGCCTCCCGAGTAGCTGGGACTACAGGCGCCTGCCACCTCGCCCGGCTAGTTTTTTGTATTTTTTAGTAGAGACGGGGTTTCACCGTGCTAGCCAGGATGGTCTCGATCTCCTGATCTCGTGATCCGCCCGTCGCGGCCTCCCAAAGTGCTGGGATTACAGGCTTGAGCCACCGCGCCCGGCCCTCTAATTTTTTTTTTTGAGACAGAGTCTCAATGTTGCTCAGGCTTGAGTGCAATGGTGCTATCTCAGCTCACTGCAACCTCTGCTTCCCAGGTTCAAGTGATTCTCCTGCCTCAACCTCCCGAGTAGCTGGAATTACAGACACCTGCCATCATGCCCAGCTATTTTTGTAGAGATGGAGTTTTACCACGTTGGCCAGGCTGCTCTCGAACTCCTGGCCTCAAGTGATCCATGGGCCTTGGCCTCCCAAAAGTGCTGGGATTACAGGCAAGTGCTACTGAACCCTGTTTTTTTGTCTTTTTTTTTTTTTTTTTTTTGAGACGGAGTCTCACTCTGTCGCCCAGGCTGGAGTGCAGTGGCATGATCTCAGCTCACTGCAACCTCCGCCTCCCGGGTTCAAGCAATTCTCCTGCCTCGCCTCCTGAGTAGCTGGGATTACAGGCACGTGCCACCACACCCAGCTAATTTTTTGTATTTTTAGTAGAGATGGGGTTTCACCATGTTGGCCAGGTTGGACTCAATCTCTTGACCTCGTGATCTGCCCACCTCAGCCTCTCAAAGTGCTGGGATTACAGGCGTGAGCCACTGCATCTGGCCCAGTTTCTGTCCTTCATATTTGAGTCTTTTCTTTAGTGTCTGGTTCCTGGGCTGCCTGTTCACATTAAAGGATATGGGAATAACAAGCTAATTGGAAATCTAGGTTCCAGAGAAGATTGGTGGCTGAAGAGCTTCATCACAGGGTGATGGGACTTCAAGCTGGTTTTGTCCCTGGGCAGACCTATAAATGCTGGTATTTGTAGGTCTTTTTTTCTGGGGCTGTCTAGTTTCCACAGAGAAGAATTCTCTCCTGCCAGGCTGATTGTGGGGAGGAGAGATAGGTGTAAGCTTGACTACTTGCATCCTAAGCATTTATCTAGGTGAGGGTTATAAGGTTCCAGACCAATGTTATCAGTTTCAGAGCACCTACAGTTACTAAGCTAAGGAGAGTTGATAGAATTCTTCTTTTTATCTCCTTTTTCTCAATATAAATTATTATTCAGAACGGAAAATTTCAGAAGCTAAAATAACTCCACTGAATATTTTAATCAGGGGAACAGGTTGGCCTTTTGTCACAAAATATGCTTCGTAAAAAAAAAATGCCTGCTCTTTCTGAAGTTTGCCAGTTTGGATGTTTTTCATGCCCCAGAAACTGCTGGTGGCAGCCCAGCATGGCAGGGTGAATAAGAAAGTCTGGCTCTGTCTGTGGATGTTGAAACTCTGAAGCTTGGCCAAAACATGAAGTCATTTTAGGGTCCAAGAGATGGAAGTAAAAGCTTAGAACATCACTAAATTGTAACAGATGAACTGGATTTCAACCAAAACTACAGATATCTTACAATATTGTGTTCACAAACAAATGTCTATGTCATTGTACGGAGAGGTTAGAGAAATGCAAATGGAGGCTGAGGTTTTACTTCTTGCTGCCAACCAAAATATGTGTTCTAGAAAACAAAGGGAGTGGGGGTGTTTAAAGGGCAGAAGGAAAGCAGGTTTGTCTAATGTTAAACACACCTGCATCCAAGTAATTATTCAGCAGTATAAAAATATTGCCTTTCCACGAATGAGTAAATGGGTGTGAGAAAAAATAATAAACAATAATAATAAAACATTGCCTGTACAATATAGTCTGAGTCAAAAAGAGCTAGGATCCCAATCTATGTGTCATGACATAGCTGATAATGACAGATGCACTTTTATCAAAAGTTAGGTCAACATTTTCTGTGTTTTTTGTTTTTTCTGTTGTTTTTTGAGGCCGTATCTCGCTTTGTTGCCCAGGCGAGTGCAGTGATGCAATCAGAACTCACTGCATCCTCAAAGTCCGGGTCTCAAATGATTCTCCCACCTGAACCTCCTGAGTAGCTGGGACTACAGGTGGATGCCACCATTACCAGCTAACTTGTCTTTATTTTTATTTTTTGTAGAGACGTGTGTGCGGGAGGGGGTCTCACTATGTTGTCCATGCTGGTCTCAAACTCCTGGACTCAACCAATCTTCCCTCCTTGGCCTCTCAAAGTGATAGGATTACAGGTATGAGCCACCACACCAGGCCGGGTCAATATTTTCTAAAGTAACTAAGATTTTGGAAAAGTCCCCAAATCTTATGCTTCATCCTTCAAAAAAAAAAAAAATTTTTTTTTTTTTGAGATGGAGTTTTACTCTTGTTGCCCAGGCTGGAGTGCAATGGCATGATCTCGGCTCACTGCAACCTCCACCTCCCAGGTTCAGGCGATTCTCCTGCCTCAGCCTCCCAAGTAGCTGGGATTATAGGCATGCACCACCACGCCTGGCTAGTTTTGTATTTTTAGTAGAGATGGGGTTTCTCCATGTTGGTCAGGCTGGACTCAAACTCCCAACCTAAGGTGATCCGTCTGCCTTGGCCTCCCAAAGGGCTGGGATTACAGGCGTGAGCCACTGTGCCCAGCCAAATCCTCTAAAACGTAAAGACTGAGATTGAATTTCTGGAGACAGAAAACTGACCTGTGGATGCTTAGGAAAAGTAGACTATTTACATACTCACTATTCTCTTTTGAGTTACTCCAAACACCCATACTTTTTAAAGATGAGTGAATGCTACATTCTGAACCTTTTTTTCTAGTGTGGCCCAAGCGACCTAAACAGTGTTTGATCAAAGTCTTATTCTGTTGAGACACCTTGTGCCCCATTTAACTTCTAGATAAATGTTAGCAGAATTTGCATGTCATCTTCTCTTCAGATGTCTGAAAGGCAGCTTCCCAGGAATCTCCCTTCAGTTAATAATTAAAGGCACACTCAAAAATGTATGTGCCAGGAGTAATCATAGCAAAAAATTGAAGGCTTATCTAAATGCCCAACTGTTAGGGGTTGGTTAAATAAGAAATGGGGCTGGGCATGGTGACTCACACCTATAATCCCAGCACTTTAGGAGGCTAAGGCAAGGGGATCGCTTGAGCCCAGGAGGTCAAGACCAGCCTGGGTAACATAGGGAGGCCACGTCTCTCAAAACATTTTTTTAAAAAACATCATCTGGCTGTGGTGGCATGTGCCTGTGGTCCCAGCTACTTGGAAGGCTGAGGCGGGAGGATTGCTTGAGCCCAGCAGTACTTCAAGGCTGCAATAAGCTGTGATTGCATCACTGAACTCCAGCCTGGGACAGAGTGAGACCCTGTATCAAAAAAAAAAAAGAAAGAAAGAAAGAAAGAAAGAAAGAAAGAAAGAAAGAAAGAAAGAAAGAAAGAAAGAAAGAAGAAAAAGAAAAAGAAAAAAAGAGAGAAAAGAAGTGTGGATTCATCCAAACAAATACTTAGAAAGAGAAAAAAAAAATACTCTGTCAGTTTGTCAGAGTTTGACTTATGTGTTTATTTATTTATGGCTTAAATATGGAATGCTTAAATTATAGTAAAACATATACAAAATATCTGAGAAAAACGGAAGTCCAGTTGTTCCTAGATGTTTGGTTTCCGTGATGCCAACTATCTGAGTTTGTTTCTTTGAAGGCGTCATTTATGTACTGTAAAGTACACAGATTTTTATACACATGACCATCATCTAGATTTAATATATGTTATTTCTAGCACCCGAGGAGTTTCCCTCCTGCCTTTCATCTCCTCAGTCAAATCCCATCCCAAGTTCCTCCCCAAGTAACCTCTATTCTGACGATTCAGGGCTTTAAAAAATGTTTGGCCAAATAGCTAGATTTTTCCAGATATAAAAATGTTTGTCAGCCAGGCGCGGTGGCTCATACCTGTAATCCCAGCACTTTGGGAGGCCGAGGTGGGTGGATCACCTGAAGCCAGGAGTTTGAGATCAGCCTGGTCAATTTGCTGAAACCGGGTCTCTACTAAAAATACAGAAAATAGCTGGGCAAGTGGTGGGCGCCTGTAATCCCAGCTACTCAGGAGGCTGAGGCAGGAGGATTGCTTGAACCCAGGAGCCAGGAGGTGGAGTTTGCAGTGAGCCAGGATCACGCCACTGCATTCCAGCCTGGATGACAAGCGCTAAACTGTCTCAAAAAGAAAAAAAAAAAAAAAGTTTGTCTTGCCACACACAAAAAAACAGGTAGCTATGTGAGATGATAGATATGTTAATTTGCTTGACTATAGTAACCATTTCATGACTTGTATGTATATAAAAACATGATGAGTATCTTAAAAATATACAATAAAATTTTAAGAAAAAAGTATGTTTGGTACCAAAATACTTTTGTTTTTGTTTGTTCTTAATGTTTCAGTTTTCTTCTCCCTTGTTCAGTCCCAATACTACACCCATGAAGGGAATCAATTTCCTTCCTGGCACTTACTCTGTCCGTTTCTGTAATTTTCCACAAAGAGTGGGGAAAACAAAAAATTTATCCCCTCATTCTTTTATCTGTTGGGAACTACTGAACTATCTCTTCACTTACTTGAACTTACCTTTTAAATGGCAGACAGAGACCACAAGAGGAACTATTGACAACAACCAACAAAACGTTTAACAATCTTTTAGCTAACCTAATTGTATTAGGTTAAATGTATTAAAGACTACATTTAAAAGAGTAACATGAAATACATAGTCAGTATATATATTTTAAGTCTTAAAAATATAGCTTTTGGCTGGGCGTGGTGGCTCACGCATGTAATCCCAGCGCTTTGGAAATCCGGGGTGGGTGGATCACCTGAGGTCAGGAGTTCGGGACCAGCCTGCCCAACATGGTGAAACCCCATCTCTACTAAAAATACAAAAATTAGGTGGGTGTGGTGGCACTCCTATAATTCCAGCTACTCCAGAGGCTGAGGCAGGAGAATCACTTGAACCCGGGAGGTGGAGGTTGCAGTGAGCCAAGATTGCAGCACTGCATTCCAGCCTGGGTGACAGAGTGAGACTCCGTCTCAAAAAAAAAAAAAAAAAAAGGAAAAAAAGAAAGAAAGAAAATATGGCTTTTGAGCAATTATGTATCTCAAAATTTATTTGGAAGAAATGTTTAATTTTTTTCTCTTTGATACAGGGTCTTACTCTGTCACCAAGGCTGGTGTGCAGTGGAGCAATCACAGTTCAATGCAGCCTTGACCACCTGGGCTCAAACAATCCTCCCACCTCAGCCTCTGCAATAGCTGGGACCACAGGCATGTGCCACCATGCCTGATTAAGTTTTTTGTTTTCTAGTAGATACCGGTTCTCACTACGTTGCCCATGCTTGTCTTGAACTCCTGGGCTAAAGTGATCCTCCTGCTTCAGCCTCGCAAAGGACTAGGATTATAGGCGTGAGCCACTGCACCCAGCCTAAATATTAGATTTACAAAAATTTGTGTACAAGGAGTAAAAAACTGGTAACTGTCTAAATGCCCAACAATGGAGGAACAGTTAAACAAATTATAGTGTATTCATACATTCATGTATATAGAATACTCTGCCATCCTTCAAAATGAAGCTATTGAAGTAAATGTGTGACAAAGAACTATAGTCAGGACATGTTAAATTTAAAAAGCAAATCACAAAACAGTATCCACAATAATATCCCATTAATATACAATAATATCTCAGTATACAATAATGTCCTAATTTTGGCATTAAAAGGTCCTGGGCTGTACCACTTAAAATCTGTGTGATCTTGGATGAGTTACTTAGTATCTCCAACCTCCCTTATTTGTTAAATAAGGATAATAATAGTATAAATTTTGGCCAGGCAGGATGGCTCACGCCTGTAATCCCACTTTGGGAGGCTGAGGCAGGCGGATCACCTGAGGTCAGGAGTTCGAAACCTGCCTGGCCAGTACAGCAAAACCCCGTCTCTACTAAAAATACAAAAATTAGTCGGGCGTGGTGGCAGGCACCTGTAATCCCAGCTACTCAGGAGTCTGAGGCAGGAGAATCGCTTGAACCCGGGAGACGGAGGTTGCAGTGAGCCGAGATCGTACCACTGCACTCCAGCCTGGGCGACAGAATGAGACTCCATCTCAAAAAGGAAAAAAAAAAAAAAAAAGTATAAATTTCATGGTGTCATTGTGAAGGCTATATCATATTTGACACATTTATGCAGTTTGTTAGCTATGATTAATACTAACCGGTTAAAATATTAACTAGCTATTAATATATTATTAATTTGCTAATGTATACTTATGCATTTATTGATATAATAAATGCATGCTATTTATATAATTTCTTTTTTTTCTTTGTGAGACAGGGTCTGCCTAAAGCTGGAGTGCAGTGGTATGATCATAGCTCACTGCCGCCTCCAACTTTTGGGCTCAAGTGATCCTCCTGCCTCAGCCTCCCTAGTAACTGGGACTACCATGCCTCGCTAATTTTTTTATTTTTATTTTTATTTTTATTTGTAGAGATGAGGCCTCACTATATTGCCCAGGCTGATTTTGAACTCCTGGCCTCAAGTGATCCTTCTGCCTCAGTCTCCCAAAGTGTTGGGATTACAGGCATGAGTCACTGTACCTGATCTATTTATGTAATTTGTGTGTTTAAATTTTTAAAATGATATCCAAATAATTTCTTCATATAAAGGCAGAAATATTGCCTTGGAAGCCATATTCTATTTATTCTCTAAAATCTGCAATTTTGAATTATTCTAGGCTGTCAATAAATTTTAGTGAAAAATTGCACACTATAAAATCATTCTGAAGACAAGATTGCAATAATGACTTACACAGATTAGGGAAAACATTATCCTTTAGAGAATAACAACCATACCTATAAGGGATTTAAGATATATAATTTCTTTCTGTTCAAGGCTTTCACTTTATATAGTGATAAAGGAACTGAGGTTTGATGGATTTGCTTAAAGTTATTGATACGTGACTGAGCAGGGGCTCAAACCTGGGTTAGTTGACTCAATATTCTCAGCCCTATTTTACAAGTACAGGCAGCTAGCAATTACATGTGAAAGAGTGTTCAATTAAATGTTATTGATGATAAATTAGAAAATTGCCAAGCTTCTTAGGAAATAAGGTGAATAAAAATAACTTCTGGACAGCTAAAAATAAGCAACCTTACTAAATAAAATTTTTCAAGTGTATCTACTTGTTTTACCTGTGCAATTTAGAGGCATATCACCCCTGGGGGAGGTAGTACATTGAAAATAAATCAACTTTCAATGGAAATGTGCCATATAATTCATTGTTCTTTGGAAGTTTTTGCTTGTTCGTTTGTCACCCAGGCTGCAGTGCAGTGGCGCATTCTGTTCAATCGAGCATGGCTCACTGTAGCCTCAACACCCCTGGACTCAAGTGGTCCTCCCACCTTAGCCTCCTAAGTAGCTGGGACTACAGGTGCACACCGTCATGCCAGGCTAATTTTTGTATTTTTTTTTTTTTGTAGAGATAGGATTTCTCCATGTTGCCCAGGCTGGTCTCAAACACCGTGGAGATAATTTTCCCCTGAAACATCAACAACAAAATGACCTTTTTTTTGTTTTTGTGTTTGAGACCAAGTCTCGCTTTGTCACACAGGCTGGAGTGCAGTGGAGTGATCTCGGCTCACCGCAGCCTCTGCCTCCTGGGTTCAAGTGGTTCTCATGTATCAGACTCCTGAGTAGTTGGGATTATAGGCATGCATCACCACACCCGGCTAATTTTTGTATTTTTAGTAGAGACAGGATTTCTCCATGTTGGCCAGGCTGGTCTGGAACTTCTGGCCTCAAGTGATCCGCCTGCCTCCGCCTCCCAAAGTGCTGGGATTACAGGCGTGAGCCACCATGCCCGGCCCAATAATAAGACCTTTTATTGGGAAATTACATTTAAAAATTCCTCTTCTAAGCCTCTCACAGATTTATTTATGCATCCTGCAAATGTAATACATACCTTTACAATTTAAACATTTTTTGGGTCCTTTTGAAGGTTTTCTCGTCTCAGCGTTTTTTATTCTTTTGAATTTAGGTATTAACAACTACCTTTCAAATTATCTGATCAGTGGGAGTTTTGTACACCTTTTTCATTTTCTTCCTTTGTTCTAAGAGTAATTCTTACTTTTCTTCATAGCTTGACTAATCTTGTTTTCTTACTTATGCAAATATGATATTTAATTCTGACCATTTTTTCTTTTTATATCTTTTCAATTGCCTGAGTCATTTCTCTTTCCATACCTTAACTTCCAAGTTGAGTCTCCATGTTTTTTCTAAATCTGTCACTTCTTTATATCCCTAAATTGTTACATTCCTTCTAGATCTCTGAGTAATCACACAATTTTCACCCATTGACGTAGTGTTTTGAACATTATAGAGTACTTCTCCATGTTAAAAGATTTAAATAGTCTCTATGTATACATCATCTTACTTTATAACTTCTCTATGTACAATTGAAGAAATCATTTTTTCTTTTTCTTTTTTTTTTTTTTGGATAGGGTGTTACTATATGACCCAGGCTGGAGTGAAGCGGCACGATCATGGCTCACTCTGGCCTCAGCCTCCTGGGCTTAAATGATCCTCCCACCTCAGCCTCCCAAGTAGCTGGGACTACAAATGTGTGCCACCATGCCCAGCTAATTTATTTTTTGTAGAGATGGGGTCTCGCTATGTTATAGAATGGTCTCGAATTCTTGCCATCAAGCAATTCTCCTGCCTTGGCCTCCCAAAGTGCTGGAATTACAGGCATGAACCACCACACCAGGTCTATTTTTTTCTTTCTTTTTTTTTTTTTTTTATTTGAGCTGGAGTCTTGCTCTGTCGCCCAGGTTGGAGTACAGTGGCGCGATCTGGGCTTACTGCAACCCCTGCCTCCCAGGTTCAAGTAATTCTCCTGCCTCAGCCTCCTGAGTAGCTGGGATTACAGGTGTGCGCCACCACGCTTGGCTAATTTTTGTATTTTTAGTAGAGACAGGGTTTCACCACGTTGGCCAGGCTGGTCTCGAATTCCTGACCTCAGGTGATTTGCCTGCCTTGGCCTCCCAAAGTGCTGGGATTACAGGCTTGAGCCACCACCCCCGGCCTGTTCCTTAATTTGTGTGTAATTAAAAGTGGGTATAAATGTGCCCCTGAGCAGCTGCTTTCCACACTGCCTGCGGAGTAGCCCTCTCTGCAGGAACAGTCACGGAGCTGTAACAGGAGCTGTAACACTGCCCCCTCAATAAAGCTGTTTTTTCCGGCTTGCTCTTGAATTGTTTCTTGCTCTTGAATTGTTTCCTGAGCGAATCCAAGAACCTTTCCAGGATAATCCCTAATTTGGTGCTTGCCTGCCTTGCATCAATACTACTAGAATTATTGGGAAGGTGGAGTTGTTATAGGTCAACAGTCTTTGGTGGGTACCTTTGGAACTTAGCCACTGGTTATCACATCGTTGCTGTGGAAAGCGTTTCTCAGTTACAAAGCAAAACAAACAATTAGTGAATGAAAAGAAGGAACATAACTTATTTATATTGTGTAAAGTAAGTTTTCTTGCTAGTTTTTCAGGCTTAGAACTCGCATTCTATTTTCAAGTTTTAGTTGCTCTTCCCAACTAAATAACACTTCTTGGCTGGGCTCAGTGGTTCATGCCTGTAATTCCAGCACTTTGGGAAGCCGAGGCAGGAGGATTGCTTGAGCTCAGGAGTTTGAGACCAGCCTGGGCAACATAGAAAAACTCTGTATCTGCAAAAAGTACACAATCATTAGCCGGGCATGGTGGTGCATGACTGAAGTCCCAGCTACACAAGAGGCTGAGAAGGGAAACTCGCTTGAGCCCAGGAGGTGGAGGCTGCAGTGAGCTGTGATTGTACCACTGCATGTCAGCCTCAGAGACGAAGTAAGATCTTGTCTCTAAATAAATAAATAAATTCTTCAAAGTCATGTAAGCCTTTCAGCAAATGTCTTGGAATTTCATTTAAATCTGCTTCTATTTGGAGGTGCATCGTAGTCACTCTTTCACTCTTTTTATGTCATTGAATCTGATTTTACTTTATCTTCCTGGACTGTTTTCATTTAGCCAAGTTCATCATGTAGTCAATTCTGGCCTTGGGTTTTTTTACTGTATTTTTTTTGAGATGGAGTGTTTTTTTTTTTTTTTTTTTTTTTTTTGAGATCTGTTGCCCAGGCTAGAGTGCAGTGGCGTGATCTCAGCTCACTGCAACCTCTGCCTCTCAGGTTCAAGTGATCCTCCTGCCTCAGCCTCCCAAGTAGCTGGAATTACAAGCATGTGCCACCACACCCAGCTAAGTTTTGTATTTTTAGTAGAGACAGGATTTCACCATGTTGGGCAGGCTGGTGATCACTTTTAAGTAAACTTTTCATGTACCCACACATGCTCTCCATCCAGAGTTCTGGTCCTTACTGGGATCGGCACAATGCCAGATCTTTTACCCAGAGCTAGGTGAACCAGATGTATGACCGCTGCTGGAAACCTTTCACAAAACTGCCTTTGCTTGTGTTAACGTGTTTCCCCAGTATACCTTCCTCCATCCATAACGTCAAGCCTAAACAAAAATGCTAAGAGCTTGAGTCACTGAAAGCTCAGGTAGGTGCCAGCATCTGTTCTCAGACTGCCCACGTATTATTTGAGCAGGACATGGATGGTGACTTCTGTAGGACCCACTCCCATCAATAATCTGAGGGTTGTGTTAGCTCTTAGGCTTTGAAACGACAGCCTCCTGGGGATAACAGGAGAATGGGAAAGGTTAGGGACTAGAGAAGTATGTCATTGATTTTTTAAAAATTCCTTGATATGGAAAAGCAAGATATCTGTTTTCTTGCATTATGAGTGACTGTGTGGGGGAGCTGGGAACATGTGCAAATCATACCCATTCAGGATATGACAGCCAAGACAAGAAAGATAGAGGCACGGTTTCTCTTCTTGTGCAATAAACTGTCATTGTATCACTTTGTCTTTGATTCTCAGGTGTAGTTTATAATGACCTTCGCTTTCTGTTTAAATAACACTATGATTCAATGGCATATTACCAAAGATTATTGCTACTGAAGGCTGTGCCTAGCTGTACACTTAAGTATAGCTTAATGATGTCCCAGTACAATACTACGTGGTGATATGCCTTAGTTATGGTTATTTTATTCCTAATTAGCACATTAATTTAGGCTTTTATATTTCACATGCATTTGTATTCCTTTTAAAAGTTATTTTCCCTTTTATTCAAAGTAAATGAGGCACGACATGTTTGCATTGTATTTATCAAGCTCACACCACGTACATTTCACATTCGTTACGTATTGAGTACCTAGGAAATTGCTTGGCATATTTTTTGAAATAGCTTTATTAAGATATAATTCATATAACATACCATTCACCCATTTAAAGTGTACAATTCAATGACATTTAGTATATTCAGAGTTGTGCAACCATCACCATGATCAATTTTAGAATGTTTTCATCTCCCCCAGAAAGAGGGCTTGCAGCCCTTAGCTTTTACCTTCCCCAAACCCCACTCCCCCTCCTCCTTCCAGCCCCAGGCAACCACTGATCTACTTTCTGTCTCTTTGGATTTACCTATTCTGAACCTTTCATAGAAATGAAATCACTCAATATGTGGTCTTTCGTGACTGGTTTCTTTCACTTCGGATAGTGTTTTCAGGGTTCATCCATATAGTAGCGTGTATCGCTAATTCCCTTTTGATGCCAAAGAATATTTCATCATAGATATTTACCGCATTTTATTTATCCATTCATCTGGTGACATTTGGATTATTTCCACTTTTTGGCTATTATGACTAATGCTGCGATGAACATTTATGTATATGTTTTTGTGTGGACTTATGTTTTCATTTCTCTTGGGTATATACCTAAGAGTAAAATTCCGGGATTGTTTGAGAATTCTACGTTTAGCCTTTTGAGGAGCTGTTAGACTGTTTTCCAAAGTGGCCGTATCATTTTACATTCCCACTGGCAGTGCACGAGGGTACTGATTTCGCCACATCTTCACCAACACTTTTTATCATCTTTTTGATTATACCCATTCTAGTGGATGTGTAGTGGTATCTGACTCATTTTGATTTGAATTTCACTGATAGCTAATCATGTTGGACATCTTTTCCTATACTTATTGGCGATTTCTATGTCTTTGGGGAAGTGTCTATTTAGACTCTTTAAGTGCTCATTACATTTTTCAAATAATTAATTACAAAATTTAATCACCACAGTAACCACGGTAAACAGATTTTATTGTCTCTATTTTTTAGATAATGATTAGAAGGTGGAATGTTTACTTGAGGCCACACCGATGGTCAGTTTCTTATTTAGGTCTTTGGACCGAACTTTCAAATATTTTGGCCAAGATGCTTCAGGTGATGGTCTCATCCATATATTTATAAAGAACCCAGCCATGGTGAGGAAATGCCTTTGATAATGACCGCTTTTTTTTTTTTTTTTTTTTTTTTTGAGATAGAATCTCACTGTCACCCAGGCTGGAGTGCAGGGGCGTGATTACAGCTCCCTGCAGCCTTGACCTTCCAGGCTCATGTGATCCTCCTGCCTTGGCCTCCAGAGTAGCTGGGACTACAGGTGCCCATCACCATGACTGGCTAATCTTTTATTTTTTGTAGAGACAGGAGTATTGCTATGTTGCCCAGGCTGGTCTCTAACTTCTGGTGTCAAGTGATCCTTCCACCTAAGTCTCCCAAAGTGCTAGGATTATAGGTACGGGCCGCCACACTCAGCTGATAATGGCTACTTTTATCTTGCTGAGTCCTACAAAAGCCTATAAATCAGAATACTTGGCCTTGAGTCTGTTGAGTGCATTTCATTCTTGCAGAGTTAATGTGTTACATGTCTTTTATTTGGGTAGTTTTTCACATTGTAGGTGACTTATTTAGCCAGTTTCAGCGATGAGACTCAAAAAGAACAATTGAGGCGATGCACAGTGGTTCACACCTGGAATCTCAGCACTTTGGGAGGCAGAGGTGGGAGGATCACTTGAGACCAGGAGTTAGAGACCAGCCTGGGCAACATAGCAAGATTCCATCTCTACAAAAAATTTAAATTTAAGTTTAAAAATCATCCAGGCATGGTGCTGTGCATCTGTGGTCCCAGCTTCTTAGGAATCTGAGGTGGATGGATCATGTGAGCCCAGGAATTCATTCAAGGCTGCAATGAGCCATTATCACGCCACTGCACTCCAGCCTGGGTGGCAGAGAGAGACCCTGTCTCTTAAAAATAAATAAATAAATAAACAAATAAATAGATAGATAAATAAATAAAAGATATATTTGGCTGGATGTTGTGGCTCATGCTTGTAATTCCAGGACTTTGGGAGTCCCAAGCAGAATGATGGCTTGAGCCCAGGAGTCAGAGGCCAGCCTTGGCAACACAGCGAGAACCTGTCTCTACAAAATATAAAAAAATACAAAAAAGAAATTTAGCCACGTGGGGTGGCGCAGGCTTGTAGTCCCGGCTACTCCAGAGGCTGAGGTGGGAGGATCACCTAAGCCTGGGAGGTAGAGGGTGTGGTGAGCTGTAATCGTGCCATTGCACTCCAGCCTGGGTGACAGAGTGAGAACTTGTCTCTAAAAATAAATAAAAATATATATATATATATTTTTTATGATCAAAGAAGAAGAAAATTGACATTCCTATCAGTCCTTGTTTTAAAACAAGGAAATTATGAATTTCCAGTCCTATAAAGGAAAAGAGAGTACTCTTTAAGAGTTAAGAGGCATCCTTGTAAATCTAATGCCCTCCAACACTGCTCAGTCCTCTCAATTTAGCTCACCCTTTCACCCTTCTGCAGAGCTCTCAGGTTTAGTTTCGCTGTGAAGCATAGCTCTAAAGTTCCAGAAGGGTGACGGATTTCTCCTTGAGCTGTAGAGTTTGCTGCAAGCAACACTCAATCAGTCAGCAACAGCCCTGCTCGTTTGCCCCAGAAAGGGCACCACAACGTGGGGAAAAACATTGCATGTTTTCTTCCACACTGCCTGCCAACAGAGGCTTCACAGTACAGATGTGAAGCAGCCTTGGACATCTGCCAACACAAATGAATGCAAAGGCTCATCATTGGCCCACTTTGCACTACTGCCCCATGTGTTGAACTGAATCCAGGTCCGATTTTACTTCCACTAGTTTTCCACTAAACATTAAATCACTGAGATAGAATTTTATTATACGGGCCAATGTGCTCCTCTTTTGCCGTGAACTGGCTGTGGAGCAGTGTTCTTTTCACAGACCTGAGGCGTGTTATTAGAACTTTGTTTCTCCCAAATGCATTAAAATTGTTTCAGTCAAAATGAAACTCAGTTTCATTCTGGGCCAAGCAGCAGGCAAGCAGTTTAACTTCAGCACACATACGACAGTTTGGGTGATGGTGGCGGCTTTCTACGGGGAGATGTTAATGCATGAAGTGCCCTGCTCTAAGAGACTGTGTTAGTTGATATTTAACTACTGATTCAATCAGAACCCTAGAATCCAGAGCCCTAGAATCATAGAAGTCACAAGACTTAGAACTGGACAGTATCTTAGAGACTACCTCATGTAGCCTCTCTTCCAACGAAAACTTGTCTCCACTATGACCCTAGGAGATGACCACCCAGAACCTACCGAAATACTTCTGGTGATGGGGAACCCTCTTCTTGCAGAGAGGTCTGTTTCATTGCTAAAAACTTCTGGTCCTTAGAAATTTCTTCCCTTTGTTGAGCCATACAGAGCATTCTCGGACTTTCTTTTCTTCTCTTTCCTTATCTTCTTCTTTTTTTTTGTTGTTGAGGCAGGGTCTCACTCTGTCACCCAGACTGGAGTGCGGTGGCACAATCTCGGCTTGCTGAAGCCTTTGCCCCCCAGGTTCAAGTGATTCTCCCACCTCAGCCTTCTGAGTAGCTGGGACTACAGGCATGGGTCAGCACGCCCGGCTAATTTTTGTATTTTTAGTGGAAACGGGGTTTCACCATGCTGGCCAGTCTGGTCTCAAACTCCTGGCTTCAAGTGATCCTCCTGCCTTGGCCTCCCAAAGTACTGAAATTACAGGTGTGAGCCATCGCACCTGGCCTATATATATATTTTAAACCTCAATAGGTTCTAGGAAATAATTCAATGCCCCTTCCTAAATAAGCTATTTTGAGTGATTCTTAATTTCTGATACGAAATTCCTTCTGCCTCTCACTTTTACAACAGTGAAACTGTATTTAAAATATCTTTTCCAAAGTAGCAATTTTTGTTACATTACTGTGTTTGTGTTCTCCTTAATTTTGCCTGTGTTATTGAAAGTTTTGGGGTTACTCTTGGGAGAAGGGCCTTTTGAATCAGACTCCAGAGTTCTCAGGAACTTTTTTTTTTTTTTTTTTTTTTTGAGAAGGAGTCTCATTCTGTTACCCAGGCTGGAGTGTAGTGGCGCGATCTTGGGTCATGGCAACCTCCACCTTCTGGGCTCAAGTGATTCTCCTGACTCAGCCTCCTGACTTAGCCACCACACTCAGCTAATTTTTTCTTGTATTTTTAGTAGAGACGGGGGTTTCACCATGTTGGCCAAGCTGGTCTTGAACTCCTGACCTCAAATGATTTGCCAGTGTCAGTCTCCCAAAGTGATTACAGGCATGGGCCACCATGCCCAGCCCACAGGGATTTTTGAGATGGCATGCCCAGCAGTCCTGGTTTGCCATGCAGTCACCTGTCCAGTTTAACATGTGTCCTGGCAAAAAGTCTTGGTTTTTCCGATAAATTATATGATCTCCTTTCTTAAAGCTCAATAACCTCATCTTAGAGAGGCAACAATTAAGGTCTAGGGGAATTAAATGACTTTCACAAGGTCTCCCACAGCAAGTTGGTGACTGAGCAGGGACTGGAATTTATGACTCCTGCCTGCAATAATGGAAGTGGTTCTCCTGCCTTCTCAATCAGCTTTGGGTTTCTGGGGGACAGCTTGTGAGTTCCTGTGAACCAGATTGCGTGAGCATGTTATAAAATCAGTCCCAGCCATGATTCCAGTGAGACAAGCTAACAGCATGGGCACTGGTGCTCCCTAACCCTGAAAGAACAGTGTTAGATGATGCCTCTGTTCTTCTCTTCTCCCTTGTAGTCCTCCTAAGTCAATTTCTTTCACGTGAAAGAAACTTTTGTTTTGGTTGCGTGTGGTGGCTCATGCCTGTAATCCCAGCACTTTGGGAGGTCAAGGCGGGTGGATCACCTGAGGTCAGGAGTTTGAGACTAGCCTGGCCAACATGGTAAAACCTTGTCTCTGCTAAAACCACAAAAATTAGCTGGGCATGGTGGTGCACGCCTGTAATGCCAGCAACTTGGAAGGCTGAGACAGGAGAATCTGTTAAACCCGGGAGGTGGAGGTTGCAGTGAGCCAAGATTGCGCCATTGCACTCCAACCTAGGCAACAAGATTGAAACTCCATCTCAAAAAAAAAATAGTAAAATAAAATAAAGAAACTTTTGTTTTGTTTAAGACAGGGTACAGGGTCTCAATATATTGCCCAGGCTGGAGTGCAGTGGCCATAACTCATTGCAGCCTCAAACTCCTGGGTTCAAGCAATCCTCCTGCCTCAGCCTCCTGAGCAGCTGGGACTACAGACACACACCACTATGTCTGATTAATTTTATTATTATTATTATTGTTGTTATTTTGTAGAGAGAGGGTCTCCCTATGTTGCCAGGGCTAGTCTCAAACTCCTGGCCTCAAGCAATCCTCCCACCCTGGCCTCCTGAAGTTCTGGGATTACAGGTATGAGCCATCATGTCCAGCAAAAATAATGTTTTTTTTTTTTAATTTTTTGAGACAGGGTCTCGCTCTGTTGCCCAGGCTGGAGTGCAGTGGTACAATCTCAGCTCACTGCAACCTCCACGTCCTGGCTCAAGCCATCCTCCAGCCTTAGCCTCCTGAGTAGCTGGGACTATAGGCTCACACCATCACACTTTGCCAATTTTTTTTTTTTTTTCATTTTAGTGACATAGTCTGACTATATTGCTTAGGCTGGTCTGAAACTCCTTGGCTCAACCAATCCTCCCACACTGGCCTCCCAAAGTGTTGGGAATTTTTTTTTTTTTTTAGACGGAGTCTTGCTCTGTCACCCAGGCTGGAGTGCAGTGACCGGATCTCAGCTCACTGCAAGCTCCGCCTCCCGAGTTCATGCCCTTCTCCTGCCTCAGCCTCCCGAGTAGCTGGGACTACAGGGGCCCGCCACCTCGCCCGGCTAGTTTTTTGTATTTTTTTAGTAGAGACGGGGTTTCACCGTGTTAGCCAGGATGGTCTCGATCTCCTGACCTCGTGATCCGAAAGTGTTGGGATTTTAGGTGATTTTATTTTACAGACTTTTAACCACTTTGCAATCTCTATTTGAATAGCTTCCAAGTTTTGCATTACTCACATAACTCACATCCCAATGTACATTTTCTAAAAATGTACCTGAGTATTTTCTTACGCAAAAGTTAAAAAAGAAAACTGGCTAATGATACTAGGCAGAAGAGACGAATGACAATGGCTGGAATACAAGGTATGAATGACTAAACAATGGGAACTGAACCAGAAGAAAGGTTAGGCTCTGAGACTGAATGTTCATGGTTCACTGTGGGAGGTCCCTGGTGTGAAAGGAAAATGTGCTGGTGTCAGGGAAAGGGCAGAAGGTCTCATTTCATTAAGCAAATTTTTGTCTTCAGAGTAAAACCCTAAAAAGAAATCACTTCTTTTTGCTGATAGCTTCTTCCTCCTTGCCCTGACTTGGATTAATAAGCAGTTTGATCTCTGCTATTTGCCCACGTAGATACACACACAGCCCAATGACTGTTGGCAATTCTTGCAACTAATAGGAAAAGCAGGAAACCTCCTTCAACACATCCTTGCTTTGTATTTAGCTAGCAATTTGAAGCTGCTTTCCAAGGCTGCAGGAGGATACGGTGGTGGAGTGTAAACCAGGGAGTGCTTTCCCTGTTCCCAAGAATGTGTCTACACCTAGGACTGAAAGTGTCCTACAACATCACAAGCATGGAGACTGAAAGGAAAGAGTGTTGTGTGAGTTTCACGGGCCTTTTTAAATTTTCAAATCCATTCCAATACACGACTTGTATATATTTAGGGAACTTGGCTACTTACATGATCACTGAAGATTCTCAGACGTTCGGAGACTGGGCACAGTGACTCACGCCTGTCATCAAGGCATTTTGGGAGGCCAAAATGGAAGGATCATTTATGCCTAGGAGTTCAAGACCAGCCTGGGCAACAAAGCAAGACCCTGTCTCTATAAAAAATAAAAAATAAAAAATTAGCCAGGCATGGTGGCACATGACTGTAGTCCTAGCTACTCAGGAGGTTGAGGTGGGAGGACGCCTTGAGGCAAGGAGTTTGAAGTTGCAGTGAGCTATGATCATACCACTATCTCCAGCCTGAGTGACAGTGAGACCCCATCTCAAAAAAAAAAAAAAAAAAAAAAAAGAAAAAAGACAAAAAGACAAATCTTAATGCTTTGTTGGGCATACAGTAAGTGCCTAGTAAGCATGTATTGAGTAAGTGGATACTAAATAACAAATGCTTAATAATAAGAGTAAGGGATGAATCCTCCTTATTTGAAAAAAAATTTTTTTAGGCTGAGTGTGGTGGCTCACACCTGTAATCCTTGCACTTTGGGAGGCCGAGGTGGGTGGATCACCTGAGGTCAGGAGTTCAAGGTCAGCCTGGCCAACATGGCGAAACCCTGTCTCCATTAAAAATTTTAAAAAATTAGCTGGGTGTGGTGGTGCGCACCTGTAGTCTCGGGAGGCTGAGAGGCAGGAGAATTGCTTGAGCCTGGGAGGCAGAGGTTGCAGTGAGCTGAGATCCTGCCACTGCACTCCAGCCTGAGAGACAGAGTGACACTCTGTTTCAAAAAAAAATTTTTTTTTTAAGAGACAGGGTCTTGTTCTGTCACCCAGGCTGGAACGCAGTGCTGTGATCATAGCACACTGCAGCCTCGACCTTCTGGGCTTAAGCAATCCTCCCACCTCAGCCTCCCAAGTAGCTGTTACTATGAGCGTGCACCACCACACCCAGCTAGTTTTAAATTTTTCTTGTAGAGATGGGGTCTCACGATGTTTCCCAGGCTGGTCTCAAACTCCTGGACTCAAACAATCCTCACACTTCAGCCTCCCAAAGTGCTGGGATTGCAAGCATGAGCCACCACACCCGGCGCCAACAAGGAAAGCTTTTAGACTTGCACTGAAATATTAGCACCTCCCTAATGATGGTGAGCAGCACACACATGCTGTTCCCTGTACCTCCAGGCTGCCCCAGTGTTGCGAGCTGCAGGACTGCCCTATCTCTGTGCCTTGTCAGGGGGAATCACTGTAGTATTACCCTACTTTATTGTAAGATGTTATACCTAATGCCTCAGAAGCCAGACAGGATGTTCAGTCAACTTCCCAACAAAATCTTCAAGAGTTAGAGGACTGTCTTCAAGCCTTACTGCTAACATCACTTTCCTTGCTGTTCTGGATGGAAATGAAGATGAAACCTGTCAGAAAGTGAGTGTGGGCTATGACTAAAGCTGCTGACTGATAGAGGATAAAGGAAGAATGCAAAGATACTACTGGATCGGCTTTTCTTTAATCCTAACAGGAGATGTAGAGAAGGTCTGCGTTTCTATGCCTTGGATTTGTGTTCAGTTGGTGTGTTTTTCTGAAGATTAAAAGTGAGTTTGCATGCAGAGGAAGCATACAGTGCCACCTAAAAGTCTCCCAGAAAAAGCTTCATAAAGCGATATTCTGTCATAACAGGAAAATAGGAACCTTATACCCATACCTTGAGTTACAAAGGAAAAAGTTACTTTATTTATTGCATTCTCACTTTTATTGCTCACCAGCACAAATATTTATTTGAGAACCTACTATGTGCCAGGTGCTTTTCTGGGTAATACAAAGATTTCATCAAGGTAGACAGCACAATCTCAGGCCTGAAATTCACAGTATAGTTGAAGAGAAATGACAAGAACCTAAAAGATAAAAAACAGTCTGAAGCCAGTTGCGGTGCCTCATGCTTGTAATCCCAGCACTTTGGGAGGCCGAGGTGGATGGATCGCTTGAGCTCAGGAATTCAAGACCAGCCTGGGGCAACATGGCAAAATCCCATCTCTACAAAAAATACAAAAAAATTAGCTGGGCATCGTGGCACACACCTGTAGTTCCAGCTACTCAGGAGGCTGAAGTGGGAGGATCGCTTGAACCTGGGAGGCGGAGGTTGCAGTGAGCCATGATCGTGCCACTGCACTCCAACCTGGGTGACAGAGTGGAACCCTGTCTCAAAAAAAAAAAAAAAAAAAAAAAAAAAAAAAAAAAAAAACCACAGAGGCCACACCCAGTGGTTCATGCCTGTAATCCCAGCACTTTGGGAGGCCGAGGCGGGTGGACCACTTGAGGTCAGGAGTTTGAGACCAGCCTGGCCAACATAGTGAAACCCCATCTCTACTAAAAATACACAAAATTAGCTGGGCATGGTGGCACACGCCTGTAATCCCAGCTACCAAAGAGGCTGAGGCAGGAGAATCACTTAAACCCGGGAGGTGGAGGTTGCAGTGAGATAAGATTGTGCCACTGCACTCCTGGGTGACAAAGCGAGACTTCGTCTCAAAAAAAAACCAAATCAAACCAAAAACAAACCAATAAACAAACAAGTCTAAATGTGCATATGTTATGCAATAAATGACAATATGGGTCAATAATATTATCACAAAGCTTCACATAGAAACCTCTCCTCCTCCCTTAGGATATTTTCTTTCTGGGGGAGTGCAGCAAAGGTAGGAGCTTAATTGCTTAGAGTAATTTTGATGTTTGCACAGGAACGCATAATGATATTATTGATCCTGAATGCAAACTCCCAGCAGAAACAGTTGTGAAACCTTCTGGGAGTTTGCACCTGGCAGCCTGGTTTCCCTATTCATCAAGGAGCCAGGGAAAGAACCCCAAAGCACCTACAGCTCCCAGGATGTGGCAGCGACCCAGAGTGCTTACCAAATGGGGTGAATGATTCTAGAAGATCAAGAAAGTTTGAGTGACAGTAGACAGCAGCATCAAATGGGAAGGAGATTGCTCCTCTTATCTCTAGTCATCAAAGTGCTTCACAAATCAATATTGGAGGCTGCATTTAAAAAATTATACCATGATGGGAAATTGTCTGTGAATTGGCATGAAGAACAAAAACTTAGTTTTCTTTAAGAATCCTGGCTGGGCGCGGTGGCTTACGCCTGTAAACCCAGCACTTTGGGAGGCGGGTGGATAACGAGGTCAGGAGATCGAGACCATCCTGGCTAACAGTGAAACCCCACCTCTACTAAAAATACAAAAAATTAGCCGGGCGAGGTGGCAGGCACCTGTAGTCCCAGCTACTCAGGAGCCTGAGGCAGGAGAATGGCGTGAACCTGGGAGGTGGAGCTTGCAATGAGCTGAGATCGCACCACTGCACTCCAGCCTGGGCAACAGAGTGAGACTCTGTCTAAAAAAAAAAAAAAAAAAAAAAGAATCCTATTCAGCCAAGTGAAGTGGCTCATTCCTGTAATCCCAGCACTTTTGGAGGCTGAGGTGGGAGGATGGCTTGAGGCCAGGAGTTCATGATCAGTCTGGACAATACAGCAAGACCCTGTCTCTAAAAAAAAAAAAAAAGTGAAAGTTTAGCCAAATGTGGTGGTACGCACCTGTAGTCCCAGCTATTGGGGAGGCAGAGGTAGAAGAATTCCTTGAACCCAGGAGTTCAAGGTTGCAGTGTGCTATGATCTCGCCATTGCACTCCAGCCTAAGTGACAGAGTGAGATCCTGTCTACAAAAGTAGTAAAAGTAAAAAAAAAATTTTAAAGAATTCTATTCATTGTGAGTTTCAGGAGCTGTTATTTGGTCCTTTAATTATTTACATGAAAGCAATGAATACTCTTTTACTTACTACTACTATAAAAACAATGTAATATTTTGTAAAAGTTTTGATTGAAGTATTTTTAAAGTTTTGATTAAAGTGTTTTTAAAACACTGAAAATAACAACAGTATCTCTCAGAAAATAATGAGTTTCTTCCTGTTAGCGGTTGAATTGTTTACTCCCATAACTGAATAGTAACAGCACATCAAAGCCAGCAGTGGTAATTAAATGATTTGTGAACATAGGTTAACAAATTAGTGTATCGGGATGTGTAATTGTCTAATTAGGATTAAAAAAACTAGTCCTACCTGAAAGACTGACGAGATAACAAAACAAAATGGAATAGGTAAAAAGCATCATGCGATATATTAGGATGTATATAATAGTGTAATTTTTCTTCTTAAAACTTGAGAGGGTTACAAACATCTTTCTGATCTTACCTGCCCAAGTTGCCTGGCATGGTGGCTCACGCCTGTAATCCCAGCACTTTGGGAGGCTGAGGCGGGCAGGTCACTTCATGTCAGGAGTTAGAGACCAGCCTGGCCAACAAGGTGAAACCCCATCTCTACTGAAGATACAAAAACTAACCGGGCATGGTGGCACATGCCCGTAGTCCCAACTACTCAGGAGGCTGAGATGGGAGAATTGCTTGAACCTGGGAGGCAGAGGTTGCAGTGAGCCGAGATTGTGCCATTGTACTCCAGCCTGGGCAACAGAGCAAGTTTCCAGACTCCATTTCGAAAAAAAAAAAAGATTTTACCTGTGCAAGTTATACACACTGGCTCAACTATATTCAATCAAGGGAAGAACAACTAACCAAGTAAGTGGGGGCTTGTTACGTTTTCAGGGTGAATTGGGTGCTGTCTACATGCCCTCAATTAATTAAGATTATTTGTAGTTTTCATATGACAACCACCAGCATCCCAGGACTGTGAAGGCACCTGAGGGAAAATTCCTTTGAATTTCACTTTAGCCCGTGTAGGAACTAGATTTACAAACAAAACAAGCTAGCACGGTGACTCACGCCTCTAATCCTAGCAGTTTGGGAGGCTGAGATGGGAGAATTGCCAGAGCTTAGGAGTTCAAGACCAGCCTGGGCAATATAGTGAGACCTTAACTCTAAAACAACAACAAACAAACAAAACAAAAAATAAAAACAAAACAAAATTAGGCATGGCATGGTGGCTCACACCTGTAATTGTAGCATTTTGGGAGGCCTACGTGAGAAGATTGCTTGAGCGTAGGAGTTTGGGACTAGCCTGGGCAATATAGCAAGACCCTATCTCTAAAAAAATATAAATTATCTGGGCATGGTGGTGTGTGCCTGTAGTCCCAGCTACTTGGGAGGCGGAGGCAGGAGGATCATTTGAGTCCAGGAGTTTGAGGCTGATGTGAGCTATAATTGTGCCACTGCACACCAGCCTGGGTGACACAGTGAGACCCTATCTCTAAAAACAAAACCTGGCCAGGCACTGTGGCTCACGCCTGTAATCCCAGCACTTTGGGAGGCTGAGGCAGGCGGATTACCTGAGGTCAGGAGTTCAAGATCAGCCTGGCCAACATGGTGAAATCCCATTTGTACTAAAAACACAAAAATTAGCTGGGTGTGGTGATGTGCGCCTTTAGTTCCAGCTACTCCGGAGGCTGCAGGAGAATTGCTTGAACCTGGGAGGTGGAGGTTGTAGTGAGCTGAGATTGCACCACTGCACTCCAGCATGGGCAAGAGTGAAACTCTATCTCAAAAAGCAAAACAAAACAAAAAAACCAACCCAAAAGACTTTCTTGTTGGGAATAATCCCTAGAATTGCAGCTGGAAATTTAAATGATACTTAAAAAAAAAAACCTCATAAGCCATAGCTTACGATAATGAGACACTATATTACTCGCTTTGGTCCACTCACCTGGAGAGGATTGTCTCATTAGAGGAACTCAAGAACATTTTCCACTCTGACCTCTCTTGTGTCCTCTTCTTCCCCATCAGCTCCTCCTCTCAAAATACTGATTTGAGAACGAATGATGGTATAACAATATTTGGCCATGGCCAGGCACTATGGCTCAGTCTGTAATCCCAGCACTTTGGGAGGCCGAGGCAGGTGGATCTCTTGAGGTCAGGAGTTTGAGACCATCCTTGCCAACATGGTGAAAACCCATCTCTATAAAAATACAAAAATTAGCTGGGCATGGTGGCATGTGCCTGTAGTCCCAGCTACTTGGGAGGCTGAGGTAAGAGAATCTCTTGAACCCGGGAAACAGAGGTTGGGAGGTTGCAGTGAGCAGAAATCACACCACTGCACTCCAGCCTGGGCAACACAGCAAGATCCTGTCTCCAAAAAAAAAAAAAAAAAAAAAAAAAACTTGGCCATCTCTTTTCCTGGTAAGGAAATATTAAAGCAACAGGGGATGATTTTTGCCTAACCCCTAAAAATACTAATATCATTGCTTCAATTAAGATCAACTTTTCCTCTCTTTTTCTGTGAAAGATAAATTCCTCATTTGAAAGAAACTAAAAGGATAGATAGTAAATATTAATTAATTTAGACAAAATTATTCTGGGTGTTATGAGGTAAGGAACATTTAGAATTCTTTATCCTTATTTATTTATGTAGTAGGGTTTTGACAATATCCTGATTACTACTTTCCATGTCATAAGCTGATTTGTACTTAGGTCTTATGTTTGAAAATGCTTATGTTTGGAAACTTTTCATAGATTAACTGAATTAGCTAGAGAATTTGCTAAATCTCTTGGTCTCAACTCAACTGAAAAATCTGCTTGTCACTGAGGAATTTCAGTCTAATCTACAAATTTGTCTGACAGCATCAATAGGAAAATTTACTTGGGGCAGAGGGATAGAGGTTGAGTCTGCATATCTGAGTGCTTAGAGAGTGATGATGGTTAAATGCAGAGTCCTGCGCCCCACCCCAAGCATTTGTGTGTGTGTGTGTGAGACAGGGTCTTGCTCTGTCACCCAGGTTGGGATGCAGCTATCACAGCTCACTGCAGCCTTGACCTTCTGGGGCTCAAGTGACCCTTCTGCCTCAGCCTCCTGGACTACGGGTTCAGATACCATGCCCAGATAATTTTTAAATTTCTTATAGAGATGGGATCTCATCCTATCATCCAGGAAGGAGTGCAGTGGCATGATCATGGCTCATTGCAGTCTCTAATTCCTGGGC
This sequence comes from Macaca nemestrina, assembly GCF_043159975.1. NCBI lineage: Eukaryota > Metazoa > Chordata > Mammalia > Primates > Cercopithecidae > Macaca > Macaca nemestrina. The sequence continues at coordinate 146,779,023 of NC_092128.1, forward strand.
TCAAGTGACGCTCCTGCCTCAGCCTCTTGAGTAGTTAGGACTACGGGTGAACACCACCATGCCTGGCTACCTTTTATTATTTTTTGTAGAGATGGGGTCTCACTATGCTGCCCAGGTTGGTCTCAAACTCCTGGCCTTAAGTGATCCTCCTGCCTTGGTCTCCCAAAGCATTGGGATTACAGGTGTGAGCCACCATGTCCGGCCTGCATCCTAAGTATTCTGAATCAGTGTCTTACTTTAGGTTCTGCCAAAGCAGAGCCTTAGACAAGGATTTGAGTGCCAGGAGTTTATTTGAGAAATGATCCCAATGGCTCACTGAAAGGGGTCCGGAGAAGGGAAGCAGGGAAGGAAGGAAGGAAAAGCAATAAAGGCTGTATTAATGAGAAGGTTATTTATCACCACGGCCACTTGAGGGTCAACCCCAAGGGGACCTCCTGAGACACTGCAAGGCACCTCAGTAGTCTCTCACTGACAAACAAGGAAGCTGACGCTCCTGTTTCTCATTGGTTGACAGTTGCTGTTGGGGGCGTGGACTCCCTGATACTTCTGGCCTGCCTTGCGTGTGCACACAGCATGCTTCTGTGACCAGAGAAAATCCCCAGGCAGAAAGACACAGAGATACGAAGGTAGAAATCTCTAGTGTGCAGGGACTAGTCATGGAAGCTCCCCATAAAGGAGGGGATATGTAGGAGTTTGAGACCAGCCTAGGCAACATCATGAGACCTTGTCTCTACAAAAAATTAAATAAGATAATTAGCCAGGCATGGTGGTGGTGCATCTGTAGTTTCAGCTACTGGGAAGGCTGGAGGTAGGAGGATTGCTTGAGCCCAGGAGTTCAAGATCAGCCTGGGCAACATAGTGAGACTCCATCTCTACCAAAACAAATAAATAAATAAATAATTAGCTGGGCATGGTTGTGTGTACCTGTAGTCCTAGCTACTTGGGAGGCTGAGGTGGGAAGATGGCTTGAGCCCAGATATTCAGTGAGCCATGATCGCACCACTGCAATCCAGGGTGCACAAAAAAAAAATGGACTCTGTCTCAAAAAAAAGAGGAGAGGTTGGAGGGATATGGGTGTGATTCTGACAGCTACAATCAGAATCTCTGGCTGTGGCTGTGGGACTTGGGAACTTTGTATTTTCAACCCCAGATGATTCTGATCTTTACAAAAGCTTAAGAATCATGGCTGTGAAAGGGAATCTGAACAGGTTTCCCCCAAGCTGTGCTACTTTCAGAGAATTTGAAGTCCCCAGAATAGCAAACAGCCCTGCAGGATCTGGCCTCTTCCTACTTCTTTGGCTCCATCTCTTGATTCACATTTTTGTCTCCAAGCTCTGGCTGTAGCCATCAAATTGCTTGCAATTACCTGAAAACCAGGTGGTTTTACACTTCCGCCTCTGCTCAGAATGTTTCAGTTGCAAGTAAACTTGACTAACAGTGGCTAAAACAAATAAGGGTTTATTTTTCTAACACAGCCAACAAGTCTGGAGATGGGTAGCTGCTGACATTGGTTTTGTGGCTTAATAAGGCCAGGGTGGGAGTCGGATTCTTTTAGATTTTCCTTTGCAATTGCAAGGGCTGCTGCAGCTCCAGATACCATGTTTGTATTCAAGTCAGGAAGGGGCAGCACCAACTAAGCGAAAGCTTTCCCCAAAAAGCCCAGTAGAGTTCCCTTAATGTCTCACTGACCAGAACTGTGCCATGTGTTTACCCCAGCAGCAAAGGAGGTAAGTAAATATTTAGCTGCCAAGCTTTATAGAGGAAGCAGGAAAAGCAGATGAGGGTTGGGAAGTTTGAAATGGTGTTAGATTATCCCTTCTTCATTCTGTTTGCCTGGGGAGTACTTATTGACCTTTTTTTTTTTTTGAGACAGAGTCTCACTCTGTTGCCCAGGTTGGAGTGCAGTGGTGTGATCTCGGCTCACTGCAAGCTCCGCCTCCTGGTTCACACCATTCTCCTGCCTCAGCCTCCCTAGTAGCTGGGACTACAGGCGCCCACCACCATGACCAACTAATTTTGTTTTTGTATTTTTAGTAGAGACGAGGTTTCACCTCATTAGCCAGGATGGTCTCGATCTCCTGACCTCGTGATCTGCCCCTCCTCAGACAAATACTTACTGAACTTTTAAGATTTACTTTCCCTAATATTTTATTTTGAAAACTTATACACTTTCAGAAAAATTGAAAGAGTTGTACAGTATACACCTACATACCCTCTACCTAAATTCTATTATCAACATTTTACTATATTTGATTTATTTATATATGTATTTATTTTTTGTCATTATTTTTAGAGACACCCAGGCTGGAGTGCCGTGGCATGATCTCTGCTCACTGCAACCCCTGTCTGCTGGATTCAAGTGATTTCCATGCCTCAGCCTCCCGAGCAGCTGGAACTACAGGTGCACGCCACCACACCCAGTGAATTTTTGTGTTTTTTGTGGAGATGGGGTTTCATCATGTTGGCCAGGCTGGCCTTGAACTCCTGACCTCAGGTGATCCGCCCGCCTCAGCCTCCCAAAGTGCCGGGATTACAGGACTAAGCCACTATGCCTGGCCTAGTGCTCTTTTCTTAAGTAAAATTTATATACTCTCAGGCAAGGAACTCTGTGGTGACAATACATGCTCAGGTGTTAACTGGTCACTTGAGATGGTGCCGGTAAGAGTTCCTGGGGTGGTTTACATTTTAACTGGGGAATCGTATCTGTCATACACCGTGAGTGGAGCCTGCCCTGCTCTGCTTCCAGGCAGTTTGCATTTCTCCCCAATCCAGATGCTATTCCTGGTTGCCCATTAAGAGGGAGTTCCATCCCACATTGCCTCTGACTGCCAGGGCCTGTTTTGGTAGAGCTTCATTTCATCTTCGTGTTGTTCACCGCATGGAGATATAAATCCCAAAGTCAGACGCTTCTGAGAAAAGATAGCTCTCTCCAAAAGAAGAGCTGTTTCTTGGCTACTCCCTGTAAGACTGGTTTTCCTTTCTCTAGGCACCATCCCTCCTCCTGTCATCTTCTTTTATTATTATTTTTTTGAGATAAGGTCTCCCTCTGTTGCCCAGGTTGCAGGGCAGCCTCAAAATCCCGGTCTCAAGTGATCCTCCCACCTCAGCCTCCTGAGTAGCTATGACTACATGTGTGCACCACCACACCCAGCTATTTTTTGAAAATTTTTTTGTAGAAATGGGATCTCCCTATGTTGCCCAGGCTGGTCACAAACTCCTGGGCTCAAATGATCCTCCCGCCTCAGCCTCCCATAGTGCTTGGATTACAGGAGTGAACCACCATGCCCTGCCTCAGTTTCTTTTTTACTGTCCCTTTGGGAGCCAAGGTTCAAATTATAACAGTGTGACCTTGTCCTTTTTAACGGGCAAGGGTACAACATTAGCTCACTGACAAAACGTGGGTTGTGCAGAAGAAAATAGCCCTGCAGTCAGGGATGGTGATCTAGCCCTGGCCCAGGACGGCAACCTGAGCCTCAGATCCGTGTCCTAGCCCTGGCTTTGCCATTAACACTCTGTTACTGTAGGCAAGTCACTCTCATACTGTAAGCCTCAGTTTCCCCATCTAGGCAACATCCTGGATTCCATCTAAAATCACTGCCAGTTCTAAAATTGCATGAGCTATTTGAGAGTCAGGTTCAATTTGAAATGTCAAATTTAGGTTCCACATAAAAAAGACCTCAGCTGGTGGATCAATAAGGATTGCAAAGAGGTCATTTTTCACCTGTGAGTCTTTCATTCATCATTATCTTCCTTAATCACCTCGTGTCTAGTGCCTGCCCTGGGCCGACAAATCTGTCCAGCTGCACGGCTCTTGCTCTTCTGGACGGGCAGCAAACCCAGCTCGGTTTGGCGTGGCACAGAGCGAGACGGAAGTATCAATTAACACAGAAGTGGTTGCTGGCAGGAGATCAGAAGGCTTTGTCCAGGTTCATAGAGTGACGAGAGAGGCTGCGGACAGAGGCAGGAAGGGTGCAGAGTATGAAAGCATTTGTTTGGGGACAGCAACCGCAGTATGTTCTATGCAGGAACACGGCGACTGGAACACCTTGTGCGTCCTAATGAAGCATGGAGCACCATGTGTTATGTGTAAATGCAGAAGGCTAACTAATGGATTAACTTAGACAGCTTGTCTTTGCAGAGCGGAGGAAGTGGTGGCTGTAAATGGAGGCTGGAGTGCTAGCCAGCTTTGAGAGAAGCCCGCAAGAACAGAAACACTGAGATCTGGCCAGGCGCGGTGGCTCATGCCTGTAATCCCAGCACTTTGGGAGGCTGAGGTGGGTGGATTGCTTGAGGCTAGGAGTTCGAGACTAGCCAGGCCAACATGGCGAAACCCATCTCTACTGAAAATACAAGAATTAGCTGGGTGTGGTGGCACGCCCTGTCACCCAGGCTGGAATGCAGTGGTGCAATCTTGGCTCACTGCAACCTCCGCCTCCCAGGTTCAAGCAGTCTTGTCTCAGCCTCCCGAATAGCTGGGACCACAGGCTGCACCACCATGTTCAGCTAATTTTTGTATTTTTTGGTAGAGACGGGGTTTCACTGTGTTGCCCAGGCTGGTCTTGAACTCCTGACCTCATGCGATCCACCTGCCTCAGCCTCCCAAAGTGCTGGGATCACAAGTGTGAGCCACTGTGCCCACCCTAATTTTTAAAGTTTTAAAATTCTTAGTAGAGTCGAGGTCTCACTATGTTGCCCAGGCTGGTCTCGAACTCTTGGGCTCAAGCGATCCTCCTACCTTGGCCTCCGAAGGTGCTGGGATTACAGACGTGAGCCGCCGCACCCAGCCAGAAGACGGTTCTGAATTAAAGAAGGTATTTTGGATGCCTGTCACACCCTGCTCTCGGAAACAGCACATCTTCTGCACTGTCTCCTACATGAAGTGACTTCGTAAGGATGATTTCAGAGGCTGGAGTACAAAGGGAGAGAAGTACTTTTCAAAGCCAAATGCAGTGTAAGAAAGAATTCAAAGAGGAAGTCAAGCATTAATCTTGATCAGAGCATCTCAACCATTTCTTTACTACTTATTGTTATTGGGGACAAATGTACCTAGTGCCTTATGGAAACCTGATAGACAAACGTTTAGGCGATTAAAAGAGGATCAATCCAGGGGCATTTATGCCTTCTACAAAAGAACTCCTCACTTTACTGAAGATTGCCTTCAGGAGTTCTTTTTTTAAAAATAGCAGCTTCTCTGAGCACTTAAAATGCGATCTGATTTACACACCTCAATTGGTTCTATTCTAGTTCAACCTAACTTTAAACATCTTTCTAGAGGCAAGAGAAATGCCTCTTTCTCTGTCTCTGTCTCTGTCTCTCTCTCTCTCTGCATCCCTCTTCCTTTTCTCCCCCCTCCCAAGGTACCATGCCATTAAATGGGTCTTGTCTGCTATAGAAACCTATAATGCCAGGACTGGAAAGGCCCAGAGCTGTGATTCAACCCCAGGCCCTGTTTGTTTGTTTGTTTGTTTATTTATTTATTTATTTATTTATTTATTTTTAAGGCAACCTCCACCTTCTGGGTTCCAGTAATACTCATGCCTCAGCCTCCCAAGTAGCTGGAATTATAGGCATGTGCCTCCAGGCCTGCCTATTTTTTGTATTTTTACCAGAGACGGGTTTTTGCCATGTTGGCCAGGCTGGTCTTGAACTCCTGACCGCAAGTGATCCTGCCTCAGCCTCCCAAAGTGCTGGGATTACAAGCCTGAGCCACCCCGCCCAGCCTTTTTTTTTTTTTTAATAGAGACAGGGTCTTGCAATATTGCCCAGGCTGGTCTCGAACTCCTGGGCTCAAGTGGTCAGCCCACTTTGGCCTCCCAAAGTGTTGGGATTAGAAGTGTGAGCCACTGTGCCAGGCCAGGAGTGTGATTTTTGACAATGTAGTTATCCTCTTTGAGTTTCCTCAACTTTATTTATTTATTTTATTATTATTACTTTTTGAGACAGAGTCTTGTTCTGTTGCCCAGGCTGGAGTGTAGTGGCTTGATCTTGGCTCACTGCAACCTCTGCCTCTCAGGTTCACGTGATTCTCCTGCCTCAGTCTCCCGAGTAGCTGGGATTACAGGTGCCTGCCACCGGCTAATTTTTGTATTGTTAGTAGAGATGGGGTTTCACCACGTTGGTTAGGTTAGTCTCAACTCCTGACCTTAAGTGATCTGCCAGCCTCGGCCTCCCAAGGTGCTGGGATTACAGGCATGAGCCACTGCACCTGACCTGGACCTTGTTTTATTTTATTTTATTTATTTTTTTTCTTTTTCTGAGACAGGGTCTCACTCCATTGCCCACACTGGAGCAAAGTGGTGCAATCATAGCTTACTACAGCCTCGAACTCCTAGGCTCAAGTGATCCTCCCACCTCTGGAGTAGCTAGGACTACAGGTGTGTGCCACTATGCCTGGCTAATTTTTGTGTTTTTTGTAGAGAAAGAGTTTTGCCATGTTGCCCAAGCTGGTCTCAAACTTTTGGGCTCAAGCGATCCTCCCACCTCAGCCTCTCAAAGCACTGGGATTACAGGTGTGAGCCACTGTGCCTGGCTGTGTACAATGTTTTGATGGAATATATGGACGAAAGCAGTACCACACTCAGTCAAAATTTTACATTTCTTGGCAAAATATTTGATTATTTTCCACACCAAACAGTAAGAAATGACAGAAGCAAGATTGCATTGGCTTTTTCCTTTCTTTTCTGTTTTTTTTTTTTTTTGGATGGAATCTTGCTCTGTCACCAGGCTGCAATGCAGTGGTGCAATCTCAGCTCACTACAACCTCCACCTCCTGGATTCAAGCGATCCTCCTGCCTCAGCCTCTTGAGTAGCTGAGATTATAGGCCCCTGCCACCACACCCAGCTAATTTTGGTATTTTTTCGTAGAGACAGAGTTTCGCCATGTTGGCCAGGCTGATCTCAAACTCCTTACCTCAAGCGATTCACCTGCCTCAGCTTCCCAAAGTGCTGAGATTACAGGTGTGAGCCACCCTGCCTGGCCTGTTTTCTGTGTGTGTGTGTGTGGTTTTTTTGTTTTGTTTTGTTCTTTTGAGACAGAGTCTCGTGCTGTCACCCAGGCTGGAGTGCAATGGTGCAGTCTCAGCTCACTGCAACCTCCGCCTCCCAGGTTCAAGCAACTCTGCTGCTTCAGCCTCCCAAGTAGCTGGGATTACAGGCACACACCACCACACCTGGCTAATTTTTTCTATCTTTAGTAGAGAAAAATAAATCTTTAGTAGAAAAAAATATATATCTATATATCTTTATATTAAAAATACTATATTTTATACTATACTTTATATTATTAATACTATATCTTTAGTAGAAAAAAAAAAACCCCATCTAGTAGAGATGGGGTTTCACCATGTTGGCCAGGCTGGTCTCGAACTCCTGGGCTCAAGTGATCCGCCCATCTCAGCCTCCCGAAGTGCTGGGATTACAGGCGGGAGCCACAGCATGGCACCTGGCTTTTTTTTTTTTTTTTTTTTTTGAGACAAGGTATTGCTTTGTTGCCCAGGCTAGCGCGCAGTGACGTGATCATGGCTCATTGCAACCTTTGTCTCCCAGCCTCATGCAATCCTCCCACCTCCGCCTCCTGAGTGGCTGGAACTATAGGTGTGCTCCACTACACCTGGCTGATTTTTAAAATACACCTGCATTTTCTTTTCATTGTACCCCTAGCACTGTGTGGCACCTGTCACATAGTAGGTGTGCTGTAAATACTTGAATACCTTCTTTTAACTGCACCTTGATTTCCTCGTCTGAAAAATGGGAATATAGTATTACTAGAACCCATCCTGGCTCATGGGGTCTACAACAGAATCAAATCTTCTAAGCAAATATTCTTTGACAAACTAAGGTGCTATCCAACTATTAATGTGAATTATTGACACTGATGAAGGAAATGGGTCACCCACATTCATCACCAGAGGAATACATGAAAACCATGTTATCCCATTACTTAAATGAGCCCAAAATGGTCTGATATCATGTTCTGAAAGTTTGAGGTCGTTTACCCTCAAAACTGAACCTTATCAGACAATGTCTTGTCTCAAATTGATGACGACTCAATTTGTACTCTTCAGGTAGCATATGTGATGGACAGTTTCTCAGCTGATTTCATCTGCAAGATAGGGAACAGCCGGGCCTTCAGAGAGTTCACTTGACTACATAAATACTCACAGTGTAGAGATAGTTTAAATACTTAAACTCTGGATATCTGTGGATAAATCATAACTCTTGAGATTATACTCATTATCCTGCCAATCTAAAGAAAAACGCGGCCTGCAAGGCTCTTTCCCTCCAATTACATATTATTCAGAAACTCCTGTGGTTCAATTTCCTTACCTATGAAACGGAAAGACTAAAATGGGAATACTACAATATTAGTTCTCACATTGCTATAAAGAACTACCTGAAGGCCGGGCACAGTGGCTCACGCCTGTAATCGCAGCACTTTGGGAGGACAAGGTGAGCAGATCATCTGAGGTCAGGAGTTCAAGACCAGCTTGGCCAACATGGCGAAACCTGGTCTCTACTAAAAATACAAAAATTAGCCTGGCGTGGTGGTGGGTGCCTGTAATCTCAGCTACTCGGGAGGCTGAGACAGGAGAATCACTTGAACCCAGGAGGCTGAGGTTGCAGTAAGCTGAAATTGCTCCATGGCACTCCAGCCTGGGTGACAGAGCGAGACTCCATCTCAAAAACAAAACAAAAACTGGGTAATTTATAAAGAAAAGAGACTTAATTGGCTCACGGTTCCACAGGCTGTACAGGAAGCATGGCTGGGGAGGCCCCAGGAAACTTACAATCATAGTGGAAAATGAAGAGGAAGGAGACACATCTTACATGGCGGTGGCAGGAGAGAGAGCAAAGAGGGAGGTGCTATACACTTTTAAACAACCAGATCTCATGAGAACTCACTATCACGAGAACAGCAAGGGGGAAATCCGCCCCTGTGATTCAGTCACCTCCCACCAGGCCCCTCCTCCAACATCGAGGATTACAATTCCACATGAGATTTGGGTGGGGACACAAATCCCAACCATATCACCTACCTTGACTACCTCCTTGGGTTGTTGGAAGAATCTAAAATAAAATTAAATAAGTGAAATTATTTTGTGAGTCATAAAGCTCAATACACGGGCAATTCATTCTTGTTAATAGTCATTGTTGAGATTATTATTAATGTTCTACATGCAAGTCATACCTATAAATAGCCATAATAATTAATTAGGTTATGATGTTCATGGCCAGACATCTGCTATGGAATAAGAAACGTCTCTCAGATGACTTGGGGAAAAAAAACAACCATCGGGAACCCAGAATGTTTCTAGATTTAGCATTTTGTTTTCTCCAAATGGCCCTTTTCTGTCTTTCTTAAGAATCCTGCTGCATCACTACTAGGAATGGGGCTTTCTTGGTCAAAAAATAGCTATGATGGCTGGGTGCAGTGGCTCATGCCTGTAATCACAGCACTTTGGGAGGCCAAGGTGGGTGGATCACCTGAGGTCAGGAGTTTGAGACCATCCTGAGTAATACAGTGAAACCCCATCTCTACTAAAAATACAAAAATTAGCTGGGCTTGGTGGTGCATGCATGTAATCCCGGCTACTCAGCAGGCTGAGGCAGGAGAATCACTTAAACGTGGGTTGCAGTGAGCCAAGATCGTGCCACTGCACTCCAGCCTGGGCAACACAGCAAGACTCCTTCTCGAAAAAAAAAAAAAAAGCTATGATAACAATAATGGCAAGGTAGGGCTTCACACATAATGGCTGGATGCTCTGAGCATTGTTTCAGCTGGTGATCAGAGTGAGGCTCTGACCTTTAGTCACACATTCCATTAAAACACTAAGCAAATCAAATGTTTTAACCACACCCCTCAGGTTTTAGGGACTAGATATCTCTTTAATTATGAAACAGTTTGCACATTTGCTAGGTGCATTTGAGGTGCTATTTTATAAATGTTCAATTATTAGAAAATAAAGCACACTGAGAGATAAATCTGGAGCAAAAAAAGGAAAAAAACCCACAAAGTTGTTTGGAGAGAAAGGTCTAGAGACCCTTTTGGCTAAATTCTGGTGGTTCTAAGCTTTGCACCTGTTGATGTCTTTTATTGGCCTCAGTATAGGATATTTCTTCGGGCATATGGACAACTCTGAAGTTGCAAAATATGCATAGAAGCACATTCATGGGAATGTGATCTTGTCTTCTCCTAGACCTATGGGGACCTTGAGTGCCAGAGGCTTCCATGAGCTGTGCAGGGTCTCCGCGTGCCAGAGATGTAAGATAACTGAGCTGTCAAGAGAAAAGTGACCACAGAGGGGGAGCTTGAACTCAAGGGCCAGAAGTAAAGGAAAAGCATAAGAAGCTCACATTTTTAAGTAACTAGAACAACTGTTAATAGATATACCGTCTTCAAGGATGTGTAATAATAACAAATCAGCAGCAGATCCAAACTCACCAGGCAGCTGAACAGAGGGAAGGTGGCATTCTTCATTAAAATGCAACCAGGGTGCTGTAGGTGAGGTATCAGGAGGAACACACTGATGTCAGAGTCAAAGGCTTATTCCTTTCTGAAAGCATCAGCACCGTAGCTTGAGGAATTTTAAACAATGACATTGAATAGCACTAGGCAGGCGGGCTTGGTGGCTCTTGCCTGTAATCCCAGCACTTTGGGAGGCAAAACCCCATCTCTACTAAAAATACAAAAATTAGCCAGGTGTAGTTACACACGCCTGTAGTCCCAATTACTCAGGAAGCTGAGGCAGGAGAATTGTTTGAATCAGGGAGGCAGAAATTCCAGTGAGCTGAGATAGCGCCACCGCACTCCAGCCTGGGCGACAGAGTGAGACTGTCTCAAAAAAAAAAAAAAAAAAAAGCACCAGGCTAGTGATATGGTGTGGGTCTGTGTCCCTGCCCAAATCTCATGTCAAATTGTAATCCCCAGTGTTGGAGGTGGGACCTGGTGGGAGGTGATTGAATCATAGGGGTGGATTTCCCCTTTGGTGCCATTCTCGTGATAGTGAGTGAGTTCTCATAAGATCCGGTTGTTTAAAAGTGTGTAGCACCTCCCCACTCCCTCTGTTCCTCCTGCTCTGGCCATGAAAGACATGCCAGCTTCCCCTTCACCTTTCACCATGATTGTAAGTTCCCTGAGGCCTCCCTAGCCATGCTTCTTGTACAGCCTGCAGAACAATGAGCCAAATCAAACCTCTTTTCTTTAAATTACCCAGTCTCAGGTAGTTCTTTATAGCAGTGCAATACAGCTAGTTTATTTGAACTAGCCTCCTTTTCAGCTGACTCCTTTTCCCTCCAAAAGCATAATAAATGGAATGAACTGGAGTCAGTGTGCCTGGGTTTGGAACCAGACCTACCACTTAGTAGCCATGTGACTTTAGACAAACCATGTTATCTCTCTTGGAAAAAAAAAAAAATTAGTAGAAACAGGATCTTGGTATGTTGCCCAGGCTGGTCTCAAACTCCTCGCCTCAAGTGATCTACTCACCTCAGCCTCCCAAAGTGCTGGGATTATAGGCATGCAAGAGCCTCTGTGCCCAGCCTTTTCATAGCTTTTAAAATCTATTTTCAGGGCCCAGCTCAAATTCCATCTCCTGTAAGCACAAATGTATTCACACACTCTTTTTGTCATGTGACAAGCATCTGCAGAGTGTGGTTTATGTGCCAGGCCAAGGGTCCCACAGAGGTTTACTGAGAGACACAGTCCGTGCCTTCAAAGAGCCTGCCATCTGTGGGAGACACGGATGAGTAATAACCCACTGACTAAGATAGCTGTTAACACAGGGTGTCTAAGTGAGCTAAAATACCATAGACTGAGTGGCTTAAAGAACAGATATTTATTTCTCACAGTTCCAAAGCCTAGGAAGTCCATGATCAAGGTTTTGGCAGGGTTCAGTTTTTGGTGAGGTCCCTCTTCCTGACTTGCAGACAGTTACTCTTTTCTTCTCCCATGGTAGAGAGAGAGAGGAAACCTGCTCTCTGGTGTCTGTTCTTTTAAGGGCACTAATCCTATCATGGAAGCCCCACCCTCATGACCTGATTAAACCTAATTACCTCCCAAAAGCCCCACCACCAAATACCATCACACTGTGAGGGTCAGGGCTTCAACATGTGAATTTGGGGGCAGGTGGGAAACAAACATTCAGTCCATAACACAGGGCATGATGGGAACACAGAAGACAGCCACTTATCCAAGTTTCAGAGGCTGTCTCCTGGTCTTCAGTCAGAGACTATAGGATGCGAAAGGATTAGCTGGATGAGGCTGAGGCAGGAGAATAGGGTCTGGAGGCAGGGAACCTAAGGCTGATTCACGCTGACTTCCTAGAACTATTCACGCTGACTTCCTAGAACTAAATTGAAAGGTAAACCCCAACTTTCCATGCCCAAGTAACAAAAGGACCAGAGGCTACTCCCTTAGCAAACCACACCCTGCTTTTCTGCACGACAGATGGAAAATTGAAAGTACCTCTGATTGGTTGTAGAAAGTAATAGTTTGCATAGGAGTATAACTTGGTAACGTCACTTTAGTCTCTGATTGTGGGCCACAAAGTGGCCAATGGGAAACCTCTAAGGGGTATTTGGACCCCAGAAGATTCTGTAACCAGAGCTCTTGAGCTGCTGCTCGGCCATCTCCCACCCTGTGGAGTGTACTTTCATTTTCAATAAATCTCTGCTTTCGTGGCTTCATTCTTTCCTTGCCTTGCTGTGCATTTTGTCCAATGCTTTGTTCAAAACACCAAGAACCTGGATAACTTGCAGTTAAGACCCTCTACCAGGCCGGGTGTGGTGTCTCACTGTCTCACACCTGTAATCTCAGCACTTTGGGAGGCTGAAGCAGGCGGATCGCCTGAGGCCAGGAGTTTGAGACCAGCCTGGCCAGCATGACGAAACCCAGTCTCTACTTAAAATTACAAAAATTAGCCATGCCTATAATCCCGGCTGTTTGGGAGGCTGAGGCAGGAGAATTGCTGGAGCCCAGGAGGTTGAGGCTGCAGTTAGCAGAGATCCCACCTTTGCACTCCTGCCTGGGCAGCAAGAGTGCAACTCCATCTAAAAAAAAAAAAAAGACCCTCTACCAGTAACAAGGGAATGGGGAAGGGAGAATGCATTCCATACAGGAGAAGCCTCTTGCAAAGATCCAGGGCCAAAGAAGCAAAGACAAACTAGGGAACTTCAAGCAGCTCCGTGTTCCTGGCTCACAAGGGCGTGAGAAGCGGTGATGGGGAAAGTGACCGCTGAGGCTGAAGAGAGACTCCAGGAACTACCCAGGGGACTTTGGACTTGACTCTGAAGGCAGTGGCACATCCCTGAAAGATAAGAGTTGGTCACAGTTGCAGTTTAGACACTTCTCTCAGGCAGCAGGGAGAAGGATGAATTAGAGGAGGTACCATGGAAGTTCTCCCTGAGCACCCCAGTCCACTCAGTCTGTATATTAATACCTATTCCTCTAGACTCATTACATCCCAGTTTAGAATTTAATGTTTCTATTTTTGCTCCTCAGGCACTGAATTTTTCTCTCCTACCTGATTATAAGCTTGTTCAGCGTGGGGACCTTGTTTTTCTAAGGGCACAGAATTAAGTTCCCATAAAATCTCCAGAGGCTGGACACAGTGGTTCATGATGATCCCAGCACTTTGGGAAGCCAACGTAGGCAGATTGCTTGACCAGGAGTTCGAGACCAGCCTGGGCAATATAGTGAGACCTCGTCTTTACAAAAAATACAAAAATTAGTCTGGCATGGTGGTACATGCCTGTAGTCCCAGCTACTTGGGAGGCTGAGGTAGAAGGATTGCTTGAGCCCAGGAGGTTGAGGCTGCAGTGAGGCTGTCACCACTGCACTCCAGTCTGGGTGACAGAGGAGACACCATCTCTTAAAAAAAAAAAAAAAAAAAAAAGAAAAGAAAAAAGAAAAAAAAAGAAAGAAAGAAAAAAAGAAAAACCCCAGAGAACAGGATCCTCTTCTGATCTTTTCCGTCTGTTGCCATGGCCAGATGCACTATGACACTTTTCTTTCAGGAGGGAATTTTCTTTCTACACTATTATTGTACTTATTTTATTGGACTCTCTTGGGCATGTTCAGAAAATGGTACTAATGTTAAGTGCAAAGGTCACGGAGCTGTGGGATGATAGCAGAAAAATGTGAAGCAAGGCTTCTCATCCTTTTAATTTTATTTATGTTTTTCAGCCACAGGGTCTTGCTGTGCTGCCCAGGCTGGAGTGCAGTGGCATGATCATAGCTCACTGAAGCCTCAAACTCTTGGGCTCAAGTGATCCTCCTGCCATAGCCTCTCGGAGGCTTCTCATTCTTTAATGGGGACACAAACACAGAAGGCTTTGTCCAAATGCAGATTCTGATTTAGCAGGTCTGGTATGGAGCCTGAGAATCTGCTTTTCTTTTTTTTTTTTTTTTTTTGTTGAGATGGAGTCTCACTCAGTCGCCCAGGCTGGAGTGCAGTAGTATGATCTTGGCTTACTGCAACCTCTGCCTGTTGGGTTCAAGTGATTCTCCTGCCTCAGCCTCCCGAGTAGCTGGGACTACAGGCACCTGCCAGCACGTCAGGCTAATTTTTGTATTTTTAGTAAAGACAGTGTTTCACCATGTTGGCCAGGCTGGTCTTGAACTCCCGACCTCAGGTGATCTGCCTGTCTTGGCCTCCCAAAGTGCTGGGATTACAGGCATGAGCCACTGCGCCTGGTTGAGATTCTGCTTTTCTAATAAGTTCCCATGTGACGTCAATGCTGGATGCAAATCCACAGAGCAGAGTTTTGGGGGAAAGCACACCAGGCTAAAAATCTGATTGCCTGGGTTATAGGTCGGCTTTGCCAGTAAGTGGCCACAAGACCTGGACTAAGTTATTGAACATCCCTGGGTCCCGGATTTCATCTTTAAATTATTGAGTTTGTCTAGTTGATCTCTAAGCTCTCTTCCCAGCTCGAAAAATTAATCTGTGATTTGGTATGTTACATTTGGCAAAAACATTTTGAGAATCTTGGAGAAAAGAGGTATGTGAATTCAGTCCATTTTAGTTATTAATATTACTGATAGAGGGGCCATGGCTTGAGTTCCAGTGGATTAAAAAAATAATCCTTTAATCCTCCTAGTGTAGTCACTCACTACTTGGCATGGCACAATGTAGATTATTGCTTTGAATGAGCTGGGCTAAAACGAAAATCTCAAGTTGGGATCCTGTCATATTTATACTCCATTTGCAGCATACTCTTGGGGATGCATGTTGAAATAACTTTGCGATGTCAAAACAAGCTTCCGTTTACTTTAAAATAGAATTTCAAGCAGTTATAACCAAACCCCAAATTCACCGAGGTATCTAGGAAAGAACAGGTACAGCTGAGTGTGGATTTTTGAATTTAAATGTCTCTAACTCAGGATTTAATTGATGTGATCCTTGAAAGTCCCAGTACTGCTACTGTACTCAAATGAAAAGGATGGATAATGAAAAGAGGTATAATCTCATTTGTTACGGAATGCTATTCCTGACAGCTCACTGGAGCCACCATGCTGAAGGCCAATGAAGAGAATGAAGAGGTTAACCATTTGTTTGATCCTTTTCTTTTTCTTTTTTTCTTTCTTTCTTTCCTTTTTTTTTTTTTTTTTTTTTTTTTGGCGACTGAGTCTCGCTCTGTCACCCAGGCTGCAGTGCAGTGGTGCAATCTTGGCTCTCTGCCTCCCAGGTTCAAGCAATTCTCCTGCCTCGACCTCCAAAGTAGCTGGGACTAGAGGTGTGTACCACCACACCCAGCTAATTTTTGTATTTTTAGTAGAGACAGGGTTTCACCATGTTTGCCAGGCTGGTCTCGAACTCCTGACCTAGGTGAGCCACCAGTCTCAGCCTCCCAAAGTGCTGGGATTACAGGCATGAGTCACCACGCCCTGTCCTTTTTCTTTTTTAAATACTGATTATTCAAAGCAGCAGCAGGAGGATCAGAGAACTGCATCACAATAAAATAAAGGCGGTACTTGCTTTCAAATGCAACCCTTCTTTTGAGAATTAACTAGTTGCCAAGTTGAGGAACAGCAGAGAAGCCTCCTTAGGAGTAGTTGATTTCCCTTAATGTGGATAAGGCTGATTGAAGCAAGATGAGAAAATGCAACCCAAGGGTGAAGGGTGGGGAAAGGAAAGGGAGACTGTGAGGGCACTGGCTCCAGATATGTACTGGCAAGCCTCAAAAAACTACCTATCTTGGAAACAAATATGTATCTTCCACTCAAATCTAGCTTTTAAAATGTTGGTCCCCTTTGTAGTTTGCTTTTG
The DNA here is from genome assembly GCF_043159975.1 of Macaca nemestrina. Classification (NCBI taxonomy): domain Eukaryota; kingdom Metazoa; phylum Chordata; class Mammalia; order Primates; family Cercopithecidae; genus Macaca; species Macaca nemestrina. The sequence continues at coordinate 146,795,291 of NC_092128.1, forward strand.
CTTTTTTTTTTTTTTTTTTTTTTTGAGACAATCTTACTCCGTTGCCCAGGCTGGAGTGCAGTGGTGTTCATTGCAGTCTTGAACTCCTGGGCTCAAGTGATCCTCCAGCCTCAGCCTCCCCAGTAGCTACGACTGCAGGCATGCACCACCAAACCTGGTTAATTTCAAAAAAAAAAAAAAAAAAAAAAATTATTTTGTAGAGATGGGATCTCACTATCTTACCTAGGCTGCTCTTGAACCCCTGGCCTGAAGTGACCCTCCCACCTCAGCCTCCCCAGTAGCTGGGACTACAGACATGCACCATGATGTCTGGTTAATTTAAACAATTTTTTTTGGCTGGGTGAGGTGGCTCACAACTGTAATCCCAGCACTTTGGGAGGCTGAGGTGGGCAGATCACCTGAGGTCAGGAGTTTGAGACCAGCCTGGCTGACATTCTGAAACCCTAGCTCTACTGAAAATACAAAAATTGGCTTGGTGTGCTGGCACACGCCTGTAGTCCCAGCTATTTGGGAGGCTGAGACAGGAGAATCACTTGAATCCGGGAGGCGGAGGTTGCAGTGAGCCGAGATCACGCCACTGCACTCCAGCCTGGGTGACAGAGAGAGACTCTGTCTCAAAAAAAAAAAAAAAAATTTACTCTCTGCCCAGGCTGGAGTGCAGTGATGTGATGTCAGCTGACTGCAGCCTTGAACTTCTGGGCTCCAGCAATTCTCCAACCTCAGCTTCCTGAGTAACTGGGACTACAGGTGCATGCCACCATACCTGATTAGTTTTCTTGTGTTTTTCATAGAGATGAGGTTTCGTCATGTTGCCCAGGCTGGTCTTGAACTCCTGACCTCAAGTGAACCACCTGCCTCAGCCTCCCAAACTTCTGGGATTATAGACATGAGACACCACGCCCGGCCTAAGCTAATTTTAAACATATTTTTTATAGAGATGAGGTCTCACTGTGTTGCCCAGGCTGCTCTTGAACTCCTGGCCTCAAGCCTTCCAAAGTGTTGAGATTACAGGCATGACCGCCCTGTCCAGCCAGTCCTTTTCAATGAGTGACTTTGAGGCAAAATATGCAATTGGAAAAAACATAATAAGTAGTGTTCTTTCCCCTCTTGGCCAGCCTTCTCAGCCTGCAGCTATAGCTGAGTATAAGTTGATGTGGAAATAAACTGTTGTCTGTCATGTCTCAGGGAAGGCGGCCTTCCCCAGAGCCTCCCTTGCAGAAGCTCCTAACTGATCTCACTGCCCAGAATCTGCAGGAAGCCCCGTGCCCTACTGTATGTTCAGGAACCCAATGCCAAGAGAGCCAACTGCATTGCTAGAAAGCTTTTGTCTATTAGTCCGGTCTCACGTTGCTATAAAGAACTACCTGAGACTGGGTAATTTACAAAGAAAAGAGGTTGAATTGACTCACAGTTCTGTGCGCTGTACAGGAAGCATGGCTGGGGAGGACTCGGGAAGCTTACAATCGTGGTGGAAGGCAAAAGGGAAACAGGTACGTCTTACATGGCTGGAGCAGGAGGAAGAGAGAGGGAAGGGGGAGGTGCTGCAGACTTTTTTTTTTTTTTTTTTGAAACGGAGTCTTACTTTGTTTCCCAGGCTGGAGTGCAGTGGTCCATTCTTGGCTCACTGCAACCTCCCCCTCCTGGGTTCAAGTGATTCTCCTGCCTCAGCCTCCCGAGCAGCTGGGATTACAGGTGCCTGCCACCACACCTGCCTAATTTATATTTTTTAGTAGAGATGGGGTTTCACCATTTTGGCCAGGTTGGTCTTGAATGCCTGACCTCAAGTGATCTGCCTGCCTCAGCCTTCCAAAGTGTTGGGTTTACAGGCATGAGCCACTGTGCCCAGCCTGCTGCATACTTTTAAATAACTAGATCTCGTGAGAACTCACTCACTATCGCGAGAACAGCACAGCAAGGGAGATCTCCGCCCCCATGATCCAATCACCTCCCACTAGGTTTCTCCTCCAACACTGGGGATTACAATTCGACATGAAATCTGGGAGAGAACACAGACTCAAACCATATCAGTCTCCAACACCAGGCTACTGGCTTTGCCTGCGTGTGACCCCTCTCCTGCTGACTCACATTAGCTCCTCTGGGTCATGAAGCCTCTGGGTCCTGCCTGTAATTCCACCTCCAAGAGGTCCCCTCCTCTCATGCAACATGAGGTCATTTGGATAATGCTTTTTTGTCTCTTCCTTCAGCACCCTGCTTAGCCAGGAAACGAGGTCAATTCCCTCCTCCTTGACCTAAGCTGCAAAGCTCTTCTTTTTACCCTGCTCCTTCTAGGACCTGGCTCCCCCTCCTCTGACACCCCACTTTTATTCAGCCAGCCCCGTCCTTCTTGGAGTTCAGCTGGCTGTCTTAGTCCATTTTGCATTGCTGTAAAGGAATACCTGAGGCTGGGTAATTTACAAAGAAAATGGTTAGGCTTGGAGCTGTGGCTCACGTCTATAATCCTAACACTTTGGGAGGCTGAGGTGGGTGGATCACTCGAAGTCAGGGGTTGGAGACCAGCCTGGCCAACATGGTGAAACTCTGTCCCTACTAAAAATACAAGCTTAGCCAGGCGTGGTGGCACACACCTGTAATCGCAGCTATTCAGGAGTCCAAGGCAGGAAAATCATTTGAACCTGGGAGGCGGAGGTTGCAGTGAGCTGAAGTCATGCCACTACACTCCAGCCTGGGCCACAGAGCAAGACCCCTTCTCAGAAAAAAAAAAAAAAAAGAAAGAAAAGAAAGAAAAAGATTTATTTGGCTAATGGTTCTGCAGGCTGAACAAGAAGCATGGCCGCAGTATCTGCTCTGCTTCTGGTGAGGCCTCAGGAAGCTTATGGTGAAGGCAGAAGGCAAAGGGGGAGCCAGCATATCACATGATAAGAGAGAGAGAGAGAGAGACAGAGAGAGAGAGAGAGACAGAGAGAGAGTGGAGGTGTGAGACTCCATTAAACAACCAGCTCTCATGTGAACTAACAGAATGAGAACTCACTCATTACTACTGTGAGGATGGCACCAAGCCATTCATAAGGGATCTGCCCCCATGACCCAAACACTTCCCACCATGCCTCACCTCCAACATTGGGAATGGCATTTTAACATGAGATGTGGAAGGGACAGACATCTAAACTGTATCACTGGTCAATTTGACTTCATTCATATGTTTTTCTCCAAAACTGCTGCTACAAAAACAAAACCAAAAAAACCAGACATGTTCTGAGGGGCGTTTTTGCAACATTACAGTGAGAAAATGGCTCATCTATGCTTCTTTAATTTCTTCTTAGGTTGCCTTAGCTTCTAGATGTTGAGCTATCAAGAGGCAGGAACTGGAGTTAGTAGAGCAAATGGAGCCCCTATACCCCTGTGAGTTCATACACCACAGCAGTTAAGTGAGACACGAAGACATTTCATGGAGTACTGTGGAAGAAGCCTTGGACTGGTAGTTGGACCATGTGGGCTCTGCCCTTACAGCCATGGACAATCATTGCATCTCTCTGAGCTTCAGTATCTTCATCCACAAAATCACTCTCCCATTCAGGGAGTGAATTAAACTGTGATATAGCTAGGCTCACCTCGTCTGTGGGTGTTCAGAGTATGTTCATTTACTCACTTCTTTTTTCATTTTTGATTTTCCTGAATCAGCAAGGCAGAAACACTGACCCTTGGCCAGCCTCATGGAAACTTTACTGTTTGCCCTTGTAGACAATCTGAACACGAAGAGTCATTTCCCTTTCCTTTCCTTTCCTTCCCTTCCTTCTCTCTTTCCTTCTCTCTTTCTCTCTCTCTTTCTCTCTCTTTCTTTCTCTCTTTCTTTCCTTTCTTCTCTCTCTCCTTTCTCCTTCCTTCCCTCCCTTCCTTCCCTCCCTCCCTCCCTCCCTCCTTCCCTCCTTCCTTCCTTCCTTCCTTCCTTCCTTCCTTCCTTCCTTCCTTCCTTCCTTCCTTCCTTCCTTCCCTCCTTCTTTTTTGAGGCAGGATCTCACTCTGTCACCCAGGCTGGAGTGCAGTGGCATGCTTATAGCTCACTGCAGCCTCAACTTCCCAGGCTCAAGCCATCTTCCTGCCTCAGCCTCCCTTGTAGCTGGCACGACAGGCATGCACCATCATGCCAGGCTAATTAAAAAAAAAAAATATATATATATATATATGTATTTTGTAGGGACAGGAGTCTAACTATGTTGTCCAGGTTGGAGTGCAGTCGCACAATCTTGACTCACTGCAACTTCTGCCTCGCGGGTTCAAGCAATTCTCCTGCCTTAGCCTCCTGAGTAGCTGGGATTACAGGCACCCACCACCATACCTGGCTAATTTTTGCATTTTTAGTAGAGACAGGGTTTCACCATGTTGTCCAGGCTGGTCTCAAACTCCTGACCTCAGTTGAACTGCCCGCCCTGGCCTCCCAAAGTACTGAGATTACAGGCATGAGCCATCGTGCCCTACCAGCATTCCCAAATCTATTTATCAAATCTACTACATGCCAGGCACTGTATTGGGTACTGGGGATACTGCAGTAAACAAAAAATCCAGGGTTTCTGACCTGTCAGATTTCATGGTCAAATGATAAACTCCTTAACTCCTGTCAGCCTCAGTTTTCTCATTTTTAAAATGTGACTGATAATAATACTTATCTCAGAGGTTTTGTTGTAACAACACAAAAATAAGGCGACAGCTAAAGGGCTGAGAATAGAGCCAGTCATGCAGTTGATGTCATATATTGACATGATAGCTTTGGTTTTTGATGACAGCTTGGAACACTGGTGTGACTTTATTTTCCTAGCACTGGAAACACATCAATCAGGATTAATGATTAGAATTGCTCATGAGAAAAACTCCTATAGATGTGAACATGTTTAGCTATTTTAAAATAAACAGAAAAAAATGGCAAACTCAAAATGATGGGATTGGAGGGTGTGATAGTTAATTTCATGTGTCAACTTGACTGGGCTAAGGGATGCCCAGATAGCTGATAAAACATTTGGGTTGTCTGGGAGGGTGTTTTCAGAAGAGATTAGCATTTGTTTCTTTGTTTTGTTTTTGAGACAGGGTCTCCCTCTGTTGCTCTGGCTGGAGTGCAATGGCATGATCTAGACTCACTCCAAGCTCTGTCTCCCAGGTTCAAGCGATTCTCCAGCCTCAGCCTCCTGAGTAGCTGGGATTACAGGCATGTGCCACCACAGCCTGGCTAAGTTTTGTACTTTTAGTAGAGACGGGATTTCACCATATTGGTCAGGCTGATCTTGAACTCCTGACCTCAGGTATTCCACCTGCCTCGGCCTCCCAAAGTGCTAGGATTACAGGTGTGAGCCATCACCCCTGGCCTGAGATTAGTATTTGAATCAGTGGACTGAGTATAGCAGATCTGCCCTCACCAATGTGGGCAGGCACCATTCACCATCTGAAAGCCTGGACAGAACAAAAAGGTGGTAGAGACTGGGTGTGGTGGCTCATGTAATCCCAGTGCTTTGGGAGGCCAAGATAGGAGGATGGCTTGAGCCCAGAAGTCCAAGACCAGCCTGAACAACATAGCAAGACCCTGTCTCTGGAAAAAAATAAAAATAAAAAGGTGGATGAATGGAAAATTCTCTCTCTCTCTTCTTGAGACATCTGTCTGCTCCTGCCCTTGGACATCAGAGTTCCTGGTTCTCTTCGGGCTGTCAGACTCCAGGACTAACACCAGCAGCTCCCCACCCTGGTTCTCAGGCCTCTGGACTCAGGCTGTATTATACCACCAACTTTCTTGGTTCTTCAGCTTGCAGATGGCATGTTGTGGGATTTTGTGGCTTCCATAATTGCAGAACCAATTACCACAATAAATTTTCATCTATCTATCTTATCTATCTATCTATCTATCTATCTATCTATCTATCTATCTATCTATTTTTTTTTTTAAGACAAAGTCTCGCTTTGTTGCCCAGCCTGGAGGGCAGTGTCATGATCTTGGCTTTCTGCAACCTCCGCCTCCTGGGTTCAGGTGATTCTCCTGTCTCAAACTCTTGAGTAGCTGGGATTACAGGCATCCGCTACCACACCTGGCTAATTTTTGTATTTTTAGTAGAGACGGGGTTTCACCATGTTGGCCAAGATGGTCTCAAATTCCTGACCTCGAGCAATCTAGTGATCTTTCCGCCTTGGCCTCCCAGAGTGCTGGGATTACAGGTGTGAGTCACTGCGGCCGGTCGGTCATCTGTCTGTCTGTCTGTCTGTCTGTCTATCTATCTATCTATCTATCTATCTATCTATCTATCTCTTATTGATTCTGTTTCGCTGGAGAACTCTGACTAATACAGAGAAAATAAGGGAATGACCATTATATGCCTTTTGAATTATTTGATTTGCTTAAACATTTGTGCATTACTTTTTTTTGTTTGACACAGGGTTTCACCCTGTTTCCCAGGCTGGAGTGCAGTGGTGTGATCACGGCTCACTACAGCCTCAACCTCCTGGGCTCAAGTGATCTTCCAACCTCAGCCTCCTGTGTAGCTGGGACTACAAGCACACCACCATGCATGGCTATTGTGTGTGTGTGTGTGTATTTTTTGTAGAGACAGGGTTTCACCACGTTGTCCAGACGCGTCTTGAACTCCTGAGCTCAAGTGATCCGCCTGCCTTGGCCTTCCAGAGTGCTGGGATTACAGGCATGAACCACTGCGCCTGATTTATGCATTACGTTTGTGGCAAAAACATTTAATAAAATTTTAAAAAGTAAAAAAAAAAAAAAAAAAAAAGAAAAATTAAACACTAAAAAACAATTCTCTAATGCCACCAGGAAAAGTGCTCAAGTTTTTTCCTTCTAGGAATGTGGATACATTCCCCCAAAACAGCCCCTCCATAATGATTATATACCCCCCTTTCCCCACACCTTGGCTTCCACCACTCCACTCCCTGTATTCCGCCCCCCTCCCTCCTTGGCCACAGGCAGCACTCACTGAACCCAGTGTAAAGCACTAATGTTGTTGTTAGACAGTTTCCTTCTACAGGCTTCTGCCAGGCCAGAGCTACCCGAGTGAACAATAATCATTATCATCTCTGACAATCTGTGAAGATTAGCTCTAAGGGGAAAAAATTGAAAAACTGCATGTGCAAGTTATATTATGTGTCTTAATTTTAAAGCCACGCTGAAACCGCAGAGTGCTGTAGCTTACCGCTGTTCATCAAAGACAATTATTAGAAAAGCCAGTTTGTATGGTACATATTTGTGTCCATAAAAACGCATCATTTACTGACCTGTCTGGTCTCTGAACTCCAGACTGCTTTCTTGCCTGGATATCTTTTTTCTTTTTCTTTTTTCTTTTTTTTTTGAGACAGAATCTCACTCTGTCACCCAGGCTGGAGTACAGTGGCACAATCTTGGCTCACTGCAACGCCTCCCGGGTTCAAGTGAGTCTCCTGCCTCAGCCTCCCAAATAGGTGGGATTACAGGACCATGCCACCACACCAACTAATTTTTGTATTTTTAGTAGAGACAGGGTTTCACCATGTTGGCCAGGCTGGTCTGGAACTCCTGACCTCAGGTGATCCGCCAGTCTTGGCCTCCCAAAGTGCTGGGGTTTCAGCTGTGAGCCACCACACCCGGCCTATAGGCACTTATAATTCCCCAGCATTCATAAGAGGGCATGCAAACTAGGCCCTGTGTTTGATGCTGTCGTGCTTGTATTCTAATCACTGTTGGGATGGATGGAGAGAGGCATATTGGTGCAGCTTTTCTGCAGAACCTCAAAAACATTCTGCAAGGCTGACTCTCCTAGCCCGTGTGACCAAGGTTCCCTGGTGCCACAGTGTCACTCACAGGGGGCCATAGGCCAATGGCTACCCAGGTGCCATGGCAGCCCCTGTAGCCTTCAAGTTCGAGAAATGAATCTCAGGGGACTTCTAACTTGCCCTACATCACAGGGGTTATTCATGGCAGGAGAGGAACAGGTGGTTCTAAGACCTTGCTCTTAAATCCTAATTCACAGAGTACACTGAACTTGCCTTCTGTGTTCTCTGAGCCCTCGTACCCTCCCTCCAGCCAGTCAGACTGACCTGAATACCAGAAAGTGGTTCCATAACATTAATGATTCATTACATCCTTTTCCTATATCAGATCACTCCCAGCTGATTATCATACAATTAGTCTTATACCCTTCCTTCATCCTTTTTCTTATCAGTTGGAGAAAGGTAAAATGTTTGCAGCAGAAACACACAAGCCCTTGGGGCTGGATGTGAGGCAACAAATGTCAGATTTTAAGGTTTGAGGGTTTTGACACTGATACGTGCCAGCATTAGCCCTGGTCTGATCTCTCTAAACCAGTAATTGTGCTGGTCTAGGAATCCTTGAGGTTCCTTTGAGAGCCACTGATATAGACCATCATTGCATCACATAGAACCAAATATAAGTAATTTATGTTTGATTATTTATCTGGAGGTTGACTTGGAAAGGCTAACTGCTCTTTATTTATTTATTTATTTATTTATTTATTTATTTATTATTTTTGGAGACAGAGTCTCACTTTGTCACCCACACCGGAGTGCAGTGGTGCCATCTCCACTAACCACAACCTCCGCCTCCCATGTTCATGCAATTCTCCTGCCTCAGCCTCCCGAATAGCTGGAATTACAGGTACCTGCTACCATGCCCAGTTAATTTCTGTATTTTTAGTAGAGACGGGGTTTCACCATGTTGACCAGGCTGGTCTCGAACTCCTGACCTCAGGTGATCCACCCACCTCGGCCTCCAAAGTGCTGGGATTACAGGCATGAGCCACCATGCCCGGTCTAACTACTCTTGAATATATATAAGCATGATTATCCTGATCAGTAAGAGTGACTGGCATTCTTAGGCTTAGACAAATCTGCCTAGGGGTGTCAAGATCACCTTATATCTAGGACTTCCAGCAATTCTTGGAAACTATTTAGCTTTATGATCATTGTTTGCCAGAGACTCTGCTGAAGAGGCACATCTCTTACTTGACCAAATCTAGAAATCATACCTTAATTACTACTCAGCTATCATGTAGAATTTTGATAGCAGACTCAAGTTAAGGGACTTTGACTTTAGAGATTCAAATATGTTCTAAAATGCTTTGACTGAGTAATTATGTCTCTGAAAATAATCTATCCCAAGTAAACCGTTAAGAATACAAAGGAGGCCAGGTGCAGTGGCTCATCTCTGAAATCCCAGCACTTTGGGAGGCCAAGGCGGACAGATCACTTGAGGTCAGGAGTTTGAGACCGCCTGGCCAACATGGTGAAATCTTGTCTCTACCAAAAAATAAAAAATTAGCTGGGCATGGTGGTGTGCACCATCTGTAGATCCAGCTACTTGGGAGGCTGAGGTGAGAGAATCACTCGAACCCAGGAGGTGGAGCTGAGATCAGTGAGCTGAGATCATGCCACTGAACTACAGCCTCGGTGACAGTGAGAACTTGTCTCCAAAAAAAAAAAATTGCAAAAGAATAGGTATGCACAAAGATGTTCATCACAGCATTATTTAACACAGTGAAAAATTAGAAGCAAACTGGCTGGGTGTGGTGGCTTACGTCTATAATCATAGCACTTTTGGAGGCCATGGCTGGCGGATCTCTTGATGTCAGGAGTTCAAGACCAGCCTGGTGGACATGGTGAAACCCCATCTCTACTAAAAATGCAAAAAAATTACCCGGGCATGGTGGCACATACCTGTAATCCTAGCTACTTGGAAGGCTGAGGCATGAGAATCACTTGAACATGGGAGGCAGAGGTTGCAGTGAACAGAGATCGTGCCACTGCACTCCAGCGTGGGTGACAGAGTGAGACTCTGTTTCAAAAAAAAGAAAAAAGAAAAAAAATAGAAGCAAACCAAAAGTAAATTCTGGATTAATTTAAGATGTTAATAATAGGTAAAAAATGGGTGTAGGGTATATGGAAAATCTGAACTGTCTACCTAATTTTTCTGTAAATCTGAAACTGTTCTAAAATAAGTTTATCAGACTGGGTGCGGTGGCTCATGCTTATAATCCCAGCACTTTGGGAGGCCAAGGTGGGTGGACCACTTGAGGTCAGGAGTTTGAGAGCAGCCTGACCAACATGATGAAACCCCGTCTCTACTAAAAATATAAAAATTAGCTGGATATGGTGGCAGTTCCCTGTAATATCAGCTACTCAGGAGGCTGAGACAGGAAAATTGCTTGAACCTGGGAGGTAGAGGTTGCAGTGAGCTGAGATCAGGCCACTGCACTCCAGCCTGGGTGACAGAGTGAGACCCTGTTTCCAAAACAAAACAAAACAAAACAAAAACCAAAACATCAAAAAAGTTTATCAAAGTAAGGTACAGTATATCCAAATTGATGGACTGTTGCACAATAGCTAGAAATGACATTTATGAAGCATTTGTAATTACGCAGAAAATCATTAAAGCATGTAAAAAAGGAAGGATGCAAAGTTATGCAATTTTCATAACAGTGTGTACTGGAGACAACTTTCAGAATGGCAGCACAAGGAGCTCTGTAGACCCTCTTCCCAGTGAGACAACCACAACTGGTAAAAATTATGTGAAAACCACCATCTGAAGTCTCTGGAAATTGTCCTACAGGCATACAATGAATGAAGAAACATTTATTTAAGAAAATCTACTAAATCGCAATAACAATAAGACTCTGTGGCATCTGAACCATGACCTGCCTCCTTTCCCACAACTCCCTGACTTTCATCCCTAGTTCACTGTGACAGAGGCTTTGCTACTGGTGGGAGGTATTGGAGTTACCGGCAGTGAATCTGTATGGGTCTGCACCAACCTCAGTTCTTGCCTCTTCAGAAGAAGGAATTTGGGCCAGGCATGGTGGCTCACGCCTGTAATCCCAGCACTTTAGGAGGCTGAGGCGGGAGGATCACTTAAGGTCAGGAGTTTGAGACCAGTTTGGTCAACATGGGATGAAACCCTGACTCTACTAAAAATATACAAAAATTAGCCAGGCGTGGTGGCATGTGCCTATAGTCCCAGCTACTCGGGAGGCTGAGGCAGAAGAATCACTTGAACCTGGGAGACAGAGGCTGCAATGAGCTGAAATCGCACACTCCAGCCTGGGCACCAGAGTGAGACTTGGTCTCAAAAAAAAAAAAAAAAAAAAAAAAGAAGAAGAAGGATTTTGACCGAGGGGCATAAGGCAGAAAAAGAGATTGAGGCAAGTTTCAGAGCAGGAGTGGAAGTTTATTTAAAAGGTTTAGAAAAGGAAAGAAAGAAAGTACGCTTGGAAGAGACCCAAGCAGGCACTGAGGTCAGATGTGACATTTAACTTAGATCCTAGGATTTTATAAGTTCGCCCACTTCTGGCTTCTTGCACCCCCTCCCGTGATTCTTCCCTTAGGGTAGGCTGCCTGCATGCATAGTACCCTCCTTACACTTGGGAAGTGAGCATGAGCAGTGTGTTTAGAAAGTTGTATGCATGTCCATCTGAAGCTTTCTTCCCGTTTCCGGTGGAGTGCCCCTGTAAGGTCTTACTCCGCCATTTTGTCTCTTAATGCCCATGCCCAGGAGGTTGCTTCTCTCTGGCATTTGCATTCAATTAATACTTTAGTGCAACAAGTGTGAACCATCCGACTTCAACTGTAAGACTTCAAAGAAGCATTATAAATATGTAACTAAAGAAGACTATACTTAAAGAAGTAAAGGAAGGTATAATGACAATATCTCTTTCCTCAAAAGAGGGATAAAATGATAAAAAATGAACCAAATGAAAATTTTGGAACTAGAAAGTACAATAACTGAGATTAAAAAATTCACTGTGGGAGCACAATAGTAGATGAGAACCAGAAGAAGAAAGAATCTATGAACATGAAGATTGATTGAGAGGTTATACAATCCAAATAATAGAGAGAAAAAATGAAGAAAAATGAATAGAGTCTCAAGGAACTGTGGGGACACCATTAAGTGTAATAACATATACGTAATGAGAGTAGCAGAAGGAGAGGAGAAAGGAAAGAAGCAGAAAAAAATTATTAGAAGAAATTATGGCAAAACCTTCCCAAATTTGATGAGAAATATTAATCTCAATGAACTCCAAGTATGATAAGTGCAAAGAGATACATACCAGATACATCAGAGTAAAAATGTTGAAAGACAAAAACAAAGAGAAAATCTTGAAATAACAACAGAAAAATTACTCATGTTCAACGAAACCCCAATAAGATTAACAGTTGACTTCTCATTAGAAACCATGGAGCCCAGACAGCAGAGGGATGTCATATACAAAATGCTCAAAGAAAAATAACCCCTATCAACCAAGAATCTCATATCTAGTAAAACCACCTTTCAAAATTAAGGTAATGCCTGTAATCCCAGCACTTTGGGAGGTCAAGGGGGGGTGGTTCACCTGAAGTCAGGAGTTCAAGACCAGCCTGGCCAACATGGTGAAACCCTGTCTCTACTAAAAATACAAAAATTAACCATGTGTGGTGACAGGCACCTCTAATCCCAGCTACTCAGGATGTTGAGGCAGGAGAATTGCTTGAACCTGGGAGGCGGAGGTTGTGAGCCAAGATTGTGCCATTGCACTCTAGCCTGGGTGACAGAGTGAGACTGTGTCTCAAAAAAAAAAAAAAAAAAAAAAAAAAGGAAAGACATTGCAGAAAAACAAACAAAAAACCAAGGTAATTAATTGCTAGTAGACCAATTTTACAAGTTCTTCAAGCTGAAAGCAAGTGACCCCAAGCAGTAATTCAAATCCACACAAAAAAAGAAAGAAGAAAGGATCAAGTCCATTATGTAATTCTAAAATAAACTATAAACACATATATTTCCTTCCTTCTCTTAATTGATTTAAAAATTAGTTTCATAAAACAGTGTGTTTAGAACAGTATTGTTGAGTTTTTTATATATAAAAATGTGGCTGGATACAGAAGTTCATGCCTGTAATCCCAGCACTTTGGGAGGCTGAGGTGGGAAAAATGCTTGAGACCAGGAGTCTGAGACCAGCCTAGGCAACATAACGAGACTCTGTCTGTACAAAAATATTTTTAAAAATTAGGCATGGTGGTGGGTGCCTGTAGTCCTAGCTGCTCAGGAGGCTAAGGCAAGAGAATCGGTTGAGCCCAGGAGTTCAAGGTTAGAGTAAGCTATGTTTATGCCACTTCACTCCAGCCTGGGCAACAAAGTGAGAACCTGTCTGTATTTTTAAAAAGTAATACATCTGACAATAACATGACAAAGGAAGCAAACGGGAGCAAAACTGTATTGGAGAAAGAAACATCACCAGATGGTATCTCAAATTCACAGGAACAAATGAAAAGAAACATAAATGGCAAATAAGAAGGTTAACGTAACAAACTCTACTATTACTTGTTTTCATTTCTTTTCTTCATCAACACACATACAATTATATAATGTAATTATAAAATATATTGTTGGGTTTGTAACATATGCAGATGTAATATGTATATTAATAGTAGCATAAATTTAAAAAGGAATAGTGCTATACAGAACAATGATTTTATATTTTACTGGGTTTAAGAAACTATAATCTGAAGTAGGTTCTGATAAATTAAGATATTTATGTTAAGCCATACAGCAACCATAAGAAAATAATAAAACTATACATAGTGAGGGAATCATTAAAAGAAATTTAAATGTTACACTAGAAAGTATTAAATTAATGCAAAAGGAAAGGAGTAAAGGAGGAAGCAGAAGAACAAAGCAGGCTTAAGACACATAGAGAACAAAAAGCAAAATGGCAGATGTGATTCCAGTTATATCAATAATAATATTAAATATGAATGGATTAAACAATTGTATCAAAAGGTAGAGTGTGTTCTGACAGATAAAAAGTAAGATCCAACTACATACTGTCTATAGAACACACACTTTACATTCAAAGATGCAAGTAGGTTGAAAGTAAAAGGATTGAAAAAGATATGCAAATAGCAATGTTAAGAAAATTGGAGTGGCTATATTAATATGAGACAAATTAGACTTTCAACAAAAATATTATTAGAGATAAAGAGGGACATTTTATAAAAGGGTCGATCCATCAAGATAATTTAGCAATTGTAAACATACGTGCATCTAAAAACAGAGCCTTAAAATACATGAAGCGGAAGTACAACAGAACTGAAGAGAGAAATAGACAATTCAAAAATTATAACTGGAGCCTGGGCACGGTGGCTCACGCCTGTAATCCCAGCATTTTGGGAGGCCGAGGCAGGTGGATCACCTGAGGTTAGGAGTTCGAGACCAGCCTGGCCAACATGGCGAAACCCTATCTCTACTAAAATACAAAAATTTGCTGGGCATGGTGGTGGGTACCTGTAATCCCAGCTACTCGGGAGGCTGAGGCAGGAGAATTGCTTGAATCTGAGAGGAAGAGGTTGCAGTGAGCCAAGATCACGCTACTGCACTCCAGCCTGCTGGGCAACAGAGCAAGACTACCTCTTAAAAAGAAAAAAAGCAAAACAAAACCAAAAACAACAACAACAACAAAAGTTATCACTGGGGAGGCTTCAATATCCTACCTTTAATAATGGGTAGAAAAACTAGACAGAAGCTCAACAAGGAAACAGAAAACTTGAACAACACTATAAACCAACTAGACTTAAGAGGTTGTCTTAAGGTTAAAGTCTCTTCTTGTTTGATACTAAATAAACTTTTTAAAGAAAAAAAAAAGAGAATAGAACAATAAAAAAAATCAACAAACCCAAAAGAGTTAATTGAAAGATCAACAAAAATGACAAACCTTTACGTAGAATGACCAAAAAATTAAAAAAGGACTCAAATTACTAAAATCAGGAATAAAAAAGTAGATGTCACTATGTATCTTAGAGAAATGAAAATGATTATAAGGGAATAGCATGAACAACCATATGCCAATGAGTTTGATGACTTAGATGAGATGAACTAATTTCTCGAATGACACAAACAGCCAAATTTGACTCAAGAAGAATTAGAAAATCTGACTAGAACTATAACAAGTAAAAAGACTGATAGAACCATCAGTCTATAGTCTAAAAACTGTAACAATTCATTTTAAAACATCCCACAAAGACAATCCCAGGCCCAGATAGCTCAACAAAACTAGGAATAGAAAGAAAATTCTGCAACCTGATAAAGATCATCTACAAAACACCCAAAGCTAATATTGTACTTAATGGGGAAAGTCTGAAAGCTTTCACCCTAAGATCAGGAATGAGACAAGGATGTCTGCTCTCACCACCTGTATTGAGCATTGTACTGGAGGTTCTAGCCAAAGCAACTACACAGTAAAAAGGAAAGACATCCAGATTAGAAAGAGAGAAGTAAAACTATCTCTATTTTTAGATAACATAATTTTGCACATTGAAAAATCTTAAGAAATAGAGCCAGGTGTGGTGGTGCATGCCCGTAGTCCCAGCTATTCAGGAGGTTGAGGCGGGAGGATCACTTGAGCCCAGGAGTTTGAGGTTGTAGTGAACTATGACTGCACTTGTGAATAGCCACTGTACTTCAGCCTAGGCAACATAGTAAGACCAAGTCTCTATTAAAAAAAAAAGAAAGAAAATCTTAAAACACATACACACACACACACAGAAACACACACACATTATTGGAACAAATTACTTCAGAAAACTTGTAGTGTACAAGATCAATATACAAAACATGATTCCATTTCTGCATACTAGCAATGAACAATTCAAAAATGAAAGTAAGAAAGCAATTCCAGTTACATTAGCATGAAAAAATAGAAATACTAAGTAAATAGAAAGATATCCCTTGTTCCTGGATTGAAGATAATATTGTTAAGTTGGTAACATTCCCAAATTGATCAACAGCTTCAATGCATATCTGTCATATTCAGGCTACCTTTTTATAGAAATTGTCAAGCTGATCCTATAAATCAAATGAAAATGAAAGGGACCACAATGGCCAAAACAATGTTGAAAAAGAACACACTTGGAGGACTCATGATTTCTTCTTTCAAAACTTACTAAATAGCTACAGTGTTCAAAGTACTCTGGTACTGGCATAAAGATAGACATATAGATCAACGGAATAAAATTTCGAGTCCAGAAATAAACCTTTACATGTATGGTCAATTGATTTTTGACAAGATGCCGAGACAATTTAGGAGGAAAAAAATAGTCTTTTCAACAAACAGTTGGGACAACTGGGTGTCTACATGCGAATGAATGAAGTTGGACCCCTTCTTTACACCATATGCCAAAATTAACTCACAATGGATCATAGACCTAAATGCAAGGGTTAAAACTATACTTTTAGAAGAAAATAAGAGAGTAAATTTTCGTGATATTGGGCTAGGGGCAAAGTTTCTTAGATATGACACCAAAAGTACAAGTAACAACAGAAAAAAAATAGATAAATTGAACTTCAAATTTCAAAACTTTTGTGATTTTTTTTTCCTTTTTTTAATTTGAGATGGGTTCTGCTGTTACCCAGGCTGGAGTCCAGTGGTGCAATCACAGCGCACTATAGCCTTGAACTCTCGGGCTCAAGCGATTCTCCTGCCTCAGCCTCATGAGTTGCTAGGACTACGGATATGTGCCACCATGCTTGGCTAATTTTTGTATTTTTTGTAGAGATGGGCTCTCACTTCTTGAACTCCTGACCTCAAGTCATCCTCCTGCCTTGGCCTCCCAAAGTGCTGGGATTATAGGCCTGAGTCACTGCACCCAGCCAAAACTTTTATGCTTTAAAGAACACTACTGACTGTATGTAGTGGCTGATGCCTATAATCCCAGCACTTTGGGAGGTCAAGGCAGGAGAATCACTTGAGGTCAGGAGTTTGAGACCAGTCTGGGCAACATAGTAAGACCCCATCTCTTAAAAAAAAATATTATCTGGGCATAGTGGTGCATACCTATCGTCCCAGCTACTCAGGAGGCTGAGATGGGAGGATGGCTTGAGCCTTGGAGTTTATAGAGGCTGCAGTGATCTATGATGGCACCACTGCACTCCAGCCTGGGTGACAGGCAGAGATCCTGCCTCTGAAAAAAAAAAAAAAAAAAAACAACAGATGGGGCATTTCCAGCTTCCAGATGTCTATTATTTGAATTCCAGGCATTTTCTAGCTTCTCTGGTGGCAGCAGTAGCCATAGTAGCATTGACAGCAACAGCACAGAAGCCCCTAGAATAGTGACAAATTCCCTGCAATGTCATCTGCCTTCTAAGCGGAACTGCCCCAGGAAAATAAAGGGGAAGCTCCCACTGGTTAATAGAACCTCTGGTGCCCATTTATAAGTGTAATTTTGCAACCTCCTTGGTGGCTTGCGAAGGCTCTCCCTGAATTTCCTTTCAAAAGTACACTTTCCCTTTTTCTTAGATGTGTACGACAAGGACCAGGCTGCCTGAGAATGCTTTCCAGGTCAGATAGTTGGCTGCCTCTTCCCTTTAGCTAAATAAAGGACACCATCTTCAAAGGACAAGGAGGCGAGTCCATCTGGTCTCTCTGATTGCACTGGCCAGGGGAGTTCCAGCCAAGTCCCAAGCTTTAGCTATCTGGACAGTCAGCTCATACCACCCAGAATCTACATCTGGCTGCCAAATGCACCTTGCTCTGGCCACCCACATACACTGGATCCAATGAGCAACCAGCTCAGCATTCTCCTGGCTGAACAAAGAGGGTGCTTGCCACAAGCAGGGCTATTGTTCAACTGGCATTACCATCAAAGGCCCTGGCCAGCTCCCCTTTGTCTGTCAGTTGCTATTCAGAAGGAAAAGAGAAGAAAAGCAAATCAATAGGTTTCTTGGAGAGAATCGCCTGTGGACGTGGGACATTCACTGTAGCACCGAGCTAACGTGATTCTAATAACAACTTGTAAAGCTATTTAACATGGAGAACCTTGCCAACACATATTCCAAAATGTCACGGTGCCTGGTTGTAACGGGCAGGCTGTTTCCCAGATTTAGAGTTGAGTCATCTCTGCCTGCTTATATACAACAAGGTCTGTGCAAGGTGTTTTGGGGCCAGTTATTACATGGATGTTAACCTTTCAACCCTGTATCGGCATGAAAGACACGGCATCTTGTTTTCAGGCATACTGCAAGAGCCTTTTCCCTGAAGGTCAGATTTTTTTTTTTTTCACCTGGCCCCATGCCCATCTCATGACACAATAGGAATAGACTCTTGACACCTTCACATACGTCACAGCTTTTGTTTTGTTTTGTTTTTTCCTGAATCATTCACCTGCACTGGTTTATGAGGGGTAAGGTGGGCACAGTCCTTCCTGGCAGTTAGGAGCATTTGGGCCTTTTTGTTGGGTCAAAATGTTGTTTGCATTAAGAAATATTTCTAACATGTAGAAAAAGAACAGATAGTAAATATAATGAACACATGGTTTCCAACCCTGGGCTTAAAACAGTAGCAGCAATGGCCGGGCGCAGCGGCTCACACCTGTAATCCCAGCACTTTGAGAGGTTGAGGTGGGCAGATCACCTAAGGTCAGGAGTTTGAGACAAGCCTGACCAACATGGTGAAACCCCATCTCTACTAAAAATACAAAAATTAGCCAGGCATGGCACGTGCCTGTAATCCCAGCTACTCGGGAAGCTGAGGCAGGAGAATTGCTTGAATCCGGGAGGTGGAGGTTGCACTGAGCCGAGATTGTGCCACTGTACTCCAGTCTGGGCGACAGAGTGAGACTATGTCTCAAACAAACAAACAAACAAAAACAACAGAAACAATACTCACAATGGGCTGGGTGCGGTGGCTCACGCCTGTAATCCCAGCACTTTGGGAGGCCAAGGCAGGAGGATCACTTGAGCCCAGAAGATTAGCCTGGCCAACATAGCAAGACGCCATCTTTGTAAAATAAATAAAAAATACTCTCTACCTCCAGTTACTAACAATGTCCTGTGTGCCCTTTTTGAATGCATTTCTTCCTCCCTATCCCTTAGAGATCACCATTCTGCCCGGTGTCTGTCATATGTATACATGTTTGTGTACTTTTTTTTCTTTTCTTTTTCTTTTTTTTTTTTTGAGACAGAGTCTCACTCTGTTACTCAGGCTGGAGTGCAGTGGTGCCATCTCGGCTCACTGCAGCCTCCACCTCCCGGGTTCAAGTGATTCTTGAGCCTCAGCCTCCTGAGTAGCTGGAATTAACAGATGTGCACCACCATGTCTGGCTAATTTTTAAATCTTTTTTGGTAGATTAACAGGGGCTTTGCCCTGTTGGGCAAGCTGGTCTGGAACTCCCGGCCTCAAGTGATCCAGCTGCCTCAGCCTCCCAAAGTGCTGGGATTACAGGCATGAACCACTGTGCCTAGCCACGTTTGTGAACTTTTACAATATGGAGTCACACACAACCCTCAGTTTACATGTTTTCAAATTTCATGTGAATGACATTAGACTATGTAGACTTCTGCAAGTAGCAACATCATGCTTTGGGGTTGTCCTGGTTGACGTGTGGAGTTATGGTTCCTCTGTTCACACTGATGCATGGTGTTCTCTGATCTGAACACACTGCGATCCATTTATCCACTCTTTGGTTTTTCACTGTTACAAACATTACTGTGCCGAGTACTCTTAGGTAGAAGTACTTTACTACTAACATTTTTTTAGGATTGCTGGTACATGGTGATAACAAAAAGCAGACAGACTTTTGGTCAGTTTCTTATTGTTTTTGAATTTCCAGAGACAATGCACCCTTTATCAATGCTCCCAGTGAGGACCCCGCCTGTTACGGTCCTGGGTTCTCCACTGTTCTCTGAGGTCATCTTTGTGTCTATTTCCTGATCTGTGCCTGATGTCTTCAACGTCTGTTTCCTGAGCTCAGTTAGCCTGCCATCCCTGACTCCATGTACCAATTCTCTCTCACGCTGGGCCCTGGCTTTCCTTGCCCCTTTGATTATACAATTTCCAGCTATTCTAGGTGAAAACCTCACACAGTCTTGCCCTAGATCCTGTTCCTCTGGCTTAGATGCTCTTGGCCAGTATCCCCGCTGAATTCCTTAAGCCCTAAGAATGGAGATAAGAAGGGGACATGTATAGAGTTTTCTCTGAATCCCCACCACCCCTCACAGGCACTGGTGCAGAGAAAATGCTCAGTGATTAAATGATGTGCTGAATACAAGGGAGGCATAAAAATGGAATTTGATGAATGTGGTATAGGGCCAGGGTTACATAAGATCCTTCTAACAATACAAGTAGATTGACGCTCATCACATAGAGAATCTTTTATGGAAACACTACGGCACATAAGCCGTTATTTAAGAGGGCATAATAAATTTCATGTTTCCTTTCACCTGACTGCATTCCTGAAGAATATTCGATGTTCAACACCCACACTTGCATACACACTCAGAGGCATACGCACCAACACTTCCATTTCCTGAAAAGATTCAGTGATAATCTATTTTAGGCACTGCTAAGCAATTTAAATAGAAGGCTACCAAGTTGTCTTTTTTACTAAACTTTTATTGAAATATAACAAGCACACAGTGCACAAATCATGAGTATGCAGCTCAATGAATATTCACAAACTCATCTGGTAATCACATCTCAGATTGAGAAACAGAATATACCAGTTCTCCAAAGCCCTGTGTGTGCTCCATTTCAGTCACTACATACCACCATCCTGAGTTCTAACATTATATATTAGTTTTGCCTGGTTTTGAACTTTAGGAAATGAAATCATGCCGTCTATACTCTGTTATGTCTGACTACTTTTGCACAACAGTAAATTTGTGAGATGCATCCAAGTCATTGAGTAGGGCCTAATTCATTCATTTTCATTCTTATATTGTATTCCATACTGTGTGAATGTATGACAATTTGTTCATTTTGATGGGCATTTGGGTTGTTTCCAGTTTTTTTCTCTCTCTTTTCTTTTTTTTTTTTTTTTTTTCTTAAAGAGCCACTGGGCACAGTGGCTCACACTTGTGTAATCCCAGGACTTTGGGAGGCCAAGGTGAGTGGATCACTTCAGGTCAGGAGTTTGAGCCTGACCAACAGGGTGAAACCCCATCTCTATGAAAACTACAAAATTAGCCAGGTGTGGTGGTGTATGCCTGTAGTCCCAGTTACTTGGGAGGCTGAGGCAGGAGAATTGCTTGAATCCGGGAGGCGGAGGTTGCAGTGAGCAGAGATCATGCCATTGCACTCCAGCCTGGGCAACAAGAGTGAAACTCTGTCTCAAAAAAAAAAAAAAAAAAGAAAGAAAGAAAAAAAAGAGTCAGGTCTTGCTTTTGTCACCCAGGCTGGAGTGCAGTGATATGATCATGGCTCACCACAGCCTTGAACTCCTGGGCTCAAGCCCTCCTCTCACCTCAACTTCCTAAGTAGCTGGGACTGCAGGCACATGCCACTACATCTGGCTAACTTTCAAATATTTTTGTGGACCCAGGGTCTTGCTACACTGTCCAGTCTGATCTTGAACTCCCAGGCTCAAGGGATCCTCCTGCCTTGGCCTCTCAAAGTGCTGGGATTATAGGTGTGAGCCACTGCAGCCAGCCCTTTGCTTACTCTTTACATGTTATTTTTTCCTAAAGCTTATCTTTTTTCTTCTTCTTTTATTATTCTACCTATACTAGATCATTTATTTATTTATTTATTTATTTATTTATTTTTGATACAGAGTCTCACTCTGTTGCCCAGGCTGGAGTGCAGTGGTGTGATCTCAGCTCACTGCAGCCTCCATCTCCCAGGTTCAAGTGATTCTTCTGCCTTAGCCTCCCAAGTAGCTGGGACTACAGGTGCGCACCACCACATCTGGTTAATTTTTGTATTTTTAGTACAGTCAGGGTTTCGCCATGTTGGCCAGGCTGGTCTCAAACCCCTGACCTCAGGTGATCCACCCTCCTTGGCCTCCCAAAGTGCTGGGATTACAAGCACGAGCCACTGCACCTGGCCAGTCATTCACATGTTCATTCAACAAACACTTAGTCCCTGCCATGCACTAGGGATTGTGCCAGGCGATGAGCAAAACAAACATGGTCTCTGTCCCTGCAGTCTAGTGAGGGGGCAAGCATTTAACAGGTACATCTCACAATTGACTGTAATTACACACAGTAATCGTTGCTATGAAGGAAAACGAACAAGTGCCATGAGAGTAGCTTAGGGCTTCATTTGGATGAAAAAGTTTAGGAAAAGCTCCTTTGAGGAAGGGAGCTGAGAAGGAAAATTGAGTAGAAGAGAAGGGATCGGTGTTGGGGAGAGAAAGAATCAGCACACATGAAAGCTTGAGGGAGGAAAGCACTTGGAACTAATAAATAAAAATAAAGACCAGGCTGGTGGCTCAAGCCTGTAATTCCAGCACTTTGGAAGGCTGAGGCGGGCAGATCACCTGAGGTCAGGAGTTCAGGACCAGCCCGACTAACGTGACAAAACCCCGTCTCTGCTAAAAACACAAAAATTAGCCAGGCATGGTGGTATGCACCTGTAATCCCAGCTACTCGGGAGGCTGAGGCAGGAAAATCGCTTGAACTCAGGAGGTGGAGGTTGCAGTGAGCCAAGATTGCACCACTATACTCCAGCCTGGGCAACAGAGCAAGACTCCGTCTAAAAATAAAACAAAACAAAAAAACCCTAAGATCCCAACCAACTGAATGGACTCCCTCTTGACCAAGGGGGACTCCAGAGAAAACTTAAAAACTGAATTTCCAGACACTCTGGGATAGGAGTTCAAACAAGCCTTGTGACCCTTCTTTGTTTGCTAACTGCCATTAGGCTTTCTTTCCTAAGAGTTCAACAGCAACCAGCCCTTCTACGAAACTTGCTCCACTGTTGATTTATACCACAGCTGACCAGTGTTCTTTCCTGAGAGCAGACCACCTGCCAGGGAGTGGTTCCGGCGAGTTTATGGATGCTGTGTACTCAGTGCCTTTGTGTCCTCTGCCTCGCCTTTTGATCTATAGGGCCTAATTGTAACACTATTATTATTATTATTATTATATATATTTTTTGAGACAGAGTCTCGCTCTGTTGCCCAGGCTGGAACGCGGTGGTATGATCTCTGTTCACTGCAACCTCTGCCTCCTGGGTTCAAGTGATTCTCCTGCCTCAGCCTCCCAGGTAGCTAGAATTATGGGTGCCCACCACCACGCCTGGCTAATTTTTGTATTTTTAGTAGAGACGAGGTTTTGCCATGTTGTCCAGGCTGGTCTTGAACTCCTGACCTCAAGTGATCTTCCCACCTTGACCTCCCAAAAGTGCTGGGATTACCTAAGCCACCATGTCTGGCCCTGTTATTATTATTTGTTGAGACAGGGTCTCACTCTGTTGCCCAGGTTAGAGTATAGTGGTGCAATCTTGGCTCACTGCAACTTCCACCTTCTGGACTCAAGCAATCCATCCCGCCTCAGCCTCCCGAGTAGCTAGGACCACAGGCACGTGCAACCACGCCCAGTTAATTTTTGTATTTTTGTTAGAGACAGGGTTTCACCATATAGCCCAGGCTGGTCTTGAACTCCTGGGGTTAAATGATCTGCCTGCCTCAGCTGCCCAAAGTGCTGGGATTACAGACGTGAGCAACTGTGCCCAGCTGTAATACCTTTAAATGTTAAGTCTCCATCCCAAAGAGAACATGAGATGTATGTAACATATATGTTAACTTACTATGTACGCATGCCGCCATGAATATGCATAGCTCCTCCTATAACCTGTTGAATGTGCATACTTAGCCAACCCATTCAGCATAAATTACTGTCTCGTCCTTCCTCCTTTGAAGCTCCATTTCCTGCTTGCATGTTGTGATACCTCCTTTTAGAAATAAAGCATTTCTGGCTGGACGTGGTGGCTCACACCTGTAATCCCAGTACTTTGGGAGGCCAAGTTGGGTGGACCACCTGAGGTCAGGAGTTCAAGACCAGCCTGGCCAACATGGTGAAACCCCATCTCTACTAAAAATACAAAAAAATTAGCTGGGAGTGGTGGCAGGCACCTGTAATCCCAGCTAAATTGGGAGGCTGAGGCAGGAGAATCGCTTGAACCTGAGAGGCAGGGGTTGCGGTGAGCTGAGATCTCGCCATTGCACTCTAGCCTGGGCAATAAGAGCGAAACTCTCAAAAAAAAAAAAAAAAAAAAAAAGGCAAGCAAGCATTTCTTTCTAAATATATAGATTTTTGTGAATTTTTTTATTGCAAACCTTCAGAGACCATGGGAAGGCCAGTTTCAGAGCCAGGGGAGCAAAGTTGCTGACAGCCCAGAGGAGGCAGCAGACAGAACACATGTGGCCTCATAGGCCATTTTAAGCATTCTGTATTTTATTGCAAGTGCAATGGGAAACTATTGGAAAGATATAAAGTAGGGTGTTCACCTGACCTGAGGGGTTTTGTCAGATCTGGCTGACTGTGTGGGGAAAGGATTGGAAAGAAACAAGAGTGGAAGCAGAGAGACCAGGTTGAAGGTTCTTGCAGTAATTCAGAGAAGTGAAACTGATGACTAGGAGTTGGGCAGGAGGATGGGGATGGTGCCAAGTGCACAGAGGTGAAAGAAAATTGGGATGGCAGAATGGGCAAGATCTGGTTCTCCATTAGAGGTGGTGGGTGAGAGGGTGAGGGAAGATGAGTTGGTAGACTAGGTCCAAGATTCATGACTTGAGCAATGGAATGGATAGAGAAGCTTTTCTCCTGGTTGGAGGCGATTAGAGATGGTACAGATTTGTATATGGAGAGGATCACAAGTTTTAAGCATGTAACATTGTGTCATGCCTCTGAAACATACAGGGGGATGTGTCAGCCCAAGTATTTTAATTCTCAGCAATGTGGTTCCTCCCCAGGACTCTTCACTCATGGAACGTGAGGCCTCCCATTGCTTCACAGAAGAGACATAGCTAGAACGAGATGCTGAGGATTAACCTTGCTTTAAAAGTAGATTAATTTTTTAAAAATCACAGAGAAGACCAGGTGTGGTGACTGACACCTGTAATTCCAGTACTTTGGGAGGCTGAGGCAGGAGGATTGTTTGAGATCAAGAGTTCAAGACCAGCTTGGGACATATAACAAAACCTCATTTCCACAAAATAAAATAAAAAGTTGGCCAAGCGTGGTGGTGCACACCTGTAGTCCCAGCTACTCAGGAGGCTGAGGTGGGAGGATGGCTTGAGCCTAGGAGTTCGAGGCTGCAGTGAGCTATGTATGATCCTGCCACTGCATTCCAGCCTGGGTGACAGAGTGTTTTTTAAAAATCACAAAGAAGGCTGGGCACGGTGGCTCACACCTGTAATCCCAGCACTTTGGGAGGCCCAGGTGGGCAGATCACAAGGTCAGGAGATCGAGACCATCCTGGCTAACACGGTGAAACCCTGTCTCTACAAAAAATACAAAAAAAAAATTAGCCAGGCATGGTGGCGGGCGCCTGTAGTCCCAGCTACTCAGGAGGCTGAGGCAGGAGAATGGTGTGAACCCGGGATGCAGAGCTTGCAGTGAGCCAAGATTGTGCCACTGCACTCCAGCCTGGGCAACAGAGCGAGACTCCATCTCAAAAAAAAAAAAAAAAAAAAAAATCACAAAGAAGACCAGGTGTGGTCATCAAAAAAAAAATTAAATTTTGTCTTAAATTAAATTTTTAATTTTTAGGAA
This sequence comes from Macaca nemestrina, assembly GCF_043159975.1. NCBI lineage: Eukaryota > Metazoa > Chordata > Mammalia > Primates > Cercopithecidae > Macaca > Macaca nemestrina. The sequence continues at coordinate 146,820,741 of NC_092128.1, forward strand.
ATGAAATTAAAATTTTAATTTAAGAGAACACATATTCGGAGGAGGATTTGAGGTCAAGAGAAGGTCTTCTAGGGATACAACTGTCTAAAGCATGATGGCTCATGGATGGATATGTTGAAGATCTAGAAGACAAGTCCCTGAGAAGGCAGGAGGGGATGGGATCCATTGACATCCTTGGCTGCCATGGTGGATATGAGAGCCAGCTGCTTAGGACCATTGTCAGGAGTGTAATTGACTGATGGTCTCAGCTGCTGTGTTTCCGGATCCACTCCGCATCCCTGCTAAGGCCATGCTTCCCTAAGGCTATTCTCAGTAAATGCCTAAACAATCATGGCATTTACTATGGCAGGGCCATTCTTATGGCAATTTTGGCATGAGGACTCCCCACAGTCCTAGCCAAGCCTTTCTTGGAGCTGTGCTGCAGTCTAGGAGTCTTCCATCCAATCTTCCTTCCCCTTGTCCTTCACAGGTGCCAGACCTGCCTGCTGGTTTGAAAGGTCTCTCTGCCTTTTCTGCCTCCCTCCTTTTTATCCTTCTCAGGCATATCCCTTCCCAATTTTTTTTTTTTTTTTTTTTTTTTTTTTTTTTTAGAGACAGGGTCTTGATTTTGAAGATGCCCAGGTTCTGGAGTACAGTGGTACAATGATAGCTCACTGCAGCCTTGACCTCCCATGACCCACTTCAGCCTCCCAAGTAGCCAGGACTACAGGTGCATGCCACCAAGCCTGGCTAATTTTTAAAAATTTTTTGGTAGAGACAGGATTTCTCTGTGTTGCCCAGGCTGGTCTTGAACTCCTGGGCTCAAGCAATCCTCCCTCCTCCTCGGCCTCCCAAAGTGCTGGCATTTTAGGCAAAAGCCACTGCACCCAACCCCTCTTGCATGTCTAATCCTGTCTTTGTGTCTGCTTCTAGAAGGACCCAGACTGACACAGCTACTGACCCCCAAACCATTCCCTGTCTAGGGACTACTCTCTCCTGACCATTAGACTTGTATTTCTAACTTCCTCTTGGATAACTTCAACTGGAATATTGCAGCCAGTGACCGCAGCTTGTTCTCTCATCGTTATTCTCTTCCTCATCCACTAAGTATTAATACCTCGCTTACAGGTACACTTCTAAACAAGTGATCTTTAAAAATACACATCTGGGCCGGGCGTGGTGGCTCATGCCTGTAATCCTAGCACTTTGGGAGGCCAAGTCGGGTGGATCACCTGAGGTCAGGAGTTCAGGATCAGCCTGGCCAATATGGTGAAACTCCATCTCTACTAAAAATATAAAAATTAGTCGAGCAGGGTGGTGGGCACCTGTAATCCCAGCTACTTGGGAGGCTGAGGCAGAAGGATTGCTTGAACCCAGGAGACAGAGGTTGCAGTGAGCCGAAATTGTGCCACTGTACTCCAGCCTGGGTGACAGAGTTAGACTCTGTTTCAAAATAAAATAAAAATGAAAAATAAATAAATAAATAAAATATACATCTGGTCATTTTTTTTTTTTTTTTGAGGCATGGTCTTTGTCTCCCAGGCTAGAATATAGCAGTGTGATCATGGCTCACTGCAGCCTAGAACTCCTGGGCTCAAGGACTCCTCCTGTCTCAGCCTTCTATAGTGCTGGGATTCCAAGCATGAGCCACCACTCCTGGCCTGGTCATACAGTCTTTTAAACGTGAGTCGGGTGCATTTCTTGCCTGCTTTAAATTGTATAGACTGTTGGGTGTGGTAGGTCATGTTTGTAAATCCAGCTACTTGGGAGGATGAGGTGGGAGGATGACTTGAGGCCAGGAGGTCAAGGCTGCAGTGAGGAGTGATTGTGCCACTGCACTCCAGCCTGGCGGACAGAGTGAGAAAACACTGTCTCAAAAACAACAACAGCAACAACAAAAATGTAGAGTGGCTTCCCATCCCAACTAGAATAAAATGGAAGCGACTCATCATGGCCTATGAAGCCCTAGGACAGCTGACTCCTGCTGGACTCTTATCTCCTATCACATCCCCCCATGTTATTTCTCTTTATTTTTTGAGATGGCATCTTGCTCTGTTGCCCAGGCTGGAGTGCAATGGTACCATCTTGGCTCACTGCAACCTCCACCTTCAGGGTTCAAGTGATTCTCCTGCCCCAGCCTCCCGAGTAGCTGGGATTCCAGGCACAGGCCACCATGCCCGGCTAATTTTTGTTTTTTTAGTAGAGATGGGGTTTCACCACATTGGCCAGGCTGGTCTTGAACTCCTGACCTCCCGCCTCCGCCTCCCAAAGTGCTGGGAATCACAGGCTTGAGCCACCATGCCTGGCCACTTCTCTCTTTTTTTTTTTTGAGATAGTCTCACTCTGTTGTCCAGGCTGGACTGCAATGGCACGATCTCAGCTCATTACAACCTCAGTCTTTCAGGTTCAAGCGATTCTCCTACCTCAGCCTCCCAAGGAGCTGGGACTGCAGGCACCTGCCACCATGCCTGGCTAATTTTTGTATTTTTAGTAGAGATGTTGGCCAGGCTGGTCTCGAACTCCTGACTTCAAGTGATCTGCCCGCTTTGGCCTCCCAAAGTGTTGGGATTACAGGCGGGAGCCACCACGCCTGGTCCCCCCATGTTATTTCTCGATCATGCGTAGTGTGTTCCCCCCTCCATGGTTCCTTGGAATACTCTTTCTCTAGATCTTCAGGTGGCATGCTCCTCACTTCATTCAAGTTTCTGCTCTACTGTCAGCTCCTTTGAGAGGCTTCCCTGATCACTTTCTCTAAAATTGCTCACCCTAGGGTTCAAATGATCTGAGGTGGGAGGATCCCTTGAGCCCAGGAGTTTGAGGCTGCAGTGAGCTATGATTGCCCCACTGCACTCCAGCCTGGGCAACAGAGCAAGACCTTGTCTCTTATATAAATAAATAAATACATACATAACTCATTCCAACCACACCCATTGTCATTCTGTGTCCCCTTACCCTGTGTCATCTTTTTCTTGGCATTTGCCACTCTTTGAAATTATATGAGGCTGGTCCAGGTGGAGTGAGTTATCTCAGCTGATTGTTCACAAGCAGTTACTGATGGAACTCCTGATTCTGTTCTTTTCCCACTTCTCACTACTGCATTTGTTGAGTTAAAAAAAAAAAAGTATATTACTAAATTTGGGCTCAATACATGTGTAAATTAAAGAATACAGTTCTGTTTTGTTTTCCAGACAGGGTCTTGCTCTGTCTCCCTGCAGCAGTGGTGTGATCATGGCTTATTGCAGCCTTGATCTCCTGGGCTCAAGCAATCCTCCTGTCTCAACCTCACAAGTATTAGGGACTACAGTGTATGCCACCACAACGGGCTAATCTTTTTATTTTTTCTAGAGATGCGGTCTTGCTATGTTGCCCAGGCTGGTCTCAAACTCCTTGGCTCAAGCCATCCTCCTGCCTTGGCCTCCTGAAGTGCTGGGATTACAGGCATGAGCCACTGTGCCCAATTTAGGAATACAGTTCTTTAATGTAAAGACTCTGGGCTGGGCACTGTGGCTCACACCTGTAATCCCAGCACTCTGGGAGGCCAAGGCGAGTGGATCACCTGAGGTCAGGAGTTCAAGACCAGCTTGGACAACATGGGGAAAACCCATCCCTACTAAAAATACAAAAATTAGCTGGGTGTGGTGGCATGCACCTGTTATCCCAGCTCCTCAGGAGGCTGAGGCAGGAGAATCACTTGAACCTGGGACTCAGAGGTTGTGGTGAGCCAAGATCACACCACTACACTCTACCCTGGGCAACACAGCGAGGCTCCATCTCAAAAAATAAATAAATAAATAATAAAGTAAAAAAAAAAAAGAAGATTCTGATGGCTACCTACCATTTAGGGCAAGACTGTCTAATGGAAATATAATGTGGATCACAAATGTAATTTAAAATTTCTAGGAGCTCTCTGTTACTTCTTAAGCTTTCTAAATAGTGAGTGTGAATGGGGTTGAGCAATTGTGTGAAGAGAAGCAAAACCCCAGGTGGTTGTAGCTTTTAGTTGTGGGAAAGGTGGTAAGCTCCCCTCACCGGGGTAAAAACATTCTACTTCATATAAAAAGCAATGAAACAAGAGATGTATGACTTGGTTTTAGTCCATCAAGTAGTTCTGTGACCTTGGGCAGATCACGTGGGTCCAGGATAGCAAATAGATTTTATTTTCTTCTATTAATTGATAGTGGCTGCCTGGAGGTTGGCTGAGGACAGGATTCTGAGACTTAGTCTGAACTTCTTGGGAAGAGTGCCTTGATCAATTCGTGATGTCTGTGCTGGGCACCACCAGGAGAATTGGGCAGGCTGTTCCAAGACTCAATTTTCTCTTCATTCAAAAGTGGATAAAAATAACAGCTCTCTCAGCCCAACACGGACACTTACGAAGCTCAAATGGAGTAGGCTGAGAAAATGCTTTCAAAGTCCAAAACAACACTAAGATATTATTAGAGATTTGCCTTCTGAGTTGGGTCAGGGCTAATGTAATGGGTCGGTGTGTGTGTGTGTGTACATGTGCACGTGTGTGTGTGTGTTTTCCAACAGCAGAAAAAGAGAAGTACAGGTCAATGCTTCCCAAGCAGATGGGTCTAGGAAAATGCTCAGTTGTGCCAAGCTCAGGAGTGTTTTTTTTTTTTTTTTGGAGACTGAGTTTCACTCTTGTTGCCCAGGCTGGAGTGCAGTGGCACGATCTTGGCTCACTGCAACCTCTGCTTCCCAGGTTCAAGTGATTCTCCTGCATCAGCCTCCTGAGTAGCTGGGATTACAGGCATGCACCACCATGCCCAGCTAATTTTGTATGTTTAGTAGAGACGAGCTTTCACCACGTTAGCCAGGCTGGTCTCGAACTCCTGACTTCAGGTGACCCGACCACCTCGGCCTCCCAGAGTGCTGGGATTACAGGCATGAGTCACCGTGCCTGACCGAAGCTCAGGATGTTAAAGGTTGTCGGGATAAAGATAACCAGTTGATGAATTTTTTAAAAATCTTCAATTTGACTTTTTTCCTCTTAGAGTCAATTTACTATGTGCATGTATGTACACATTTCATCTCTATATTTTTGCAAACAATGACCTCTTTACAAGTCACTTTGAATTTTTAAAAGGCTCAATTTCTGTTGCTTTTGAGGGCTTTGAGAGGGAAAGTGCCATTTTTCCTCTTTTATAGGCCACTTACGGTCTGACCAAATTTACTCCCTCTCTCTATCCAGCCGTCTTTCTCAGCTTTTCCCCTCTCTGTAAAGGCCCAGGCACCTCAGTGAATCTGCTATTATTGATTCAGGAAAAGGCTTTGATTCTGCAAACCACAAGCTGTTACTCATGAAACTATGACAACTTGGTATTAGCTGCAAATCAATGAACTTTTTAAATGCAGTCGAAGCAACAAAACTCGCTTACTGCTAAACCTTGATAAGCCCACCCTGGAACAGCCAGACCTTTATCTTAACAGCCATGTGATCTTTCCTGCTTTGATAGCCTCTTTGCTGTATTGATAAGGATTACACATCTTATAGGAGCTGTTGCCCTCTCCGGAAGCATTTCTAAAGCGGATGCAGGAAAAAAAGGGAGTCTCTTTCTATGGGTGGGCTGTGACTGTTCAGCGTTCTCAAATCAACCTATTTTCAGCTCCCTCCTTTTCACTCTAGTTGTGCGTTAGAGACAACATAGAAAATGGGAACCTGTCAAGGAAGAGTTTAAGCTGTGATGAAGTGCTCTTGGCATGATTCCACTGGGAGGGCATTTAGACCTTCGTTCTTCTGAACCATTCTGCAGAACCAGACCTGTGCCTTGCTTCGTAAAAGGCGTAGAGGTAGTCTCATCTCTCTTCCTCTCTCGGTCCTTAGTCAATAAAATGTCTAAGGCTAAGCCACTTATACATCTTGTGTTTGCCATTATTACTATGTTCCTTCATTTATGTGGGCCACCCTTCCCTCTCCTCCCCTCCCCCACTCCCTCCTTCCTTCCTTTCTTTCTTTCTCTTTCTCCTTTCCCCCTTCCTTCCTTTCTCTCTCTCCTTCCTTTCTTCCTTCCTTCCTTTCCTTTCTTTTTTCTTTCTTTCTTTCCTTCTTTCATGTTTTTTTTTGAGACAGAGCCTTGCTCTGTCACCCAGGCTGGAGTGTAGTGGAGTGATTACAACCCATTGCAACCTTGACATCCTGGGCTCAAGCTATCCTCCTGTCTCAGCCCCTCGAGCAGTTAAGACTACAAGTGCATGCCACCAAGCCTGGCCAAGTTTAAATTCATTTTGGTAGAGATATGGTCTTGCTATGTTGCCCAGGCTGGTCTCAAACTCCTGGCCTCAAGCGATCATCCTGCCTTGGCCTCCCAAAGTACTGGGATTACAAGTGTGAGCCACTGTGCCTGGCCCACGGGCCATTTTCAGATGGAGTTTGGTTACAGATGAGTTTGTTATAATTTAGGAAAGCAGGGGTGACAGCTATCCTGGAATACCCTTTGGACAGGTGTATGTACACCAGTGCTGATCTCCTGCTACCCAGACATCATCCACCAGCAGCTGGGATGTCCTGAGTATCCATGGTGACTGCTTGATAAATTAACCCTTTACTTCCTGCATCTTCAATTTCTCCTTAGTCAAGCATTACCGGAGGGACCAGAGTTTTCAGAAGTTTTATTATGTCCTCCTTATGCTGTTCCATTTTTTTTTTTGTTTTGTTTTGTTTTGGAGACAGGGTCTCGCTTTGTTGCCCAGGCTGGAGTGCAGTGGCGGGATCTCAGCTCACTGCAACCTCCGCCTCCCGGGTTCAAGTGATTCTCCTGCCTTAGCCTCACAAGTACCTGGGATTACAAGCATGTGTCAGGCACTGTTTCACTATGTTGGCCAGGCTGGTCTCTATCTCCTGACTTCAAGTGATCTGCCTGCTTCAGGCTCCCAAAGTGCTGAGATTACATGCGTGAGCCACCGCACCCGGCCTACTCTTCCTTTTCTTCTTTGCCTCTTCCTCCTTGCTTTGAATAGCACTTGCATCCCATTTCACGTCCTCTGATCTCACTTTTCACTTTGGTTGTTGCTGCAGCAACCAGCTCAGTACCGGTGAAACCTGATAACCCCCCGCTCAGCTGTCCTGCCTGGCTTTCACTTTCCATCCTGGGCTTCTCTGGGGTTGCACCACTGGTGTGCCTCCAGAAGCCTGTTGGGCAAGGTGCGGTGGCTCACGCCTGTAATACCAGTACTTTGGGAGGCCAAGGAGGGTGGACCACTTGAGATCAGGAGTTCAAGACTAGCTTGGCCAACATGGTGAAACCCTGTCTCTACTAAAAATATAAAATACAAAAATTAGCCTGGTGTGGTGGCATGCCCCTGCAGTTCCAGCTACTCAGGAGGCTGAGTTGGGAGGATCACTTTGACCTGGGAGGTGGAGGTTGCAGTAAGCTGAGATCGTGCCACTGCATTTCAGCCTGGACTCTGTCTCAAAAAAAAAAAAAGGCCTCCTGTCACTCATGCACCTGCCTCTTGAAAGAGAGAAAGAGAGAGTTAACATCCTAGGGTGCAAACTTTGTCTAATGCGGAAGGGGAGAAAGTGGATAAATATTCCCTTTATCCACGAATAATCCTTTTATCCATCTTTCCTGTGGGTGGTTCTGAGGTGCATTTTATGTGGCTTCTCAGAGATTCTGGCAGGATCAAGCCCCAGTTTCCCACAGCAGTGAGGAGCTCAAAGACTCAGTCTCACATCAGCTTTGCCTCTCTCCCGTCCCCCTCCTCCTAGCCCTGCAATTGCCTCCCAAATCAGCTGCTTGCCCAAAAGCCCTTGTCTCAGGTTCTGCTTTCCAGGGGAAAATCCAGAACAAAATGATCTAGAAAGCAGAATTTCAGGATGGATTCTGGAACTGGGCTCACTCTCTAGTCAGAGGGCAGTAAGGACCCCACTCTTGGTGGTAAGTGAGGTGGATAACCCCTGATCTTCAGTAGCACCCCAGTTGCTAGACTTTCCCTGGGAAGACAGTGGCCCAAGAGGCAGATGGAGGGTGAAGCATTGGCTTTGCAGTAGCTATGACAGTTGGATAATATGGGAACAATGATAACGACAAGGATTGTAGGGTTGGTGGACTTTTGTTAATTGTCTTAGAAGCTGTGGTAGATTTGTTCTGAGTCACCTTAGCTAAGCTGGAACTACAGTTCCCAAAATTCCCTTTTCTGCATGGTCTTTGCCATGTGATCTTGTGCAGGCTTTGGGAGGCAGCCATAGTTGTTCTACACTCAAGAGGGTGAGCAGGGTACCAGGCACTGTTGTAGCTCAGGAACTTGGTTGCTGATCTGCTTGCTCACTCAGAGGTATGAAGAAACCTCCTTCACCTTCTCTGACTCCTGGACCAGCCTTTCTCCCTAGCTGAATTTATTTGTAAAACTGGATGCAGAAGCAGCAGCTGTACATAGACTGGATAGACAGCTCTCCAAATTATATAAGGTTGAATTCCTATAATAAATCCCATATTCTAGATGATTTCTAGTGGTTCTGTTTTTCTGGTCAAACCTGACTGATACAGAAGTCCTGAAAATAGAAAACGCAGGCTCAGTTCAGCTAATAGTCAACTCAGGCACACTGTGAAAGTTGGCAAGGCAGTCTTGAAAGAGATTCATCTCCCACAGCTGCAGAGCAGACAGTGCTGAAATTCAGGCTCAGAAATCAGTTTTAAGGATAGCAAAGCTATAAGGGAAACAGAAAGCATGACCCCAGGAAGCTTCCTATCCCAAAGGCAGGGGGATAGGAAGAGTAGGACTCTGAGTTCTGGCATTAGGATGTTTGGCTGGACAGGCCTGAGAATCTTAGAACTCACAGATTCTCCTGTAACTCTGAGATGGCAGAGGCAGAATTTCTCCTTTGCTAGGAGACAGCAGTCTTCCCTTGCCTGGAGATCTTCAGAGCCTCACAAGATGATTCTTGTCTTTCTCAATGTCTTGTTGAAGCGGCATTCTTCCTCTGGGGTAATACCTGAGGTTCGTTGCCTCACATCAAGGAAATCAATGACATGGACACACAAGGAGTAAGGTGAAGAGTGGAGGTTTAATAGGTAAAAGAGAGAGAAAAGCTCTCTTTCCCACAGAGAGAGAGGGGCTCCTGAGTGGGTCTTCCGGTTTTGTGGTGAAATGCATGGGGTTTTATAGATGAACTTGAGGAGGTGGTGTCTGATTTACACAGGGCGCAAGAGATTGGTGCAAGACAGGTGTGCTATTTACATACTCTGTGAAGAAGCTGGCTGCTCCACTCTAATCTTTTATTATGTAGATGGATTCTCTACCTGGCTGGTGCCATGTTGCCTGTTCCTTTACTGTACATGTGGTTGACAAAGAAAAAGGAAGATGGAGCCTCCATGTTGAATATACCTGGCTTCCAGGTATCCCTTTTCTATTGGCACAGCGTTTACCTATGCAAGCTTCCAGGCTGCTTATCTATGTTCGCAGTTTGAATTTTCAGGCTGCTTTTTGTTAGAAAATAAATGATTTTGGGGTTGCTTTTTTATTAAAAGGGAAACCTTACTGAGGACTCTCTTACCCTCACTAACTGCCTAAATAATTTCTTTTTAGCTTCTGTATCACTGTTGCTCATTGCCTCCTGACTGAGAGTTAGAATCAGGTCAGTTCAGTGAGGAAAAACAGTCATGGCTCTGGGAGGAAATAGCACACCCACCACCTCCAATTGCAGGACTCGGCTGATATGAACTGGGGGACACTAGGAGGAAACATGTGGGGAGCAGATATGGAGAAACACACTGGTGATGGGACCTCAGCCTCTTTGAAAAGCTCAGAGAAGCTCTAGATGATTTCCTAAGATTTATCTTCCAGTTCACTAATTTTTTCACCACCACCGTCTAGTCCACTGTCCAACCTACCCTCTCATTATTTTAATTTCATGGACTGTAGTTTCGATTGCAAACTTCCACTTGGCTAGGTTTTTTCTTTTTTCCTTCTTTTTGGAGATAGGGTCTTGCTCTGTCACCCAGGCTGGAGATCAGTGGTGCAATCATAGCTCACTGCAGCCTCAAACTCCTGGACTCAAGCCATCCTCCCACTTCAGCCTCTGAATAGCTGGGACTACAGGTGCATGCCACCATACCTGGCTAATTTAAAAGCATTTTTTATAAAGATGGGATCTCGCTATGTTGCCCAGGCTGGTCTCAATCTTCTGGCCTCAGTGATCCTCCTGCATTGGCCTTCCAAAGTGCTGGGACAATTACAGACATCAGCCACCACACCCAGCCAAGATTTTTCAATTTTTTTTTTCTTTTTTCATAATGCCCAGCCTTATCTCATAAATTCTATTCCTTTGTATTCAAAAATTAAAGCACAGTTATCTTCAGGATTTTTTTTATGACCCCCTAGATAGATTTCTTGAATGTGGACCTTGTGCAGTTTGTTGCTTCTGTTGTCTATCTCATCAGGAGTGGTTTCCTCGTGTGATTTGTAATTTTATTTCTGTTACTCCTTTAAACTTTCTTAGTTGTTCCAGTTCTTCCACTACCCTTGGAGGAAGGCTTGTGCAGCAGCCCCCATGACTTTTTTAATACACTTAGGAAATAATAAGTTCTATAATCACTTTACTTCAAAAGCACAGTATCCATTATGCATTTGTCCAGTCCCATGTAATCATTAGCACTTCATTTTCCTTCAAAGGCAGAATTTTGACCCCTTCCTGCAGAAGGTTTCCTGGGAAGGGGGTTATACTAGTCCGTTCTCACGCTGCTAATAAAGATATACCCAAGAGGCAGGTGGATCACCTGAGGTCAGGAATTCGGGACCAGCCTGACCAACATGGCAAAACCCTGTCTCTACTAAAAATACAAAAATGAGCTGGATGTGGTGGCACATGCCTGTAACCCCAACTACTTGGGAGGCTAAGGCAGGAGAATCGCTTGCACCTGGGAGGTGGAGGTTTCAGTGAGCTGAGATAGCACCATTGCACTCCAGCCTGGGTGACAGAGTGAGACTTTGTCAAAAAGCAAGCAAACAAACAAACAAAAAAACATACCTGAGACTGGGTAATTTTAAAAAAAGAGTTTTAATGGACTCACAGTTCCACATGGCTGGGGAGGCCTCACAATCATGGTGGAAGGCAAAGGAGAAACAAAGGCACATCTTACATGGCAACAGGCAAGAGGACGTGTGTGGGGGAACTCCCCTTGATAAACCCATCAGATCTTGTGAGACTTATTCACTGTCATGAGAATAGCATCTGAAAACCCACTCCCATGATTCAATTACCTCCCACTGGGTCCCTCCCATGACACGTGGGGATTATGGGAACAATTCAAGATGAGATTTGGGTGGGGACACAGCCAACCATATCAGGGGTCATGACTGGGTTCTTTCTCTCTCCAGTTCTTTTCTGCCAGCTCAATGAAAATGGTTTCTGATCCCTGTGGGGCTGGGGGAAAAGATGAGAGGAGGAGAACATTCCTAATTGATAGGTATTGTCATCAGATGATTTTGTGCTATCTGAGCCTAGCAAGAGTTTAAAGTTGACTTGTTTCCTTGGGTGGTGTGATGATTAATTTTATGTGTCAATGTGACTGGGCTAAGGGATGCCCAGATAGCTGGTAAAACATTACTTCTGGGTTGTCTGTGAGGGTGTTTCCTAAAGAGGTTAGCATTTTAATTGAGAAATGGAGTAAAGTAGATAGATCTACTCTCACCAATGTGAATGGGCATCATTCAATTCACTGAGGGCCAGAATAGGACAAAAAGACGGAAGAAAGGCAAATTCTCTCTCTCTTTTTAAGCAGGGACGTTTATCTTCTGCCCTCAGACATTGGTACTCCTGGTTCTCATGCTTTAGACTCTGAGACTTACACCATTGTTCCCCTCCTACCCTCTGCTTCTCAGGCCTTTGGCTGTAGACTGGGAGTTATACCATTGGCTCCCCTGAGGCTCAGACCTTTGGACTTGGACTGAATTAAACCACAATTTTCCTAGTTCTCCAGCTTGCAGATGGTGTATTGTGGTGCTTCTCAGCCTCCATAATCATGTGAGCGAATTCCCATAACAAATCTCCTCTTCTAGGTCTACATCTATCCTATTGGTCTGTTTCTCTGGAGAACTCTGACTAATCCCGGTGTGTTGTGGGTTCTTCTGAGATGTCCTTTCCCTTCTCCAGTGCTCCCTTCATCTGGGAGACACACATGCCTGTGGTTGTCTCATGCTCTTTTCAGTTCTTAGAATCTGGTGGTTCCTTCAGTTTCTCTCCGCCAAGTCCTGTTCACATCCTTCAGTAGACCTTAGGTCAATCCTCTCTTGCACGTGGCCCACATCCAGTCCATGGAAAATCCGCATGCATTCTTTGGCCCAACACATTAAGGAGGGCAGGCAGATCTCCAAACAGCTGTCTTTTCTTTGGCTCATCTATCCACAGCCCACCAGACTGCTTCTCACCCATGAGGTTCTCAGGTGGGAGTCCATTCTGTCTGCCCTTACCTTCCTCTATCTTGTCCTATAGCATGGAGTGGGTCATGGCGCACCAATAACCTTCTCCAGAGAAATCTTCCACTAATACCCACAACCCCTCCTTGATGTGGGTGAGGGGTTTAAGGTTCGTTTAACTCTATTCTTGACCACCTCCTTTTGAAACTGGCCCAATTTCCCCATAGGACTGATGTTTATGGGTTTTTTGTTTGTTTTTGAGACGGAGTTTCACTCTTGTCATCCAGGCTGGAGTGCAATGGTGTGATCTCAGCTCACTGTAACCTCTGCTTCCCTGGTTCAAGTGATTCTCCTGTCTCAGTCTCCCAAGTAGCTGGGATTACAGGCATATGCCACCATGCCTGGCTAATTTTGTGTGTGTGTGTGTGTGTGTGTGTGTGTGTTGTACAGGAGGAGTTTCACCATACTGGCCAGACTGGTCTCGAACTCCTGACCTCAGGTGATCTGTCTGCCTTGGCTTCCCAAAATGCTGGGATTATAGGCGTGAGCCAGTGCTCCTGGCCTGACCATCTTGATCTTAAAAGTTTGAAGCTTAACATTTGTCTTCTCCGAGATCCTTTCTCTGGGAACCAACCCTCGGTAGATACCAGATAGTATCAAGGTACTGGAACTCACCAGATCATCATATCCAGACGATGCGAGGCCAGATCCCTCATCCACCATAATTGCTTACTTACCCCTCTCTAATTCCTGTTTTCCTGCACACAGTCACATTCCTTCCCTCCTATATAAACCCACAATTTTAGTCAGTTGAGGAGACGAATTTGAGACTTATCTCCCATCTCCTGGCTGATGTCACCTGAATAAAGCATTGCTTCCCTGGCAATATTCATTTTCTCAGTGATTGGCTTTCTGTGCAGTGAGCAACAGGTCCTAGACCGGATCTCTAGCATTTGGTAACACTTAGAAATTTCTACATAGGGCCAGGCGCGGTGACTCACACCTATAATCCCAGCACTTTGGGAGGCCAAGGCAGGTACATCGCCTGAGGTCAGGAGTTCGAGACCAGCCTGGTCAACATGGCAAAACCCTGTCTCTACTAAAAATACAAAAATTAGCTGGGCGTGGTGGCAGGTGCCTGTAATCTCAGCTACTCAGGAGACCGAGGCTGGAGAATCATCTCTTGAACCTGGGAGGTGGAGGTTGCAGTGAGCCGAGATAGCGCCATTGCAGCCTAGGTGACAAGAGTGAAACTCCATCTCAAAAAAAAAAAAAAAAAAAAAGAGGAGAAATTTCTACATGAAGAGCTGCCTTACAACTTACTTTGGAATCCTGTATCTATCAATATAGGATTTCAACCTGTTAAATATACCTATATATATTTACTAAGAGCCTATCTTGAGTGGAAATGGATTGGGTAATCAATCTAGTGGTTTGGGTGACCCATTTGCGCTGAGTTTTAGAGGTGTCCCTACTAGATGATTCCATGTTTACCCTTCGGATTTTGTAGGTTCCAGGCTAGTGTGTATATCAAATTCGCAGTACATGGTTCCTGCATCCTATGAGTGGTTGTGAACATGGTCTCTACTCCTGCAAAGAGTGCTACCTTGGAATTTTGATATATTTCAGGTGACTCTTCTACTACCTGGAAGTCTAGACAGATAATCCATCCCTTTAACCAGCTGAGGATGCTTTTAGGGATTCTAATTCTTTTATTCAGTTTCTCCACAAGACTTTACCTGATTCTCTTGAAAAACTTTAAGAGTCTCAGAGAAGGTGATTTCTGATGCAAACAACAAAAAGTTCAACCCAAACCAGCTTAATTATAAAACATAAAAGGGGGACTTATAAGTTTATGCAGAGGTGAGATGGAGCACAGTTCCCTGCAGGAAATGAAGAAAAATCTTGAGTTCCTTCAAGGGAATTTGCAGGCACCTAGCTAGCCCTGAGAAGTCAATGAGCAACTTGATAAATAAGAAAGTAATCGCAGCTTGAAACAATAGCCAAGGAAGTTAAAATCATGAGATGTTTGGTGCCCCTCTACAAATAAAGATAACATCTTAACTTATGTCTCTGAGTTGCTTTTCAGAAACCCGGACCCCCACCAAACAGATCCTCTGGAATGCAGACCTCAGATACGTGGGAACTGAGGACTGAACCCTGACCATCATTCTTTGCTCTAAATTTCTTCCTGAGGGGCCTAGAGGAAGTCACACCCATGAGCCAGAGCTAACATTCTTTTCTACTGATCCCCAATTTTTAGGTAAGGTTTTGCTTCCTTAACCAATCACAAATCAGAAAAATATTTGAATCCACCTATGACCTATGGGCCCCCGCTTTGAGATGCCTGCCTGTTTAGGTCAAACCAACGTGTAGGCTCTGTGTATTGATTTATAACTTTGCCTGTAGCCTCTGCCTCCCAGTCTTTAAAAACCCTCACCTGTAAGCCATCGGAGAGTTCGGGTCTTAAGCATGAGCTGCTTGATTTTCCTTGCTTGGAGCTTGCAAATAAATGCCTTCGTTCTTCTGCTGCAAACCTTGGCGTGGATGTTGTGGTCATATTGCACTGGGTGAATGAACCCCAGTCCAATTTGATAACAGAGGTGAGAATTAATTCTAGCTTCAGGGGAGGCTTTTTCTGGACATAAACAATGTGACTCTCACTCTTTTTCTGAGGCGAAGTCTGGCTCTGTTGCCCAGGCTGGAGTGCAGTGGCGCAATCTTGGCTCACTGTAACCTCTGCCTCCCGTGTTCAAGAGATGCTCCTGTCTCAGCCTCCCAAGTAGCTGGGATTACAGGCGCCATGACGCCAGCTAATTTTTTTTTTTTTTTTTTTGAGACAGAGTCTCTCCTGGGTTCCTGCCTCAGCCTCCCGAGTAGCTGGGATTACAGGTGCCTGCCACCACACCTGGCTAATTTTTGTATTTGTAGTAGAGACAAGGTTTCACCACGTTGGCTACGGTGTTTCTCAAACTCTTGACCTCAACTGATCCACGCATCTTGGCCTCCCAAAGTGTTGGGATTATAGGCATGAACTACCACACCTGACAACAGATCTACTTTTCAAAAGATACTTTCTCTCCTTTGCAACTGCAGTCTTTACTGTTTACTTCCCCCTCTTCCTCAGCCTTTTATTATCTTGACAGACTTAACTTCTTTGCTTCAATCCTCCTAATTTTTTTTTTTTTTTTTGGCTTCTTTGCCATTAGTGGGTGGAGAGGGAAGGCATGGAATACACACATTAAATCTTGCTTTTATTATTTATGCATACACTTATTTCACACCTCCCTACCCCCTGCACACACACATAATATTGAGTGTCATGCTTTTTTATCTTAATATTATATAATAAGCACTTTCTCATGCTATTAAAAACTACTTGCGGGCTGGGCATGGTGGCTCACTCTTGTAACCCCAGCACTTTGGGAGGCCAAGGCAGGTGGATTGCTTGTGCCCAGGAGTTCAAGACCAGCTGGGGCAATGTGGCTAAACCCTGTCCCTACAAAAAATACAAAAATTAGCTGGGCATGGTGGCATGCACCTGTGGTCCCAACTACTCAGGAGGCTGAGGTGGGAGGACCACTTGATTCCAGGAGGCGGAAGTTGCAGTGAACTGAGATTGCGCAGCTGCATTCCAGCTTGGGTGACAAAGTGAGACCCTGTCTCAAAAAACAAACAAATAAACAAAAAAACTATTTGCAATGACCATTTAAAACTTCTGCATTTGGCCAGGCATGGTGGCTCATGCCTGTAATCCCAGCACTTTGGGAGGCCAAGGGGGGCAGATCACTTGAGATCGTGAGTTTGAGACTAGCTTAGCCAACATGGTGAAACCCCATCTCTACTAAAAATACAAAAATTAGCCAGGTGTGGTGGCACATGCCTGTAATCCCAATTGCTCAGGAGGCCAAGACAGGAGATGCTTGAATCTGGGAGGTAAAGTTTGCAGTGAGCCGAGATCACACCACTGCACTCCAGCCTGGGTGACAGAGCGAGACTTCATCTCAACATACGCAAATCAATAAACGTAATCCAGCATATAAACAGAACCAAAGACAGAAACCACATGATTATCTCAATAGATACGGAAAAGGCCTTTGACAAAATTCAACAGCCCTTCATGCTAAAAACTCTCAATAAATTAAGTATTGATGGCATGTATCTCAAAATAATAAGAGCTATTTATGACAAACCCACAGCCAATATCATACTGAATGAGCAAAAACTGGAAGCATTCCCCTTGAAAACTGGCAGAAGACAGGGATGCCCTCTCTCACCACTCCTGTTCAACATAGTGTTGGAAGTTCTGGCCAGGGCAATCAGGCATGAGAAAGAAATAAAGGGTATTCAATTAGGAAAAGAGGAAGTCAAATTGTCCCTGTTTGCAGATGACATGATTGTATATTTAGAAAACCTCATCGTCTCAGCTCAAAATCTCCTTAAGCTGATAAGCAACTTCAGCAAAATCTCAGGATACAAAATCGATGTGCAAAAATCACAAGCATTCTTATACACCAATAACAGACAAACAGAGAGCCAAATCATGACTGAACTCCCATTCACAATTGCTTCAAAAAGAATAAAATACCTAGGAATCCAACTTACAAGGGATGTGAAGGACCTCCTCAAGGAGAGCCACAAACCACTGCTCAATGAAATAAAAGAGGACACAAACATATGGAAGAACATTCCATGCTCATGGATAGTTAGAATCAATGTCGTGAAAATGGCCATACTGCCCAAGGTAATTTATAGATTCAATGCCATCCCCATTAAGCTACCAATGACTTTCTTCACAGAATTGGAAAAAACTACTTTAAAGTTCACATGGAACCAAAAAAGAGCCCGCATTGCCAAGACAATCCTAAGCCAAAAGAACAAAGCTGGAGGCATCATGCTACCTGACTTCAAACTATACTACAAGGCTACAGTAACCAAACTAGCATGGTACTGGTACCAAAACAGAGATATAGACCAATGGAAGAGAACCGAGCCCTCAGAAATAATACCACACATCTACAACCATCTGATCTTTGACAAACCTGATAAAAACAAGAAATGGGGAAAGGATTCCCTATTTAATAAATGGTGCTGGGAAAACTGGCTAGCCATAAGTAGAAAGCTGAAACTAGATTCCTTCCTACACCTTATACAAAAATTAATTCAAGATGGATTAGACTTAAATCTTAGACCTAAAACCATAAACAACCCTAGAAGAAAACCTAGGCAATACCATTCAGGACATAGGCATGGGCAAGGACTTCATGTCTAAAACACCAAAAGCAACGACAACAAAAGCCAAAATTGACAAATGGGATATAATTAAACTAAGAGCTTCTGTACAGCAAAAGATCAGAGTGAACAGGCAACCTACAGAATGGGAGAAAATTTTTACAATCTACTCATCTGACAAAGGGCTAACATCCAGAACCAACAAAGAACTCAAACAAATTTACAAGAAAAAAACAAACAACCCCATCAAAAAGTGGGCAAAGGATATGAACAGACACTTTTCAAAAGACATTTATGCAGCCAACAGACACATGAAAAAATGCTCACCATCACTAGCCATCAGAGAAATGCAAATCAAAACCACAATGAGATACCATCTCACACCAGTTAGAATGGTGATCATTAAAAAGTCAGGAAACAACAGGTGCTGGAGAGGATGTGGAGAAATAGGAACACTTTTACACTGTTGGTGGGACTATAAACAAGTTCAACCATTGTGGAAGACAGTGTGGCGATTCCTCAAGGATCTAGAACTAGAAATACCATTTGACCCAGCCATCCCATTACTGAGTATATACCCAAAGGATTATAAATCATGCTGCTATAAAGACACATACACACATATGTTTACTGCGGCACTATTCACAATAGCAAAGACTTGGAACCAACCCAAATGTCCATCAATGACAGACTGGATTAAGAAAATGTGGCACATATACACCATGGAATACTACGCAGCCATAAAAAAGGATGAGTTCACGTCCTTTGTAGGGACATGGATGCAGCTGGAAACCATCATTTTCAGCAAACTATCACAAGAACAGAAAACCAAACACCGCATGTTCTCACTGGTGAACATGTGGGAATTGAACAATGAGAACACTTGGACACAGGAAGGGTAACATCACACACTGGGGCCTATTGTGGGGTGGGGGGAGGTGGGAGGGATAGCATTAGGAGATATACCTAATGTAAATGACGAGTTAATGGGTGCAGCACACCAACATGGCACATGTATACATTTGTAACAAACCTGCACATTGTGCACATGTACCCTAGAACATCAAGTATAATAAAAAAGTCAGAATTTAAAAATCAAGAATAATACAACAATAAAAAAAACAAAATTAAAAATAAATAAATAAAAATAAAATTCTTCACAAAAATTCATCATATAGATAAGCTTAAATTATTATCTATTCTCCTTGAATTTGATACCTTTTATAGTAAATTTATAGAACATGAGAATGGATTCTTTAGGTGGCCATCTCTTGGACTTTAGGAGCAAAACTAATGTTAGGCCAGTATTTGCTTTCTGTTGGCTGTGAGTGTAGGGACAGGGTTTCAAGAAGTAGTTTTTCAGACTGGGTGAGGTGGCTCACACCTGTAATCCTAGCACCTTGGGAGGCCAAGGCGGGCGGGTTGCTTGAGCCCAGGAGTTGGAGACCAGCCTGGGCAACACAGAAAACCCCATTTTTATTTATTAAAAAATATGAAAATTTTTTAAAAAGAAAATCTAGTTTCCAAATGATTGGAGCCTGATCATGTTTGAGTTACCTGGGGGATTTGTGAAAGGTGCACATTCTAAGGCCCTGATTTAGACCCCCTGAATCAGAATCTCTGTAGGTGGAGCCTGAACAAAGATCCTCTAATCATTCTGATGAATAATTAGGTTTTGGAACCACCGACATTATTGACCTATGGCCAACTTGTGCTGTGTATACATTCTCATTCACAAATACAGTACCAGTTGTTCTAAAAATGAGACTTTGGAAGTATAGTACCTGAAAGGCACTTGTGGTAGATATTAGCCATTCATCATGGTCATGTAGCAGCTGAATCCCTTTCTTTGCTTAGGAAGAGCCTCATTTTTTGCATCTTAGTTTAGGGCAAAAAACACCCTGCATAAGCCCTAAAAATATCACTTTTTTTCTTTTATTTATTTCTTTATTTATTGAGACGGAGTCTCGCTCTGTTGCCTAGGCTGGAGTGAAGTAGTGCGATCTTGGCTCACTGCAAGCTCCGCCTCCCGGGTTCATGCCATTCTCCTGCCTCAGCCTCCCAAGTAGCTGGGACTACAGGTGTCCGCCACCACACCCGGCTAATTTTTTGTATTTTTAGTAGAGACGGGGTTTCACCATGTTAGCCAGGATGGTCTCCATCTCCTGATCTCGTGATCCATCTGCCTTGGCCTCCCAAAGTGCTGGGATTACAGACATGAGCCACTGCGCCCGGACCACTTTTTTCCTTTTAGAGACAGAGTCTCGCTCTGTCAGCTAGGCTGGAGTGCAGTAGTACAATCATAGCTCACTGAAGCCTCGAACTCCTGGGCTTAAGAGGTCGTCCCACCTCAGCTTCCTGAGTGTCTGGGGCTACAAGTATGCATCATTACTCCTGGCTAATTAATTTTTTTTTTTTTTGGTAGAAATGGAGTCTTGCTATGTTGTCCAGGCTGGTCTTGAACTCCTTGCCCTGAAGCACAGATTACTTTCCCTTTGCATGGGTATAACTCACAGGGGAGCTTCTAGATAAGAAAACTTTCCCTTGGCTAGGCTCAGTGGCTTACACCTGTAATTCCAGCTCCTCAGGAGGCTGAGGTGGGTGGATCACTTGAGGCCAGGAGTTTGAGACTGGCCTGGACAACATAGTAAGACCCCATCTCTGAAAAAGGAAATAGCCAAGCAAGGTGGCACATTCTTGCCTTGGCCTCCCAAAATGCTGGGATTACAGGCATGACCAAACATGCCAGGTCCTTAAAAATAATCTAAATTTGTTTTCCTAGTGTCCTTTGAAACTAGGGTTCAAGCATGTGACTTAGGCTGTGCTACTGGTTATATCCATGTCAAACTCTGGCTCTGGTCCCAGAGTTACAAGGCAGGGGTGTGGAGCTCTCTCAGTACTGAAGGCAGCAGTAGTAGTGGCAGGGTGGGTGAAATTCCTTGTGTTAAAGTGGAGGGCCCAATTGAAGAGTCCAGAGCTC
Source organism: Macaca nemestrina (assembly GCF_043159975.1). Classification (NCBI taxonomy): domain Eukaryota; kingdom Metazoa; phylum Chordata; class Mammalia; order Primates; family Cercopithecidae; genus Macaca; species Macaca nemestrina. The sequence goes on from NC_092128.1 coordinate 146,841,292, forward strand.
AGGGTCACTCCCAATGGTTCCCTCATCAGCTCAGTTCTGTGGTGTGGTTTTGGGGATGGCTCCTGGAAGCTGAACTTCAAACCTGGTTCACCATCCCGTGGTGACTTAAAGAGTTAATCAATGTCCTTAAGATAAACAGACAACCCACAAAGAAACAAACAAAAAGTCCTTGCTTTTCTGATTGATCATGCAGAGTCAGCTTTAGGGTACGAGTTTGCAAGGAAGGACCCATTGTGTTGTCATTGTCAAGCAACGGACTTGTAGGATCCCAGTTGACAAAGGTTACTTTCTACTCAGGAACAAAGTTGTAAAGCCTTTGCTTTTGCCCTGAAGCAGAGATTACTTTCCCTTTGCATGGGTATAACTAACAGGGGAGCTTCTAGATAAGAAAAATTTCCCTTGGCTAGGCTCAGTGGCTTACACCTGTAATCCCAGCTCCTCAGGAGGCTGAGGCGGGAGAATCACTTGAGGCCAGGAGTTTGAGACTGGCCTGGACAACATAGTAAGACCCCATCTCTGAAAAAAGAAATAGCCAGGCAAGGTGGCACATTCCTGCAGCCCCAGCTACTTGGGAGGTTGAAGTAGGAGGATTGCTTGAGCCCAGGAAGTTGAGGCTGCAGTGAGCTGAGATTGGGCCACTGCACTCCAATCTGGGCAACAGAGTGAGATCCTGTCTCAAAAAAACAAAGAAAAAGAAAATATTTCCCTCAAAATGAAGCTAGGACTTCAATACTCAGAGAAGTTCTCATTTGAAACTCCATAATTTCCCATCATAGAACCAGGAAGCGAACATTTTGGCCAGGAGAATCAAAAGACTTCCGTGACATGAAGTGGCCTCCAGAAAGTCCCTTTAGAAGCCTCTTTGGAAGCACACAGCCTGCTGATAAGGCCACCAGGATGAATTAGCTAAAACTCGTAGCCTCAGATTACAGCCTGCGTTTAACTTGATGGATGGAGGTTTGTAGTGTTGTCCATTTGAACATTGACAGACTCCTGCCCAAATCAATCATTTCTTTTTGGCATAGTTGAATTTGAATTGCTCTTTTTGATGGCGATTAGTCGACAGTTTGAGCTGGGTCTTAAGGCTCTTTGTGTTATAAAGCCTCCCCACCGATGTAGTCATCCATCTTCCTATTAATGGTGGTGGGAGCGCGGGCAGGCATCCTGTGCATCACTGATAGGAATAAAGTTGCATCATAGGTACAAGTTTAAAATGAAGTAGGACTCAGACAGTCCTGTTTTATTCTGTTTAAAAATGGAATTTCCATCAGGCATGGTAGCTCACACTTGTAATCCCAGCACTTTGGGAGGCTGAGGTGGGTGGATCACCTGAGGTCAGGAGTTCGAGACCAGCCTGGCCAACATAGTGAAACCTCATCTCTACTAAAAATACAAAAATTAGCCAGGCGTGGTGGTGGGAGCCTGTAATCCCAGCTACTAGGGAGGCCGAGGCAGGAGAATAACTTGAACTCAGGAGGCAGAGGTGGCAGTGACCCAAGATCATGCCATTGCACTCCAGCCTCAACGACAAGAGTGAAACTCCTCCTTCTCAAAAAAAAAAAAAAAAATAATAATAATAAAAAATAAATTTTAAAAAATAAAAGGAATTTTGTCTGACCTAAGATCATGCCTAGTCATTCTGATTCTGGCAGTGGTATTATGATACAGGTTTAGGCAGTGTTAATTACCTGAGATTTTTGCCAAGATCATCAAATTTAGTGCAAAGATAGCCCCTCTCCACAGAATCAAGAGCTGACGATAGACTAACAAATAATGTGTTAGGAAGTCTTACATTGTTCATAACTAACTCCTCAAGAAGATATATCATACACAGCAAGCGGAGTATACAGATGTACTCGAGGATAAGCTGTACCTAGAACGCTTTTTTTCCCGATATGATATGTTTGGTTGAGAGGACCAGGTCTATTTGGGTCCCAGCACTTTGGGTGAGGCCAGTGGACAGCTTGAACCCAAGAGCTCGAGACCAGCCTGGGCAACATGGTGAAACCCTGTCTCTATAAGAAATACAAAAATTAGCCAGGTATGGTGGTGTATGCCTGTAGTCCCAGCTACTTGGGTGGGTGAGGCAGGAGGATCACTTGAGCCCAGGAGGTCGAGGCTGCAGTCAGCTGAGATTATACCAGTATGCTCCACTGTGGGCAACAGAGTGAGACCCTGTCTCAAAAAAAAAAGAGAGAGAGAGAGAGAGAGAGAGAGAGAGGACTAGCTCTGTGGCTTGCTGAGAAGAAAGACAATATGAAATTCTGAGGATAAATCTAGCAAGTTAACGAGTCTTATCATCTTTGACAGATAACAGAAAGCTCTATTTGAAGAGGGAGTGAACTCTTTATGTTCACTCTGAAGGATCTGTAATCTGAAGAGTCATTTTGTGTAGAAGATTCAGTAAGGGTGGGGTAGACATCTACATTTTGCCTTAGAGATAATGAGGTGTACTGTAGTAGAGGAGTTTCCTATACTCAGCTATAGAGAATTCCGGGAATTAATGAAAATGATTGAAACATGGAGAGGTCATCTTCAGACTGTGAGCTTCAAAAGACTAACTCCTTCCGTTGTCAGTAGTTATTTGTTATTTTACAGTTTCTTGCAGAAGTCACGTTATGGGCAGCCAAACGTGACTTCCAAATCTACTGAAGCTGTGTCCAAATTCCATTAAAAGTAAATTTTTTGGCAAATGACGTTATTTATGAGAGGCTTTGAACTTGACACATTTCTATGTTGCTTCCTCTAGGTTCCAATGGTGATGCCAATTCCCTAATTTTGTCAAGTTTGTATTTTTTCTTCCTTGGCATTCAAACTAAGAGGCCAAGTCACCATTCTCCTGGTGGCTCAGATGTGTTAGATGACAATCAGGAATATGTTTAGTCTGCCTCTAATGAATGATCAGGAATTGTTTTCCTTGTTGTTATATTTTTTGACTCCTTTGGACCCAAGAATGTATTCTTATTATTTATTTATTTATTTTTATAATTTGTAGAGCCTCACTATGTTGCTCAGGTTGGTCTTGAACGCCTGGCCTCAAGATACCCTCTTGTTTTGCCCTCCCAAAGTGTTGGGATTACAAGCATGAACCACTGTACTCAGCCCAGAATATTATTTTTTAAAACTTAAAATTTGGAACTTATTTGGAAGACATGGGTGTTTACTCACAGCAAGACAGGATGGCCGGGTGTGGTGGCTCACACCTGTAATCCCAGCACTTTAGGAGGCTGAGGCAGGTGGATCACCTGAGGTCAGGAGTTCGAGACCAGCCTGACCAACATGGTGAAACCCCATCTCTACTAAAAATACAAAATAAGCCGGGTGTGGTGGTGCATGCCTGTAATCCCAGCTACTTGGGAAACTGAGGCAGGAGAATTGCTTGAATCTGGGAGGCGGAGGTTGCAGTGAGCCAAGATCGCAGCATTGCACTCCAGCCTGGGCAACAAGAGCGAAACTCCGTCTCAAAAAAAATTTTCCCTTCTGCACTCAAAACATAAGTATCCTATAAGTATCCTATATTCCCTTCTGCACTCAAAACATAAGTACCCTATCCTCTTTCAGAGCTATTCTATCACAGCTCTGCTACATATTTTTACATCCATTTGATAATCTCATTTTATTAAGAAGTAATAACTGATAATAGTTTGCTGTGTTACACCTCCCGGGAAATATGGAGTTTAATAGGGGATGCTTAAAGATATACACCTTAGGCCAGGCACGGTGGCTGCAATACCAGCACTTTGAGAGGCCAAGGTGGGAGGACTGCTTGAGCCCAGGAAGACCAGATCAGCCTGGGCAACGTAGCGAGACCCTATCTCTATAGAAAAAAAAAAAAAAAAGACATATACCATAGCCTATAGGATGATTTACTCAGCAAATTTTTGGCAGGATACAAGGAGAAAAGTTGAGAAATATGTTTTCAGCAGGCCCAAATGACTTATCTGACTTAGTTTGGTTTCTTTCTTGTACCAGCTCTGCAAAGGTGCCTGGAATAAGAAGTTCGCAGGACTGGAAGATCGAGTCCTCTTCCATCTTTTCACAGAAAGCCACTTCCTAAGGAAATGATATGTATTATTGATCTGGGCTAGCTACAGGTAAAATTATATTTAGCACATCACTTAGGCAACTTGCAGGAAATTGGAAATGGTTAAATAATTCCTTAGCAGATTACAGTGCTGTTGTAAGGTTGGTCAAATCAATAAATGCAAACCAGGCTAAATAAATGTATTTTCAAAGAATAACAGAAGAGTCCTCATCTGCCCCAAATGCTGCCACCTTAGCTACTGGGTTTGTATTCCAGGGATTGATTTGAGGAATACTTAGAAGATCTTGAAGAACATTTTGCCTCTTTTTGAATCAATGAGAAAATTAGGTTTTCTAGCAACTCTTCATCAAACAAATCACTTTATTGAATTGCAAATGCTGTTCATTATGTCATCCCCTGGCACATCCTTGGCTATCACTGGATTATGGGAGTTGGCTCTGGTGGTTCTGCTCTTCATGAAAGAGGGAGCTGCTGAAAATAAGGTTCCACACTGTATAATTTCTATGGCTTGTATTAATGCAGACAGTATAGCCACCATAAAGAAGAAAAATTACCAGTAGAAGATAAAACTAAAATACTAGTTGCATTACAATCGCATTCTAGAGCTGCAATAAATTGCATGAAGCCAATAAAGCAAAAACTAACAGAAGATATTTGGCACAAACCAAAAATGAAATGAGAGTCATTAGGCTGTCTGCTACAGGGACATGCCTCAATGTAGTTAAAGCAATAAACTACCTGGGAGTAATCTTTGCTTATTTTAAATTGCATATTCCAATTGCAAAGCTGTTTCTGGCATTTTTGCCATACTTAGCTTTACTGAGCTAAGGAAAGAATTACATGTCTGAATAAGTCATGTTCTACTAAATGTGCCTCCTATCTCCAGCAACTCGTAACTCACTTGAGTCTGAATATTGTTTATTCTGAAATTAATCATGGTTTTCTGCCATAAATTAGCTTTTCTGCAACACACTGGAAATAGACTGATCTTGGAACTCCACCAAGTATTTGATCAGTAGCTTCCAATCTTTCCTTACTATGATCCTGGACTTTTTAGGCTTTTGGAATCAAGGAGTTTTTCTTATCAGTAAAGGAACCCAAAGAGGTCATACCTGTCGGGATTTTTTTTTTTAATTTTATTTATTTATTTGAGATAGGGTCTCACTCTGTCGCCCAGGCTGGAGTACAGTGGTGCAATCTTGGTTCACTGTCACCTCTCCCTGCCAGGTTCAAGCCATCCCCCTGCCTCAGCCTCCTGAATAGCTAGGACTACAAGTGCATGCCACCACACCAGGCTAAGTTTTGTATTTTTTTATTTTGTAGAGATGGGGTTTTGACATGTTGCCCAGCTGGTCTCGAACTCCTGAGCTCAAGCGATCCACCCACCTCAGCCTCCCCAAGCGTTGGGGTTACAGGCTTGAGCCACCATGCCCGGTCCCTGTTGTGATTTAAGATACAAATTTTTATATAGTGCCAGATAGTTAAAGTAGTTATCCAGGAAGAGGGATTCCTGGAGCTGATGGGTGATTTGCCCAGGAGTCCTGTCCTTTAATATGTCAATAGAGTTCTTACCTTCAAAGGAAAGTTCCCTTGATTCGCAACATGTCTTTAAAAGGATAAGAATTTACAAAGTTAGATAAAATCTAGACAATGGATTACTTCAGCAGTACCCAGCGTCCTATAGGAAGTGGGTACCATTGTTTCCTGCGTAAACCAGTGATAGAATTAGGGCTGTTCTTTTTATCCGAAGTAATAAAGATACAGGAAGAAGAAAGGGGCCCAGTGCGGTGGCTCCTGGTTGTAATCCCAACACATCGGGAGGCTAAGGAGGGCAGATGGCTTGAGCCCTGGAGTTCGAAACCAGCCTAGGCAACATGGTGAAAACCCATCTCTACAAAAAAATACAAAAATTAGCTGGGCATGGTGGCATATGCCTGTGGTCCCAACTACTTGGGAGGCTGAGGCGGGAGGATTGCTTGAGCCCAGGAGGTTAACGTTGCAGTGAGTCGAGGTCATGCCACTGCACTCCAGCCTGGGCGAGAGAGTGAGACTCTGTCTCAGAAAACAATGACAACAACAAAAGCCCGGAGGGAGCTGAGTAAACCCTGTAGAAAGGACAGAACAGACTTGTTCTTGCTCTCATCCAGTTGTATTTTAGCTACTAATCTACATTAACAGAGCTGCTAGCATTCAATAACCAGGTTTTTTCATGCCTTGTTTTTGAAGGGAGCATCCTCACACATTGCTAGTGGGAATATAAATCAGAGCATCTCTACTGGAAGCACAGTGTTCATTTCAATTCAATATACTTGGCAGTATTCATTTAAGCCTTAAAAACAAGCAAGTCGTTTGGCCCAGCAGTTTCATCTAGGAATTTATTCTAGGGAGATAATCGTGACTTTGGTACATATGTTTGTGTAAGAAGCGTTGTTCATAATAGTAAAAACATCTAGAAACCATCTTGACATCTCAAAATTAAAGACTGTTTGAGTAAGTCCGAATACATGTACCTGCAGTTGTTAAATGTGCTATCATGGAACTCAGGCGGAAACACTCATGCTTTGGGAAAAGGTGAAGAAAATATTACCTGGAAAAGCAGGCTACAGAATAGCAAGAACAGGATAATAGCATTTTTTGGTATTAAAATGTATGTATTTAGATAAAACAAAACAGAAATGAATACATCAGACTATTAAATGTGGTTCTGTCTGGTGGTGGTATTATTTTTACTTGTGTATATTTCCCAAGATAATTCTAATAAATATGTATTACTTGTGTAACCAGATAAAAATACGGTTTGAGAAAAATCCTTAATGAAATTCATGTATTACAATGGGCTGGGGATGGTGGCTCACGCCTGTAATCCCAGCACTTTGGGAGGCTGAGGCGGGTGAATCACTTGAGGTCAGGAGTTTAAGACCAGCTTGCCCAACATGGTGAAACCCCATTTCTACTAAAAGTACAAAAATTAACCAGGTGTGGTGGTGCACACCTGTAATCCCAGTTACTTACTTGGGAGGCTCAGGCAGGAGAATCACTTGAACCCAGGAGGTGGAGGTTGCAGTAAGCTGAGATCGTGCTATTGCACTCCAGCGTAGGAGGCAAGAGCAATACTCTGTCTCAAAAAAAAAAAAAAAAAAAAAAAAAAAAAAAGCAGAAAAAGAAAATCATGTATTACAATGATCCCAATGTTCAATATCATCTGTCCTCCCGCTCCCGGCTCGTTTTTTTGAGACAGGGTCTTGCTCCCTCACCCAGGTTGGAGTGCAGTGGCACAGTCTCAGCTCACTGCAACCTCCCCCTCCCAGGCTCAAGCCATCCTACCTCCTTAGCCTCTTGAGTAGCTGGGACTGCAGGTGCGTGTCACCACGGCCAGCTAATTTTTTGTAGAGATGGGATTTTGCCTGTTGCCCAGGCTGGTCTTGAACACCTGATCTCATGTGATCCACCTGCCTCAGCCTCCCAAAGTGCTGGAATTACAGGTGTGAGCCACTGAGCCCTGCCTTTCCTTCCACCCTTAGGGTAGGAATGGGCTGAATCCCAGATAGCCCCATCTTTTTTCTCCTGGGTTTTTTTTCTCTGCCCTTGTCCGGGCAGCTTTAGAACCCTGGCTGTTTGTGGATCTTTGGGGCTGAGGGTCATTTAGCTTTGTCTTTGATCCCACAGGGATCACAGCTATCTTTGTGGAGAGTTCTAAAATGGCTCCTGATGACCTGTTCAGTTCCCAAATCCACCCCTTCTTCCTTGCCCTGGAAGTTTTGCAGACAGCGGGAAGTATATCGTTAATACCCTCAAGCCCCGTGTAACAGAAATAGTCATGGAATAGTGCCGAGGAAGTTGGGTTCAAATTCTCATTCTGTGTGCCCTTAGGCAAGTCATTTAACCTCTCTTCATCTCAGTTTCCTCAGGGGTAAAATAGATATATAATCAGAGTTCCTACCTCATAGGGCAGTTCTTGTCATAGAACTGTTACGGGCGGGTCTTTGGTCTTAGAGCTCCCAAGATGGCGGTGGGCGGCTCCCAAGATGGCAGCAAGCTTTTTGTTCTCTGACCTGGGGTTCTTAGCCTCACAGATTCCAAGGAATGGAACCTTGGGCCATGCGGTGTTACACCTCTATTAGAAGCCATGGGGCACGGAAGAGAACGGTGGAACCCAGCGACTAGTGTTCAGCTCAGTTAGGATGAACCCGGGCACTTAGCCATGCAGGAACAACAGCGAACCTTTAGCCCCATCCGGAGCGGCAATGGGCGCCTTGCTGGATCAGGAGCACAGTGGACACCCTGCTGGATCTGGAGGGGTGGAAGTCAGCGGTGGGTCTGCGATGGCGGCAAACAGTGGTGGACGGTGAGTGAAAGCTCAGCTCCAGCCTAACAAACACGGACCAGAAGAGTGTGCAGTTGCAAGATTGAATAGAGTGAAAACTGAGCTCCCATACGACGGGAGGGGACCCAAAGGGGGTTGCTGCTCCCTGCTCAAATGCCTGAGTTTATATCCCAATCATTGTCCCTCCCCCTGTGCTCTCAGGCATATGATTTGACTATTTCTTTACCTCCTGCTTTAGCCTAATTTGTATTTTAGTGAGCCCTCTTTACTACCTGATTGGTTGGGTGTGAGCTGAGTTACAAGCCCCGTGTTTAAAGGTAGGTGCAGTCACTTTGCCCAGTTAGGCTTAGGAATTCTTAGTGGGCCTAGGAAATCCAGCTACTTCTGTCTCTCAGAACCAAACTGGGGTCTGCTTGCCTGGCACAGTAAGACCAGTTATCCGCACTGGGGTTTTGCATTGGCATAGAGGGACATGCTTATTTGCAGTACAAAAGCAAGGAGAATCAGCGCAGCTCATGCTTAAAACCTGAACTCGCAGATGACTTGCAGATAAGGATTTTTAAAGGCAGGGGTAATTTCCAAGAAAGCAGAAGCTACAGATAAAATCATAAATCAATACATGGAGGCCGGGTGCGGTGGCTCACTCCTATAATCCCAGCACTTTGAGAGGCCAAGGCGGGTGGATCACCTGAGGTCAGGAGTTCGAGACCCACCTAACCAACATGGAGAAACCCCTTCTCTACTAAAAATACAAAAATTAGTTGGGCATGGTGGCAGGCTGCTGTAATCCCAGCTACTTGGGAGGCTGAGGCAGGAGAATCACTCGAACACAGGAGGTGGAGGTTGCAGTGAGCTGAGATTGCACCATTGCATGCCAGCCTGGGAAACAAGAGCGAAACTCCATCTCTAAATAAATAAATACATGGAGGCTATACATTGGTTTGACCTAGAAAGACAGGGTATCTCTCGAAGCAGGAGGCCCACACGTCACAGATGGATTCAAGGACTTTCTGACTTGTAATTGGTTCAGGAGGCGAAGCTTTGTCTAAAAAATGGGGATCAGTAGAAAAGAATGTTAGCTCTGGTTCATGGGTGTGACTCCTTCCAAGCCCCTCAGGAAGAAGTTTAGAGCAAAAAACGGAGGTCAGCGTTCAGGCCTCAGTTTCCCCTTATCTGAGATCTATGTGCCAGCAGATCCATTGGGTGAGGGTCCGGGTTTCTGAAAAACAACTCAGGGACATATGCTAAAATGTTATGTTTAGTTGCTATAGGAAACATCTCCAGACTCTAACTTCCTTGGCTGTTGTGTTTAAACTACCATTACCTTCTTGCTTACCAAGTTGCTCATTTACTTCTCAGGGTAAGCTATGTGCCTGGAATTTCTCTGGATGGAATTCAAGATTTTCCTTTATTTCCATGCTTGGGACCGTGTAGGATCCTAAAAGAGGATCTTTTCTCTGTCTGATGTTTATTTTAAGTATACCTATTGCCTTTGACTTGGGTTGTACCCCATGTGTGAAAGCAATAAAGGATGTCAGAATATGTTCCCCCTAAAATAGACCACTTTGATATATTGATTATTTTGAATTAAAGGCATTGAAAAAACTGCAGATGCAACCACCCTCTGATCTTCCTTTTTTCTTCATTATTAAAGTAGGAGGTAAAACTGTGTGAAAGGTGCCCTTTCTGTACTAGGAGGAAGATAGTCTTATCACTAGAGGTGGAGAGTTGAGGCTGAGAGAAATCCATACAAACAAACCTTGCTAAACGAACCCTTATCTTCCTGGTTACTTTTCCACAATTAACTACCCTGACCCAAGTAAACCCCTTTTTCTTGTCACGCTTTCACAATTTACTACTCTTTGTCCAACCTAATATATAAATGTTGGGCCTGTGAAAGAAAAATATCTTGGGCCCCCAGAATCACTAAGCTAAAGGGAAAATTCGAGTTGGGAACTGCTTTGGGTAAAACCTACCTCCCATACTATCCAAAGTTATCCCTCTGCTCACTGAGATAAATGTGTATCTGATTGCATCCTTTGGAAAGGTTAATCAGAAACTCAAAAGAATGCAACTGGCTGGGCTCGGTAGCTCCATGTAATCCCAGCACTTTGGGAGGCCGAGGCGGGTGGATCACGAGGTCAGGAGATCAAGACTAGCCTGGCCAACATAGTGAAACCCCATCTCTACTAAAAATACAAAAAATTAGCCAGGTGTGGTGGCAGGCGCCTGTAGTCCCAGCTACTCGGGAGGCTGAGGCAGGAGAATGGTGTGAACCCGGGAGGTGGATCTTGCAGTGAGCTGAGATCGCACCACTGCACTCCAGCCTGGGCGACAGAGCGAGACTCCATCTCAAAAAACAAATAAATAAATAAAAGAATGCAACCGTCCCGCCTTTCCAGACTGAACCAATGTACTTCTTACATATGTTGATTGATGGCTCCTGTCTCCCTAAAATGTATAAACCAAGCTGTGCCCCGACCACCTTGGGTATATGTCATCAGGACCTTCTGAGGCTGTGTCAAAGGCGTGCGTCCTCAACCTTGGCAAAAAAAAAGCTTTGTAAATTAACTGAGACTTGTCTCAGATTTTCTGAGTCCACAGGCCGTAACTTCTTGGGGTCTTGGTTTTTCTTGCGAAGCCTCCCATGTATGTAAAAATTATTAAATAGAATTTGTATGCTTTGGTCCTGTTAATCTATTTCATGTCAGTGTAATTCTAAGGCCCAGCTGGAGATCCTAGGAGAGTAGAGGAGAAATTTAACCCCTACTACAGCAACCCCTAAGGGCTATTTTCTAATTATTTCCGAAGAGGACTAATATTATAGGTTGGTGCAAAAGTCACTGCGGTTTTTGCCGTTAAAAGTAAATTGCAAAAACTGCAATAACTTTTGCACCAACCCAGTATAAACAGGACTATTTATTGATTGCTTATGTTTTCTTCAGTTCCTGGGCAGAATATGATACACAAGCTCTCAATTCTGGGAATAAGTTCATAGTGTAGGCCCTGTTATGGTATTCCCACTTTGCAGATAATGAACTCCAGGCTCAGGCATCCACAATTTTGCAGCTATTGAGTGGCTTTTAATCCTTGCTCTATTTTGTTCTTGGTCTATGAAATCAATTATAATTTTTTTTTTAAAATGGAGTCTTGGTCTGTTGCCCAGGCTGGAGTACAGTGGCACTATCTCAGCTCACTGCAACCTCTGCCTCCCAGGTTCAAGCCATTCTCCTGCCTTGGCCTCCTGAGTAGCTGGGATTACAGGCGCGTGCCACCCTGGCTAACTTTTGTATTTTTATTAGAGATGGGATGTCATCATGTTGGCCAGGCTGGTCTTGAACTCCTGACATCAAGTGATCCACCCGCCTTAACCCCCCAAAGTGCTGGGATTACAGGCACGAGCCACCACGCCCGACCAAAATCAATTATAATATTTTAAAGTATTTGTTGACATTCATGATTTAGAATTGATTTCTCTTCTAATTACTCATCTCAAGGTCAAAATCATCAACCGTTCTCAGCTGCCTACAATGTGCAGAATGCCAAACTGTGTATGTGTGAAAGGCACTGGAAGAAAATGTTCCTTGCTATGTTCAAGCTTCCTGGTTTTAATCCATCACTTAAATAATAATCTAAAATACAACGGGTGTGTTTGCATGAGAAGTGTCTTCTGAATCGAATGCAAATGAGGCGAATGGCGGTACATTGTGTCTTTTTCATTATGGACAACAACCTCTGGCATTAATTAATTACATGTTCTTTCTTGGCCTGCAAGGTAACTGCCTTTAAATTTTTGTTGTAAAGAGAGCTAACTCCATTGTGCTTCCATCACGTGTCATCCTGTAAACAGGCGGGATTTGTTTCTGCTGTTGTTTTACAAACGGGGTAATCTTGCCTGCAGCATTTCTTTCTGTTTGGCGTGACTGGATCATCAAGTTCTTTGCAGAAAGTCTGTGGCTACACTGCGTGTATCACCTTAGCTTCCTTAAAGGAGCCCTTCTTGGAAGTTAAGAAAGCCCTGTTTTGGCCAGGCGCGGTGGCTCACGCCTGTAACCTCAGCACTCTGGGAGGCTGAGGTGGGCAGATCATCTGAGGTCAGGAGTTCGAGACCAGCCTGGCCAAGATGGTGAAACCCCATATCTACTAAAAATAGAAAAATTAGCTGGGCGTGGTGGCGCGCGCCTGTAGCTACTCGGGAGACTGAGACAGGAGAATTGCTTGAACCTGGAAGACTGAGGTTGCAATGAGCCGAGATTGGGCCACTGTACTCCAGCCTGAGTGACAGAGCTAGACTCTGTCTCAAAGAAAAAAAAAAAACAACCCTGTTTTGCTACAAAAGTAGGGAAAACCAATGCCGACTTTTCCTTTCAAAATGAGGGTTTAAAAATGCTAGCCTTCTGAAAAAATAATAAATAAAAAGAAATAACCAGCTCACTTTTTTTTTCCTCTTATAAACTAGCCTCCTTTTCCCTGAAGTCATAAACTGGTGACAAAATGAATTAATTCAATATTTTATCACTCATTTACCGTAAAATATTGTACGGTCTTGGCAAGCTGATGAGTGACTGTGTAACTAAAAACATTTCTGCACTAATTCAAGAAACTTAGTTTCCTGCATATCATAATTCTCTATCATACTAAGTATGCAGATAGTAGTACTACTACTAGACTGCTACCACTATGAATAAACACTTATTTAAGAACTTAGTATGTGCCAGACATTATATCTCATTCATTTCTCAAAATAACTCTTCTGTGGGGTACTATATATAGGCACTGTTTTTATTTATTTATTTTTATTTTTTGCAAGCAGAGTCTGGCTCTGTCACCCAGGCTGGAGTGCAGTGGTATGATCATAGCTCACTGCGGCCTCCCACTCTGGGGCTCAAGCAATCCTCCTGTCTTGGCCTCCGGAGTAGCTGAGACTACAGGCATGTACCACCATACCTGGCTAATTTTTAAAATTTTTTATCTGTAGAGATGGAGTCTCACTATGTTGCCCAGGCTGGTCTCGAACTCCTGGGCTCAAGGGATCCTCCCAGCCTCCCAAAGTGTTAGGATTACAGATGTGAGGCATCACTCCTGGCTAGTTGTTTTTGTTTTTGTTTTTCTTCAGGTGGAGTCTCATTCTTGTCACCCAGGCTGGAGTGGAATGGTGCCATCTCTACTCACTGCAACCTCAGCCTCCCGGATTCAAGTCCTGACTCAGCCTCCCGAGTAGCTGGGATTACAGGCACCCACCAGCACACCCGGCTAATTTTTGTATTTGTAGTAGAGACAGGGTTTCACCACATTGGCCAGGCTGGTCTCCAACTCCTGACCTCAGGTAACCTGCCCACCACAGCCTCCCAAAATGCTGGGATTACAGGTGTGAACCACTGAGCCCAGCCCGGCTATTTTTTTTTTTTAATTTTGCAGGCTAGGAAATGGAGGATGTGAGAGATTTAGTAAGTTGCCTAGGATCAGACTGCTCGTCAGTGGTGAATTCAGGATCTGTATCTAGTTCAGCCTGTTGCCCATGCCTGTCCTCTTAACCACAATGTCCTCCTCCTCAAGTGATTTCTGATTTGCTTTTATGTTTACACTAACTTATCCTACATCGCTTTGCTGAGCCATTATTTAAGAGTAATTATAAGATTCATCATCCAAGAGGTCGATTTGACTTTGGACGTGTAAAGTTCATTGTTTCTCAGAAGAAGCAAATTCTAATTTCAGGACTGAAACTCGAGATGGCTGAAACACTTCTATTTCTTGTAGGTCACATAATAATTTTTAAAAGGAGCTTTGTGACTGGGCACGGTGGCTCATGCCTGTAATCCTAGCACTTTGTGGGGCCGAGATGGGCGGATTGCCTGATCTCAGGAGTTGAAGACCAGCTTCGGTAACATGGTGCGACCCCGTCTCTACTAAAAAGACAAAATATTAGCTGGCTGTGGTAGGGCTTGCCTGTAGTCCCAGCTTCTTGGGAGACTGAGGCAGGAGAATCACTTGAACGTGGAGGCAGAGGTTGTAGTGAGCTGAGATCACACCACTGTACTCCAGCCTGGGTGACAGAGCAAGACTCTGCCTCAAAAAACAAACAAGCAAAAAAGGAGTTTTGTACTGAGAGAAGTCTATCATCATGCTTGAAATAGTTGTTTTTTCTTTTTCCAGAAATGTGCTTACCCATGAAATAGTTTTGAACTGAATACAGGAATGGGAAGACTCTAGCATTTCGCAATGTTTTGAATGTGAGTAGATTGGCGAGTACTTGATGTGCTCACTGCTTCCAGCACAGTCCCGTGTCTCTCCTGAGGTCAGATCTGGAATTCCTTTCACCTGCTGTGGGTTGATGCTTCAGGCCCGCTACAGTCAGCAAGTTCAAGCTGCACTTATGATCCTTTTCCCATAGTCCTTGCTTGGTTACCAGTATAACCATCCTTTCAGTTATTTAAGATTAAAATACTCAGTAATCTTTTTTTTTTTTTTTTTTTGAGACGGTCTCTCTCCGTCACCCAGGCTGGAGTGCAGTGGCTCGATCTAAGCTCACTGCAACCTCTGCCTCCCAGGTTCAAGTGATTCTCATGCCTCAGCCTCCCGAGTAGCTGGGATTATAGATGTGTGCCACCATGCCTGGCTAATTTTTGTATTTTTTGGTACAGATGGGGTTTTGCCTTGTTGGCCAGACTGGTTTTGAACTCCTGGCTTCAAGTGATTCATCTGTCTCGGCCTCCCAAAGTGCTGAGATTACAGACATGAACCACCAAGCCCGGCCTGTTTTGTTTTGTTGTTGTTGTTGTTTGTTTTTGAGACAGGGTCTCACTCTGTTGCCCAGACTGGAGTGCAGTGGCTCGTGGCTCATTGCAGCCTCAACCTTCTGGACCCAAGTGATCCTCCCACCTCAGCCTCCTGAGTAGCTGGGACCATGGGTGGGTACCACCACGTGAGGCTAATATTTTTGTTTGTTGTGGAGATGGGGGGTGGGTCTCACTATGTTGCCAAGATGGGTCTCAAACTCCTGGGCTGAAGCAAGCCTCCCACCTCAGCCTCCCAAAGTACCGGGTTTACAGGCTTGAGCTACTGCACCTCAGTAATCTTTGAGTTCTTTTGATCCTCACAACCTATCTAAATAACCTTTCTAATTTAACACCGAGTCCTGTTGGTTGTGCGTCTCTCTCTCTTTAATTTTAAAGACAGGGTCTTGTTCTGTTGCTCAGGCTGGAGTGCAGTGGTGTGATCATAGCTCACTGCAGCCTCCAACTCCTGGGCTCAAGAGATTCCCCTGTTTCAGCCTCCTGAGTAGCTGGGACCACAGGTGCACCTGGTTAATTAAAAAGATTTTTTTTTGTGAGGCCAGGTGCAGTGGCTCATGCTTGTAATCCCAGCACTTTGGGAGATGGAGGTGGCAGGATCACTTGAGTCCAGGAGTTTGAGGCCAGCCTGGGCAACACAGTGAGACTTTGTCTCTACAAAAATAAAAATTTAGCCAGGTGTGGTGGTGCATACCTGTAGTCCTAGCTACTTGGGAGGTTGAGGTGGGAGGATCACCTGAGCCCAGGAGGTTGAGGCTACAGTGAGCTGTGGTTGCACCATTGCATTCCAGTCTGGGCAACAGAGTGAGACGCAACAGGAGTTCGAAACCAGCCTGGCTAACATGGCGAAACCCTGCCTCTACCAAAAAGCTTCTCAACTTCTCAATATCCATCTCTTCCTCCTTACAAACAGAATGCTGATTTTGTTTGGAGAGTCACTGTGTCCAGTAAGGAATACTAGCCTTCCTAGGCTTTCTTGCAGTAAGGAATATTCATGTGGTTGGGTGCGGTGACTCACACCTGTAATCTTAGCACTTTGGAGGGCCAAGGTGGGAGGATTGTTGGAGCCCAGGAGTTCGAGGCCAGCCTAGGCATCATGGCAAAACTCTGTCTCTACAAAAAATACAAAAATTAGCCACCGGGAATGGTGGCACATGCCTGTAGTCCCAGCTATTTGGGAGACTGAGATGGGAGGATTGCTTGAGCCCAGGTGGTTGAGGCTGCAGTCAGCTATAATTATGCCACTGGACTCCAGCCTAGGCAAGAGAGCAAGACCCTACCTCTAAATAAAAAAGAGAAATGGCCATATGATCCCTTCTGGACAATGAGAAGAAGTTGAAGTGTGCAGGACTTGTGGGAAAGTATCAGAGAGGAGACAGATTGACCCATCAGGCTCCTTTGGTCCTTTCTGATTCACTTTTTCCTTTTCCTGCAAAAATGCTCCTACAGTGTGACCATTTTACAATTGTGAAAATGAAAATCAAAAACCACAGTGGCTCACATCTGTAATCCCAGCACTTTTGGAGGCCACGGTAGGAGGATCACTTGGACCCAGAAGATTAAGACCAGCCTGGGCAATACAGTGTAGACCCCCATCTCTACAAAAGGTATTAAAAAAATTAGCTGGATGTGGTGGAGTACAGCTGTAGTCCCAGTTACTAGGGAGGCCGAGGCAGGAGGATCTCTTGAGCTTAGAGGTTGAGGCTGCAGTGAGCTGTGAGCATGCCACTGCACCCCAACCTGGGTGATGAAGTGAGACCCTGTTTGAAACAAAAACAAACAAACAAATGGCCAGATGTGGTGGCTCACGCCTGTAATCCCAGAACTTTGGGAGGCTGAGGTGGGTGGATCACCTGAGGTTAGGAGTTCAAGACGAGCCTGGCCAACATGGCGAAACCCCGTCTTTACTAAAAATACAAAAATTAGCTGGGTGTGGTGGCATGTACCTGTAATCCCAGCTACTTGAGAGGCTGAGGCAGGAGAATCGCTTGAACCCCGGAAGTGGAGGTTGCAGTGAGCCAAGATCACACCACTGTATTCTAGTCTGAGCAACAGAGCAAGGCTCCGTCTCAAAAAAAAGAAAGAAAAAGAAAGAAAGAAAGAGAGAGAGAGAGAGAGAGAGAGAGAGGGAGAGAAAGAAAGAAAGGAAAGGAAAGGAAAGGAAGGGAAGGGAAGGGAGGGGAGGGGAGGGGAGGGAAGAACATAGTAATGATGGTAAGAACAAGAGTTTCTTTACCAACTTTGTAGAGCCTACTCACAGACTTCCCATTGTGTAACTAAAAACACCCTGACTTGGTTAAGTAGTGCTGGCCTCGTGTTCCTAACTGATACGGTTTACAGAGCTGCTAGAATCTGACCCCAAACACCATCAAGCCTCATCTCCTCTCATTGTGCCAATCAACTGATATGCCAACCATGCCAGATTTCTTGCTTTTTCCAACTTGTCCTGTATCAAAAACAAACAAAATCCTTATTGTTTTAGAATAATTTTAGATGTATAGAAACGTTGCAGGGTTAGTTCTGAGAGCTCACATACACCACCCCCACCATCTAGTTTCCATTATAGTTAACATCTGACATTACCATGGTACGTTTGTCACGGCTAAGAAACCAACGCTGGAATATTACTGTTAACTAAACTTCTGGCTTACTCAGATTTCAGTAGTTTTTTTTTTTTTTTCTTTAACTGATGTTTTCTTTCTTTTTCAGGATTCCATCCAAGACACCACATTACACTGAATTGTCATCTGTCCTTTGTTTCCTCTGATCTGTGACAGTTTTTCAAGTCTTTTCTTGTGTTTGATAAACTTGACAGTCTTGAGGAATACTGCTGGGTATTTTTGTAAAATTCTCTCAATGTGGGCTTGTCTGATGTTTTTCTCATGGCTAGGTTGGGCTTTGGGATTTTGGAAGGAAGACTATAGAGATGAAATGCCATTTTCATCACATCACATGAAAGTTATGTACTATTAACATGATGTATCACTGATACTAACCTTGATCTTGATCATCAGATAAAAGAAGTGTTTGCTGCTTGCTAGATTTCTTCTCTGAAACGTTACCTTATTTTTCTCCCCACTCCTTTTCTTTTCTTTTCTTTTTTTCTGATGTGTGACTTGCTCTCTTACCCAGACTAGAGTGCAGTGGCGTAATTATTGCTCACTGCAGTCTCAGCCTCCCAGGCTCAAACGATCCTCCCACCTCAGCCTCCCAAGTAGCTGAAACTATAGGCATGTGCCATCATGTCCAGCTAATTTTTAAGAAGACTTTGTAGGGACAGGGTCTCACTCTGTTGCCGGGCTGGTCTCCAACTCCTGGGCTCAAGTGATCCTTTCACTTTGGCCTCCCAAAGTGCTGAGATTACAGGCATGAGCCACCCCACCCTGCCTATTTTTCCCCTTTGTATACTTTTTTCGTTCTTCTGTAAGGAAAATTGGTCTCTAAGGCCCACAATTATTTTACTCAGTTGTTTACTTAAATCAGTAGTATGGTTTGTCTCTGTGTCTCCGCCCAAATCTCATTTTGATTTGTAATCCCTATGTGTGGAGGGAGGGAAAATGGACTAATACAATCAGTATGGACTCATGGTTGTTTCTTGTATACTTTGGGTTATAATCCATACTATGCTATTTATTTTGTTGTTTAAATTGTTGCAGCTTTGGCCATTTGGAATCTTTCAGACTTTGATATGCCCTATCCTTTTGTTTCCTGAGTCCTTTCTTGCTTTCTTTTTTTGTTTATTTTGAGATGGGGTCTTGCTCTGTCGCCCAAGCTGGAGTGCAGTGGTGCAATCATAGCTCACTGCAGGCTTGAACTCCTGGGCTCAAACGAACCTCCCACCTCAAACTTCCAGGTGCCTGGGACTATAGGCGCATGCCTCTGGATTTAAAAAAAAAAAAAAGTTTTTGAGACAAGATCTCACTTTTTCACCCAGGCAGGAGTGCAGTGGTATGAACATGGCTTACTGCAGCCTTGACCTCCCAGACTGAAGTGATTCTCCCGCCTCAGCCCCCCAAGTAGCTGGGACAACAGGTGCACACCACCAAGCCTGGCTAATTTTTGTATTTTTCTGTAGAGATGGGATTTCACCATGTTGCCCAGGCTGATTTTGAACTCTTGAGCTCGAGTGATCTGCCCACTTCTGTCTCCCAAAGTGTTGGGATTACAGACCTGAGCTGCCTCATCCAGCCATTTTCTTACTTTCTAGCGCCATAAGATTTCCAGTTTCATCTTGTATCTTCCCTGCCACAGCCCTAGCTTCAGCCATATCTGCAAGGTGCTCTGCTTCCTTTTATTGCAGAATGGTATTAGAGGCCAAGGTCTGGACACTTAATGTGCTCATTTCTACAGGGATGTCACTGCCTCTAGGCCCAACAAACTGACAGAACTAGAAAATATATGTGTATACTACCTCGTGTATTAGTTCATTTTCACGTTGCTGATAAGGACATGCTTGAGACTGGGTAATTTGCAAAAGAAAGAGGTTTAATTTGACTCACAATTCCATGTGGCTGAGGAGGCCTCACAATCATGGTGGAAGGTGAAAGGCACGTTTTACATTGCAGCAGGGAAGAGAGAGAATGAGCATCAAGTGAAATGGGTTTCCCCTTATCAAATCATCGGATCTCGTGAGACTTATTCACTACCACTAGAACAGTATGGGAGAAATTGTCCCCATGATTCAATTATCTCCCACTGGGTCACTCCCACAACACGTGGGAATTATGGGAGTATAATTCAAGATGAGATTTGGGTGGGGACATAGGGCTAAACCATATCACCATGTTTATATAACTTATCTACGATAGCTTCTGTATTTATCCATTTGTTTCCCTATTCAGTTAAACATGAATTCATGCTGATATCTCTGACTCTAAATCCAGCACCACATGGTTTAGTCTAGTCCTTCCCTCCTGCTTATCCGTAATTTCCCTTGAGAATAGTGATAAACTCATCTCCCACCATCTACCCTCTATTTGCTTATTAGTTTATCCCCAGTATGCATGTAAAATAGTTTCAGAAATTTTAACCTATAATCCTATGAGAAACAACTTCACCAACTGGAGTATGTGTTTATGTGGATTTCCATTTGTTTTTAGCCTTGTATTTTCCAAAGTTATTTAGATCAGCTCTTTTTTCCCCAATCCACTTCACAGCTTTGTAAAATATTTAGATTCTTTTCTCACAGTCTCCATTTCATTCTGGGATACCCCCATCTTCTGATTTACTTTTTAAAATCTGCATCCATTGAAGTTTACTCTTTGTGATGTTAAGTTCTACAGGTTTTGACAAATACATAGCAAACTGTATACAATTCCCCAGTGTCATAAAAAATAATTCCATAATCCCCAAATTTTCCTGTATCCCCTTTGTGACCCTCTCCCCAGCTTCCTTTTGTTTTCACAGGTTTACTTTGCCTACATTTACTACTTCTCCTCTGCTAGTATCTAACTACCAACTAATGGTGAGTCAAACATCCTCTCTTCTACAAACTCCATTTTTAACGTTCTTACCTCCCAATCCCATAACATACACATTGATGCTCAAAAACACTCATTACTTAAAGTTTCCATAGTACTTTTCTCTTACTTCTATTATAGAATTTCAATTTTATAATGAAATAATTTTAGTGTTCTTCTGCCTACCTTTGACAGCTTCTAGGGACCAAGGGCTATGCTTTTTTCATTGCTATTTCTTAAGAACTTGGCTTACAGTGAGTATTCATTAAATGTTTGTGGTTTTTTGAATTGGATACATTATAGTTAATATTTAAATTAACCAGTTAATTAAACTGAACAAGTATTTATTGAGCACCAGGTAAGTTCTTGGCAGTTTAATAGGTGCTAGATGTGGAGAATATGAAATGAGTATCCTGTTTAACAATTTCCTTGGGTTTATAATGTCATTGAGACAATAGTTTACGTTTGGTGCTGATGTGTTTATCATTACGAGGTTGGAGCTGGGGATGGGAAGCTGGTAGTAATAGGTCAGTTTGGCATTTAGGGCAGGCAAAATTTCAGTGACCCAGATTTTGGATGAGGATATTGAGAAAAGAAATACTTCTGGATGACTGGGTGCAGTGGCTCACACCTGCATTCCCAGCACTTTGGGAGGCCGAGGCTGGAGGATCACTTGAGACCAGGAGTTCAAGACCAGCCTGGGCAACATGGTGAAACCCTGTCTCTACTGAAGATAAAAACATTTGCTTGGATGTGGTGGAGCACACCTGTACTCCCAGCTACTTAGGAGGCTGAAATGGGACGATCGCTTGAGCCCAGGAGTTTGAGGCTGCAGTGAGCTACGATTGTGCCACTGCACTCCAGCCTGGGTGATAGAGCAAGACCTCGTTTTAAAAAAAAAAAAAAAAAAAAAAAAAACCCAAATGTAACTACTTCCTTCAGTGTCTCCTCTTGAAAGGGAGAAAGGCAGACTCAGGGGCTCTGTGGCTTGCCTGCTTAGCTGTATTTGCACTGGCAAAGGTAGCACATGTGTATTGTACAATAAAGAATTTGCTTGGTCTTGTCCTGCATTCCTGGCATGGAACTTCAAAAACACTTGGAATTTCTCAACTGGTAGGAGTATCTTTATTGTTCAGGAGCCCCTTGGATCACACCCAAGTTTATGCTACTGCAGTGACTCATGGTGGGTCCTTAAGCTAGTTGCCAGAGAGATCAACCATGTGATTAGAGGACTTTGAAAGCCAGTTTACCAATGAGCAACAACAGGACTGGAGATGGAGTTCACTCATGTGTCCAGTGATGCAGCTGATGATTGAATTAGTCATGTTTATGTACTGAAACCCCAATAAAAAAACTGGACACTGGGGCTCAGTGGAGTTTCTTGGTTGGTGAATACATCAACGTGACACGTTCTGATTTGATGGGGAGGGGCATGGAAGCTCTGCATTTGAGACCCTCCCGGATCTTGTCCTAAGTATCTTTTCATTTGGCTGGTCCAGATTTGTATCTTTCATTTAAAAAAAACTGTAGTTGTGGGCTGGGCGCGGTGGCTTATGCCTGTAATCCCAGCACTTTGGGAGGCTGAGGCAGGAGGATCACTTAAGGTCAAGAGTTTGAGACCAGCCTAGCCAACATGGTGAAACCCTGTCTCTACTAAAAATACAAAAATTAGCCAGGCGTGGTGGTGGATGCCTGTAATGCCAGCTGCTTGGGAGGCTGAGGCAGGAGAATTACTTGAACCCAGGAGGCAGAGGTTGCAGTGAGCCGAGATTCACCACTACAGTCCAGCCTGGGAAAAAGAGCAAGACTTTGTCTTTGAAAAAAACCCAGAAACCCCCCCAGAACTGTAGTTGTGGCCCAGTGTGGTGGCTCACACCTGTAATCCCAGCACTTTGGGAAGTCAAGGCTGGAGGATTGCTTGAGCCTCTCAGTTTGAGACCAGCCTGGGCAACAAAGTGGGACTCCTATCTATACAAAAAAATAAAACAATTAGCTGGACAGGGTAGTTCATGCCTGTAGACCTAGCTACTCAAGAGGCTGAGGCAGGAGAATTGCTTAAGCCTGGGAGGTCAAGGCTGCAGTGAGCTATGATCATGCCACTGCACTCCTGCTTGGGTAACAGAGCAAGACCCTGTCTCAAAACAAAACAAAACAACAAAGCAAAACAACTGTAGTTATAGTATTTTCTTGAGTTCTGTAAGTCATTTAAACAATGATTAAACCTCAGGGGGTGGTGGGGACCCCTACATTTGTAGGCAGTCTGAAGTGTGGGTGGCCCTGAAGTGCAGCTGGTGTCTAAAGTGAGGGTCAGCCTTCTTGTGAAGCCCTTAACTTGTGGGGTCTACACCAACTTCAGGTAGTGAACCCCAAATTAAATTAGAGCACAACAGCTGAGGTTAGAACAGAATGCGTGCACCACCAATGACAGAATACAGCATCAAGGGTTGAATTCCAGGCTTAACATTTAGAGGAGAGTGATGTTTGAGGGATTAGTTCCTTAAACCTCTACAAATCACGGCTTGTGGTTTTCTTGCTACTACTCATAATGGTGAAGGCAGATGGTGGGAGAATAGTTTGTGAAGATGGTGAAATGTGGGGGTGGGCCATTGTGATACCGGGAAATATATATTTGGTCTTCATTTCTGTTTCCTGGCATACAACTCCTAAAATCCTTGGGCTCTCCAAAATGCTGTCTTTTCTCTCTCTCTCTCTCTCTGTGTGTGTGTGTTTTATTTTTTTATTTTTATTTTTATTTTGACACAGTCTCACTCTATTGCCCAGGATGGAGTGCAGTGGCACGATCTCGGCTCACTGCAACCTCTCTGCCTCCTGGGTTCAAGCGATTCTCCTACCTCAGCCTCCCGAATAGCTGGGACTACAGGCGTGCACCACCATGCCCAGCTAATTTTTGTATTTTTAGTAGAGATAGGGTTTTGCCATGTTGGCCAGGCTTGTCTCAAATTTTTGACCTCAGGTGATCCACCTGCCTCAACCTCCCAAAGTGCTGGGATTATAGGCGTAAGCCACTGCGCCCGGCCCGAGCTTGTGGTTTTCTTGCTACTCTTCATATTATGAAGGCAGATGGTGGGAGAATACAGTTTGTGAAGATGGTGAAATGTGGAGGTGTGCCATTGTGATATTAGGAAATATGTATTTGGTCTTCATTTCTTTGCTGGCATACAACTCCTAAAATCCTTGAGATCCCCAAAATGCTGTTTTATCTGGGTCCTTTTTTTTTGAGAGAGGGTCTTACTCTGATGCCCAGGCTGGAGTGCAGTGGCATGATCTCAGCTCAATGCAACCTCTGCCTCCAGGTTCAAGCAATTCTCCTGCCTCAGCCTCCTGAGTAGCTGGGATTACAGGCATAGGCCACCAAGCCCGGTGAATTTTTGTGTTTTTAGTAGGGAGGGGGTTTCACCATGTTGGCCAGGCTGGTCTCGAACTCCTGACCTCAAGTGATCCCACAACCTCGGTCTCCCACAGTGCTGGGATTATAGGCATGAGTCCCTGCATCCAGCCCTTTTCTGGGTCTTTTGTCTGATAGCTTTGGCGGGGTTGGGGGACTGGTCACTGGGAAGACCAGGGCAGGATTAAAGGATTAGGACTTTCAACTTCAGTCCCCACCTGCCAGAGAGGGGCTGAAAGTCAAGTTGATCACTAGTGGCTAATGGTTTTATCAATCATGCCTACATAATGAAGCCTCCATAAAAACCCAAGAGGACAGGGTTTGGAGAGCTTCCAGATAGCTGAACACCTGGAGGTTCCTGGAGGAAACTGCACCCAGGGAAGACAATGAAAGCCCTGTGCCTCTTTCCCCATACTTCATCCTCTGCACCTCTTCATCTGTCTCCTTTGCACTCTCCTTCATAAGAAACCGGAAAATGTAAGTTAGTGTTTCCATGAGCTCTGTGAGCTGCTGCAACAAATTAATAGAACCCAAAGAGGGGGTCATAGGATTTCCAACCTGAAGCAATTGGTCAGAAGTTCCAGATCCCCAGACTTGCAGCTAGTGTCTGATGCTGGCGGGGGGTTGGGGGGCAGTCTTGGGGACTGAGCCCTCAACATATGGGATCTGACACAATCTCCATGTGAATAGAGTCGGAATTAAATTGGAGGACACCCAGATGTCTGCTGCTTGGTGTGTGGGGATAAACCCTCATTCCCTTGGTCTCAGAAGTCTTCTGTGTTGATGATAGCAGTGGTGATGTGAGAGCAGAGAAAAAACACAGTGTGAGAGTTTTTCACGAAACATTCCCAAGATGACTTCAGCAACACTATAGCCTCCCCAAGGGGATGAATGCCCAGGCTCCCGGGGCCACAGACCTGTAGGACCTTCCTGCCTAATGGCATATATTGGGAGGTCCATCGTTCTTAAGGGTCATGGTAGTTGGTGTTTATTTTTTCCTTCTCTACAGGTGAATGTTATTGATATTGATATTCAAGCGCCATGTTACTGAAAATAATCACATTGCCAAAATGCAGCTTTAGGCTGACAGACCCGATTCAGGCTGAATGCAATTCTCAAATCAATAGACTGTTATTATCTTAAGTTCCATGCCAGGATCTGAATTCTGCCCTAATTTAATATGACTTAACACAATTCTATATTACATTTCCACCCTTGTTCTGTCAACTCAAGGAAAACACAACTATCTTCGAGGTGGTGACACTCTTGTCACGCGTCACTCTCGAGGTGGTTACACTTTCCTGATCCCTCTGGATGTGATTTTTAGAGACAAAATTGCAAAGTAGGAAAATCTGTGTTTGGGGCCTCTCAGCCTGTTCCTTACTCTTTCTATTTCTCATCAGGTCTTTAGTTCCACCAAGACCTTCCTTTCCCAGGAGAACACCAATCCCCTGGCAAAAGTTGACAGTGACTTTCCCAGGGGGATTTTTTTTTTTTTTTTTTTTTTTTTTTTGAGACAGAGTCTTGGTCTGTTGTGCAGGTTGGAGTGCAATGGTGTGATCACATGGCTCACTGCAGCCTTGACCTTCCAGGCTTAGGTGATCCTCTTGCCTCGGCCTAACTTGTAGCTGGAACCACAGGTGTGCCCCCTAATGCTCAGCTAATTTTTAAATTATTTGTAGAGATGCAGTCTCCCTATGTTGCTCAGGCTGATCTCAAATTCCTGGGCTCAAGCAATCCTCCCACTTTGGCCTCCCAAAGTGCTGAGATTACAGGCATGAGCCACTGCTCCTGGCCACTGATGTTCTTTTTATAAAAATTCATTTGCTGAACAAATATTTCAGTGCTTACTATGTGCCATTTGTGGTGTTAGGGACTAGTTCTATAGTATTAGGGAATAATCTTGGCTAGGCATGGTGGCTGACGCCTGAAATCCCAGCATTTTGGGAGGCTGAAGTGAGAGTATGGCTTGAGGCCAGGAGTTTGAGACCAGCCTGGGCAACATAGTAAGAACCTGTCTAAAAAAAACAAACAAACAAAAAAAAAACAGAAGCAATGACAACAACAACAATAACAAAACAAGTTACAAAATTAGCTTCCCAACTACTCACCAGGCTGAGGTGGGAGCATCGCTTGAGTCCAGGAGTTCCAGCCTGCAGTGAGCTAGGATTGTGCCGTTGCACTCCGGCCTGGGCAACAGAGTGAGACCTTGTCTCTAATAGATAAATAAATAAAGAAGAAGAATCTTATGTATTTTATAATTGCACGAATATTAGCAAGAGTTAAGCAGTGGTTCTCACTTTACTATGCATAAGAATTGCCTGAAGTGTGTGTTAAAAATGCTGATTTTTGTCCCTCTTTCTTGACCTACTAAATCTATATCTGTAGAGAGAGTACAGGATTCTGCATTTTTACCAATTCCAACTCCCTGAAGTTTTTTTTTTTTTTTTTTTTTTTGAGACGGATTTTTGCTCTTGTTGCCCAGGGTGGAGTACAATGGCGCGATCTTGGTTCGCCACAATCTCCACCTCCCGGGTTCAAATGATTCTCCTGCCTCAGCCTCTGGAGTAGCTGGGATTACAGGCATGCGCCACCACGCCTGGCTAATTTTGTGGGTTTTTTGTTTTTTCTTGAGACGGAGTTTCGTTCTGTCACCCAGGCTGGACTGCAGTGGTATGATCTCAGCTCACTGCAAGCTCCGCCTCCCGGGTTTACGCCATTCTCCTGCCTCAGCCTCCTGAGTAGCTGGGACTACAGGCGCCCACCACCACGCCCGGCTAGTTTTTTTGTATTTTTTTAGTAGAGATGGGGTTTCACTGTGTTAGCCAGGATGGTCTCGATCTCCTGACCTCATGATCCGCCCGTCTCGGCCTCCCAAAGTGCTGGGATTACAGGCTTGAGCCACCGTGCCCTGCCTAATTTTGTATTTTTTTAGTAGAGACAGGGTTTCTCCATGTTGGTCAGGCTGGTTTTGAACTCCTGACCTCAGGTGATCTGCCTGCCTTGGCCTCTCAAAGTACTGGGATTACAGGCATGAGCCACCGCGCCCGGCCTGGTTTCTAAAACTGGGAGCCTGATACCTTCATGTTGAGCTGTTTTCATGGGATGATGAAGTGCCCTTACTCCCCAAACAATGCCTGTTCTAGAAGGGCTTTGGACAGCAATGAGTAGTGAATGAAGTAAGCCATATGAAGGCAGGCTTAGCAATGGGGCTGGGAGGGCAACTAAGTTTAAGGCCATTCGCTTGGCCATTCTTCTTTCCTCCTTGCTTACAGAGCCCACCATTGCTCAGGTCACACAAAGTGGCCACCATCATCTCAGACTTCAGTGGTAGATTTGTTATTGCCCAATAGCCTCCCTGGTAGCTAGCCATGGCCATCTGTTCCAGTTCTGGATAAATGAAACCCAAAGAGCAATCTGTTGGGGGAACTTCTGGAAAAGATGTCCTCTCATAAAAGCAGAGAGATGTTGGCCAGGTGCAGAGGCTCATGTCTGTAATCCCAGCACTTTAGGGGGCCAAGGTGGGAGGACCGCCTGAGGCCAGGAGTTTGAGGCCAGCCTGGACAACATAGCAAGACCCCATCTCTCCAAAAAATTCGAAAAAAATAGAGAGATGTGGGAAGAGAGTCCCCTTTTTCCTTTCCTCCTCTGGATAGTCTTATACGCAGACCTGGTGTTTAGAGCAGCTGCAACCTTATTGTGATCACTAACTCAAGGCAAGGAGAGTGGCAGAGATGCAGAATCACCCAGGAAGAGCTTCTCTGCAGGTTTCTAGTTAGCTGAAATAATTAAATGTCTCTATTGTCTAAGGCAGCGGTCCCCAACCTTTTTGGCACCAGGGAGCAGTTTTGTGGAAGACAACGTTTTCACGGACCAGGGGTAGAGGGAATGATTTCAGGATGATTCAAGGGCATTACATTAATTGTACACTTTATATCTATTATTACCTTGTAATAGATAATGAAATAATTATACAATTCACCATAATGTAAATCAGTGATAGCCCTGAGCTTGTTTTCCTGCAACTAGACTGTCCTATCTGGAGGTGATAAGAGAGTGACAGATAGTCAGGCATTAGATGCTCATAAGGAGCATGCAACCTAGATCCCTTGCATGCACAGTTCACAGTAGGGTTTGCACACCTATGAGAATCTAATGCCGCCATTGATCTGACAGGAGGCAGAGCTTAGGTGGTCATGCGAGTAATGGGGAGCAGCTGTAAATACAGATGAAGCTTTGCTCACCTGCCCACCGCTTACCTCCTGCTGTGCAGCCTGGTTGTGCATTGACCACATAGACACAAAGAAGGGAACAACCAGTCCATGGCCCAGGGATTGGGGACCCCTGGTCTGAGGCACTCTTGGCCCCTTATTATTATTATTATTATTATTATTATTATTATTGAGACAGAGTCTCACTCTGTTGCCCAGACTGGAGTGCAGCGGCATGATCTCGGCTCACTGCAACCTCTGCTTCCTGGGTTCAAGTGATTCTCCTTCCTCAGCCTCCCAAGTATTTGGGATTACAGGCATCCACCACCACACCCGGCTAGTTTTTGTATTTGTTAGTAAAACGAGGTTTCACCATGTTGGCCAGGCTGGTCTCAAACTCCTGACCTCAAGGGATCCACTCATTTCAGCCTCTCAAAGTGCTGGGATTACAGGCATGAGCTTTTTTTTTTTTTTGACAGAATTTTGCTCTTTCACTCAGGCCAGAGTACAGAGGTGCGATCTTGGCTCATTGCAACTTCTGTCCCCGGGTTCAAGAGATTCTCCTGTCTCAGCCTCCTGAGTAGCTGGTATTACAGGTGCCCACAACCATGCCTGGCTAATTTTTGTATTTTTTTTAGTAGATATGGGTTTCGCCCTGTTGGCCAGTCTGGTCTCGAATTCCTGACCTCAGGTGATCCACCTATCTTGGCCTCCCAAAGTGCTGAGATTACAGGCATCAGCCACCGGGCTGGCCATTTTTTTTTTTTTTTAGACCAGGTCTCATCATTCTGTCACCCAGTCTAGAGTGTAGTGGCACAGTCATGGCTCACTGTAGTCTCGAACTCCAAAGCAATCCTCCTACCTCAACCTCCCAGATACTTGGGAATACACGCATGCACCACCATGTCTGGCTAAGTTTTAAATTTTTTTCTAGAGATGAGGTCTTGCTATGTTGCTCAGTCTGGTCATGAACTCCCGGCCTTAAGCAATCCTCCGGCCTTGGGCTTCCAAAGTGCTGGAATTACAGGTGTGAACCTCTGCACCTGGCTCCCTAATTTTGACCTATTTGTTCAGGTATGTTTCTCCTCCAAACTTCTGCAGGAAGAAAGGAAACTAATTACCAAGTGACTTCTCTGCACCAGCCATTGTCACATGAATTATCTGTTTTATCATCGCAACAATCTTTAGAAGACAGATGTTTTACATTTTCTCTCTCTCGCTCTTCCCATATATATGTGGTTTTTGTTTGTTTGTTTGTTTGTTTTGGGGTTTTTTTTGCTTTTTGAGACAAAGTCTGGCTCTATCACCCAGGCTGGGGTGCAGTGGCACGATCTCGGCTCACTGCAACCTCCACCTCCTGGGTTCAAGCGATTCTCCTGTCTCAGCCTCCCAAGGAGTTGGGATTACAGGCATGCGCCGCCACACCTGGCTAATTTTTTTGCATTTTTAGTAGGGACAGGGTTTCACCATTTTGGCCAGACTGGTCTTGAACTCCTGGCCTAGGATTACAGGTGTGAGCCACTGCGCCTGGCCACGTTTTATATTTCTCTATTACAGATGAGCAAATCAAGATTCAGAGGCATGAAGTGACCTGGGGTGTGGTTGGGCTTTCAACTGGAGCTGATCTGTTTCCAAAGTCTGGACTCTTTCTTCTGCATTGCCTTGCATTTTTCCTCCCACTGCTGCCTCTTCCTACTCTGTAAAGCTCTAATGACACACTTTGTTTCCATGAGAAAGCCCCTTCCCTCCCAAGTGAAGTGGGAGCATTACATCTTGTGCAGGCTTCTCTGTCCACGGCAGGGGATGTTTTAGCAATTACTTTACACTCTGTTTAATCCTACGGGAGTCATTACTGTTGGAGGGTAACAATAAAACAGGCTCATTGGAATTTCCTGAAGGTAAGGCTCTCCTCTAAACAGTTTCATTGTGCTAAACAGTAATGGCAGAGGCTGTTCCTCTCCATGACAACTTTGATTGGCAGGGAAATCCAGACTACAGGCTGGAGCCCATAGTCTCTTCTTTTGTCACGGGGATTGGGCCACGTTCCAGGCACCATTCCAGGGCTAGAGCCAAAGCTGATGAATGTCTCTGATAATCACCTTCCCCCAACTTCCAGGCCAGCCCTTTGCATTCTGCAAGTATTTCCTGAGTGTCCACTCTGATTGTGCTACCTTGGGGTCAGATTTGAGACAAAGTCTCTGCTCTCCTGCGTTCGCTATCTAGTAAGAGATAAAGACAAGTTAATACAAATATGGCAGTTCAACAGTCAAAGTCTGTAGGAAAAGAGGAATGGATTACTTTTTTGCAGGGAATCCAAGAAGGTTTCCAGGAAGGGTGATCTCTGAGTTGGGCTTTGAGAGATGAAGAACAGTTTTCCAAGTCATATGGGGGTGAGAGTAGGGGACATGTTTAAGCAGAGGAAACAGCACGTCCAAAAGCATGAAGCAGCATTGTGTCTGCAATAGTTAGCTATTACTGCATAACAAATTCTCCCAAAACTCAAGGGCTTAAAACAATAATTATTTCTCATAAGTTTGCCTGTGGGTTGGTGGATTTAGTCTGGGCTTAGCTGGGGGACTGGCTTTGTTCCATAAGTCTCTCATCCTTTCCCTGCTCCCAGATCACTACAAGTCCTTGTCGTGGCACTGGCAGAGGTACAAGCCAAGTAGAAACATGTACAGTTGGCCCGGTGCGGGGTGGCTCACTCCTGTAATCCTAGCACTTTGGGAGGCTGAGGCGGGTGGATTGCCTGAGCTCAAGAGTTTGAGGCCAGCCTGGGCAACATGGCGAAACCCCATCTCTACTAAAAATACTAAAAAGTAGCCAGGTGTGGTGGTGCGTGCCTGTAATCCCAGCTACTCGGGAGGCTGAGGCAGGAGAACCACTTGAACCCAGGAGGTGGAGTTGCAGTGAGCTGAGATCGCGCCACTGCACCCCAGCCTGGGCGACGGAGCAAGATGCTGTCTCAAAAAAAAAAAAAGGTACTGTCATTTTGCCACATTCTCTTGGCCAAAGTAAGTCACGTAGCTAAGCCCAGAGTCAAGAGTGGGGAAGAAGCCCTTCCCATGATGAGAGAACACTGCAAAATTAAACGGCTTATGGTATGGACTTAGGGATGGGTAAAAATTTGGGGCCATTAATTCAATTTACCAAGGAAAAGTTTCTCAAAAGTGGCCTTATTGACATTTGGGGCTGGATTCTTCTTTTTTATGGGAGACTGTCCTGTGAACTACAGAATGTTTAGCAGCATCTTTGACCCCTACACCTGCTAGATGCTTGCAGCACCTCCGCTAGTAGCAATAAAAAATATCTTCAGGGGAATATACATCATTTTACCATAAAGACACGTGCGTGCCTATGTATGAATGGAGTGCTTCCTTCAGGGTGACTTTTGACATCATTGCAGCACTATTCGCAATAACAAAGACATGGGATCCACCTAAATGCCCATCAGTGGCAGATTAGATAAAGAAAAAATGTGGTCCACGTATACTGGAATACGATACAGCCATAAAAAGAATGAGATCATGTCCTTTGCAGGAACGTGGATGGAGCTGGAGGCCATTATCCTTCACGAACTAACACAGAAACAGAAAACCAAATACCGCACGTTCTTACTTATAAGTGGAAGCTAAATGATGCAAACATGTGAACACAAAGAAGGGAACAACAGACACTGGGAATTACTTGAAGGTGGAGGATGGGAGGAGGGAGAAGAAAAAAAAGTCTTCAGAGTCTCTGAATGTCCACTGGAGGGTGGGGTAATGGGGAAGGGGAGCAAAATGACCCCCATTGGAAACCACTGTATCGAGATATGCTTAGAAAACTCAAAATATTCCCAAATCATTGGTGTGTAAGATACAAAATGAGGAAACTGAACAAGGGAGGGGAGGAAAGCTAAAAATGCAGCCCACGAAGTAGGGAGGGGCTGTTTTTTGGAGGATCCCTTATGTTGAATTAGGAGTTGAGACTTTTGTTTTCTTTTTTCTTTCTTTTTTCTTTTTTTGAGATGGAGCCTCACTGTCTCCCCTAGGCTGGAGTTCAGTGGCACGATCTCGGCTCACTGCAACCTCTGCCTCCTGGATTCAAGTGATTCTCCTGCCTCAGCCTTCCGAGTAGCTGGGATTACAGGAGCCCACCACCATGCCCAGCTAATTTTTGTATTTTTACTAGGGATAGTGTTTCACCATATTGGCCAGGCTGGTCTTGAACTCCTGATCTTGTGATCCGCCTGCCTTGGCCTCTCAAAGAGCTGGGATTACAGCTGAGCCACCACACTCAGCCAAAACTTTTTTTTTTTTGTTTTTCCTGTCTAGGCAACTGCCAACTACTACATGGGCTGAGATTTGGGTTTTGGAAAGGTGACTGGTGTGTGTGATCCATTCATCCGCAGCAGCTGTCCCCCTGATTCCGCACGTCAATCAATGGCTGGCCTTAAGGCAGGCTTTGCTGGGACAAGAGTGCCCATACCTCTGTACGCTTCATGTGGCGTGGGGCACTGGTCTATCTCCACAACTGCATAAAGATTAATGACAGACTTTTTTGGTTGGGCACAGTGGCTCATGCCTGTAATCCCAGCACTTTGGGAGGCCAGGATCACTTGAGGTCAGGAGTTCGAGACCAGACTGGCCAACATGGTAAAACCCCGTCTCTACTAAAATTACAAAAATTAGCTGGGCGAGGTGGCGAGCACTTGTAATCCCAGCTACTCAGGAGGCTGAGGCAGGAGAATCGCTTGAACCTGGGAGGCGGAGGTTGCAGTGAGCCAAGATTGTGCCATTTCACTCCAGCCTGGGCGACAGAGCAAGACTCCAACTCAAAAAAAGCAAAAACAAAAAAACCCCAAAAGATTAATGATAGCCTTTTTCTGAAACATTCTGCTTCTGGGCCTCGACGAATACATTTTCCAATAATTCCTTTGCTTTTTCTCATCAGGGAATGATGCAGTTGAGGAATAGCACTCATATAAATACTTCTTTGCTTTTCAGAGAGCATACACCCTTCTGAATGACACACTGCAATTTAGAAATTACACTCACATGTGGAATAATATGGTTTGGTGTACTTACTACAGAAGCTGGCATCGGTCCTTCAATTGTTAAAGATCCCTGGGTATTTCTATTATGGTGTAAATTAGCTAGTATTTTCCAAGTTCATTATTGCTATTTTTATGTCCATTATTTATTTATAAGCCATTAGAGGTATAATGCAGGTTCATGGCTTTACAAGAGAAATGTTTTTTGGTTAACTTGGCACTGAAGGTCTTTGCATAGAAACACAATTTCTTTGAAAGCAGAGTTTGTTTTGAGTTGAGCACAAATACATGGAGGGCGTGTCTTCTTTCTTATCAAATTCTTGCTAAAGGGAGAAGAGTCCTGTGAGAATGAAGTGCTTCCTGCAGGATGGATTTTTTTTTTTTTTGAGACGGAGTCTCGCTCTGTTGCCCAGGCTGGAGTACAGTGGCCGGATCTCAGCTCACTGCAAGCTCCGCCTCCCGGGTTTACGCCATTCTCCTGCCTCAGCCTCCCGAGTAGCTGGGACTACAGGCGCCCGCCACCTCGCCTGGCTAGTTTTTTGTATTTTTTAGTAGAGACGGGGTTTCACTGTGTTGGCCAGGATGGTCTTGATCTCCTGACCTCGTGATCCGCCCGTCGCGGCCTCCCAAAGTGCTGGGATTATAGGCTTGAGCCACCGTGCCCAGCCTTTTTTTTTTTTTGGGGGTCAGAGTCTCACTGTGTCGCCCAGGCTGGAGTGCAGTGGCATGATCTCAGCTCACTACAATCTCGGTCTCCCAGGTTCAAGTGATTCTCCTGCTTCAGTCTCTGGAATAGCTGGACTTACAGGTGCCTGCCACCATGCCCGGCTCATTTTTGTATTTGTAGTAGAGACAGGGCTTCACCATGTTGGCCACGCTGGTCTGGAACTCCTGGCCTCAAGTGATCCTCCAGCCTCAGCCTCCCAAAGTGCTGGGATTACATGTGTGAGCCACCAGGCCCAGCCTAGGATGGCTTTTGACCTTATAGGCAACTGGTTTCATTTTATTATGGGGGAACCAAAATATCTTGTGGGGTTATTCCAGTGTGAAGAGATTAAGGCTTGAGAGATGAGAATTGGGTTGTGTATGGTGTGTCTAAGACTGTTAGCCAGGCATAGTGGCTCACACCTATAATCCCAGCACTTCGGGAGGCTGAATGGGAGGGTCCCTTGAGCCCAGGAGTTTGAATGCAGTCTGGGCAATATAGTGAGACCCTGTCTCTATAAAAAATTTTAGAACATTAGCTGAGCATGGTGGTGCATGCCTGTAACCCCAGCTGCTCAGGAGGCTGAGCCAGGAGGATCACTTGAGTCTGGGAGGCAGAGGTTGCAGTGAGCTGGGATCATGGTACTTTACTACAGCCTGAGTGACTGAGTGAGACTGTCTCAAAAAAAAAAAAAAAAGAAAGAAAAGAAAATGCGACTGAAGCCGTGCTTCCCAAATTTGCCGGATCCCATGAATTATCTGATGTGCTTTATTACACATTCTGATTCCAGGGCGTCATCCCAGAAGAAAGTCCTGGGAATCTGTATGTTTAACTGGTGCCCCATGTGTCTCTTGTGACTGGGCAAGTTTGGGAAGGACTTGGTCATTGGTCTGAGATTTGGCTCTTCCTTCGAATTGCACAGAAAGCTTTTCAAAATACAGATTGCTGAGCTTCACTTACAATCCCTGGGGGCAGGGCCCTGGAATCTGTATTTTTATTTTTAATTACTTATTATGAGACAGAATCTCGTCACTCAGGCTAGGGTGCACTGGCGCAATCTTGGCTCACTGCAGCCTTGACCTTCCAGGCTCAAGTGATCCTCCCACCTTAGCCTCCAGAATAGCTGGGACTACAGGCAAAACAGCACTACGCTTGGCTAATTTTTAAACATTTTTTGTAAAGACAAGGTCTCATTATGTTTCCCAAGCTGGTCTCGAACCCCCAGGGTCAAGTGATCCTCCTGCCTCGGGCTCCCAAAGTGTTGGGATTACAGGCCTGAGCCACTGAGCTCGGCCTTGATTGCATTAAAAAAACTGTAATAAACTGCACATAAGATAACATCATTTAACTATTCTGACATGTACAATTCAGTGGCATTTAATATATCCACAAGGTTGTGCGGCCATCACCATTATCTAGTTCCAGAACATTTTTATTGCCCCAAAGGGCAAGTCCTAACTATTAAAAAGTCACTCCCCATTCCTCCCTCCCTCAGCCCCTAGCAGGCACTAATCTGTCTCAATGGATTTGCCTACTCTGGAGATTTTATGTAAATGGGATTATATGATATGTGGCCTTTTGTGTCTGACCTCTTTCACTTTATATAGGGTTTTTAAGGTTTATTCATGTTGTATATTACTTGCACTTTACAGGAAAAATGAGGAAACTGAGGCTCAAGGAAGAGAATTTGCAGGAGTTCAAGACCAGCCTGGGGCTGGGCACGGTGACTCATGCCTGTAATCCCAGTACTTTGGGAGGCTGGTGGATCACTTGAGGCCAGCAGTTCAAGACCAGCCTGACCAACATGGTGAAACCCTGTCTCCACTAAAAGTACAAAAAGTAGCCAGGCGTGGTGGTGGGTGCCTGTAATCCGAGCTACTCCGGAGGCTGAGGCAGAGTAGCTTGAACACGGGAGGCAGAGCTTACAGTGAGCCAAGATGGTGCCACTACACTCTAGCCTGGGTGACAGAGCGAGACTGTCTAAAAAAAAAACAGCAAAAAACAAAAAAACGGCCGGGGCAACATGGTGAGATCCCTTCTCTACCAAAAAAATGCAAAAGTTGGCCAGGAATGGTGGCGTGCTCCTGTGGTCCCAGCTACTCCGGAGGCTGAGGTAGGAGAATTGTTTGAGCTCAGGAGGTGGAGGTTGTGGTGTGCCGAGATCTTGCCACTGCATTCCAGCCTGGGATTGAGAGTGAGACCCTGCCTCAAATGACAAAAAATAAAAGATAAGTAACTTGCCCAAGGTCACTTAAAGCCTGAGCCATCTGATCTGGGCCATTTCTCATATTTATGCCCTTCTGAGTTACTCTTGAGCAGGCTGTGCCCTGTGGAAAAAGGTCCTAATTAGATGACCATGTTACTATCCATTCAAGGTTCTTAGTTCAATTCAGTTCTATGTACTACAGAGAAAAGTGATCTGTCAGGCTTTGGGTTTGTCCAGACTTCTAAAAATAAGCCATGTTTCTGGGTCAGCAGCTGTGAGGGCCACATTGAACAATGACTGCCTTAGACACATTTAGCCCCAAAGCTTTCTGTCCTGACCTCTGTTGCATCCTTAGTTAAAATAACAATCTTCATAGTCTCTGATCCTAGGCCCACCCCAGATCTGCAGTGTAGAGGCCTAGGAATCTAGGTGTGTAACAAATATCTCAACCAATCCCTAGGAAAGAAGACATTGTCAGGTGGTACTAATTCTCCTCCTTCTTCTTCTTTTGATGCAGGGTCTTGCTCTGTTGCCCAGCCTAGAATGCAGTGGTGCAATGACAGCTCACTGCAGCCTGGACCTCCTGGGTTCAAGTGATCCTCCTATCTCAGCCTCCTAAGTAGCTGGGACTACAGGCATGTTTCACCATGACCAGCTAATTTGTTGTAGTGATGGCATCTGGCTATGTTGCCCCGGCTGTCTCAAACTGCTGCCCTCAAGCAATCCCCCTGCCTTAGCCTCCCAAAGCACTGGGATGACAGGTGTGAGCCACCACACTCAGCCAGGTGGTACCTTGTTTTTGAGACAGAGTCTTGCTCTGTCACCCGGGCTGGAGTGCAGTGGTGGTATCTCGACTCACTGCAACCTTTACCTCCCAGGATCAAGTGATTCTCATGCCTCAGCCTCCTGAGTAGCTGGGATTACAGGTGTGTGCCACCACACCTGGCTAATTTTTGTATTTTTAGTACAGATGGGGTTTCGCTATTTTGGCCAGTCTGGTCTCGAACTCCTGACCTCAAGTGATCTGTCTGCCTCAGCCTCCCAAAATGCTGCGATTACAGGTATGAACCACTGCACCCAGCCAGGTGGTACTAATTCTTCACTACTGATGGGGAAACAGATCCCCAGCAGAAAGGTGACTGCCCCACAATTTTATATTTAGCCCCTTGGTCTCCTTCTAATGAGGAATGAGGCCTGAGGTTCCAGTATTACTTTCAATAAATATTTATGTTTTATTACCTACTTAGCTCTTTGAAAAATGGTTATATCAAAGGTCTGTTAATCTACGAGCTCCTGGCAGATGAGGACAGATTGTTGGAGTGTCCTCCTAGCATGTTAAAAATTAGTGACGATGATAACGATGCTGATGACAATGATGATTAGACTCAGCACTAGGGCCTGGATCCAGTCCCTTAACTTCTCTGGATGAAGTGTCTTCCTTTGTTAAATCAGGATAATGAGACTCTCCTGCTGCTGTTTGTGAGGCCAATTAACTACTGTCTTGCAAGGACTCAGACCTATAAACACTTTGTAATCTATTCAAATGTAAAAGGCTTGTTGATGAGGACTTTGGTTTGTGAACTTAAGCTCACAAAAGCTAGGAAACACAAATGTACAGGCCTGCCTTGTGAAGCCAGCTGCCTTGTGAAGCCGGCTGCCAGCTCCATCTTCCTCTGTCCCATAGTAGCTTTTCTAGTGATTACAACTCTGCAAAACTAGAAACTAATGGTACTGCATTACGAACAAGCAAAAACCGTTATGAAATGAGTATAAACTAGCCTTCATCGATAAATTCTTTTCCATTTATAAATAATGGTGTGAGGTGTGTGTGTGTGCACGTGTGTTGTGTTATTTGGGAGTTGTGTTCGTTGTTTGTTTGGTTTGAGACGGAGTCTCGCTCTGTCACCCAGGCTGGAGTGTGGTGGTGTGATCTCGGCTCACTGCAACCTCCGCCTCCTGGGTTCAAGAGATTCTCCTGTCTCAGCTTCCTGAGTAGCTGGGATTACAGGCGCCCACCACCACGCCTAGCTAATTTTTGTACTTTTAGTAGAGACAGGGTTTCACCATGTTGGTCAGGATGGTCTTGATGTCCTGACCTCATGATCCATCCGCCTCAGCCGCCCAAATCACGCTGGGATTACAGGCATGAGCCACCGCACCTGGTCGCAAGTTTTTTTTTTGATGGAGTCTTGTTCTGTTGCTTAGGTTGGAGTGCAGAGGTGCCATCATAGCTCACTGCAGCTTCTGCCTCCTGGGCTCAAGTGATCATCCCACCTCAGCCTCCCAAGTGGCTGGGACCACAGGCGTGTGCCACCACACTCGACTGATTTTTTATTTTTTGTAGAGGTGGGAGTCTCCCTATATTGCTCAGGCTGGTCTTGAACTTTTGGCCTCAAGCAGTGCTCCTGCCTCAACTTCCCATCTTATTTCATTTAAACTTAAGAACAACACTGTGAGGTAGTCAATGCCTTTATTTCCACTTTATTTTTATTTGTTTATTTATTTATTTATTTTGAGACAGAGTCTCACTCTGTCGCTCAGGCTAGAGTGCAGTGGCGCGATCTGGGCTCACTGCAACCTCCACCTCCGGGATTCAAGCAATTCTCCCTGCCTCAGCCTCCCGAGTAGCTGGGACTACAGGCCCGTGCCACCACGACAGGCTAATTTTTGTATTTTTAGTAGAGACGGGGTTTTTCCATGTCGGCCAGGCTGGTCTCGAACTCCTGACTTCAAGTGATCCACCCCCGCCCTCGGCCTCCCAAAATGCTGGGATTACAGGCGTGAGCCACCACGCCCGGCCTATTTCCCTTTATTTTACAGATAAAGAAATTGAGTTCTTCTTAGTTCGTGGTCATTTCAATGACAGTCCATACGGTATTCCTTTGGGTGAAGGAAACTTCCCCTGGTGATGCTGGTGCTGGGGCCAAAATGACACCAGTGGTTGAAGGTTCTGTTCTGGATTAAAGCATGGATGGACCAGGCTGCGTGCTCTCCTAGATATGGGGAACTGATTTGCATTTTGGAGCTCTCCAAAGCTGTTGTCTGGTGGAGGGTCACATTTCTCTAGTACTTGTGATGTGTCTGGCCTTGTGCTAAGCTAGGCAGTACAACCTAGTGGTTAAGGATGAGGCTTCCAATCCTGACTTTCTCATTTACCAAGTTATCTAACATCTCTGTGCCTCAGCTTATTATTCTGTAAATCCCAGCACTTTGGGAGGTTGAGGCAGGAGGATCGCTTGAGGCCAGGAGTTCCAGACCAGCCTGGGCAACGTAGTGAGACCCCCATCTCTATAAAAAATGAAAATATTAGCCAGTGTGATGGTGCATGCCTATAGTCCCAGCTACTTGGGAGTCTGAGGCAGGAGGATCGCTTGAGGCCAGGAGTTCCAGACCCGCCTGGGCAACATAGCAAGACTCCCATCTCTACAAAAAATAAACAAATTAGCCAGGCATGATGGCACATGCCTTTAGTTCCAGCTACTCAGGAGGCTGAAGTGGAAGGATCACTGGAGCCCAGGAGTTTCCAGGCCATAGTAAGCTATAACTGCATTCCAGCCTGGGCCACAGAGTGAGCCACCATCTCTTTAAAAAAAAAGTAATGATAATAACCCTAGGCCAGGCGTGGTGGCTCAAATCTTTAATCCCAGCACTTTGGGTGGCCACGGTGGGAAGACTGCTTGAGCTCAGGAATTCGAGACCAGCCTGGCCAACATGGCAAAACCCTGTCTCTACTAAAAATACAAAAATTAGCCAGGCGTGGTGGCGTGTGCTGTAATCCCAGCTACTTGGGAAGCTGAGGCAAGAGAATTGCTTGAACCTGGGAAGTAGAGGTTGCTGTGAGCCGAGATTACGTCACTGCACTCTAGCCTGCGTGACGGGGAGAGACTGTCTCCAAAAAATAAAACAAAACAAAACAAAACAAAAACGCTGCAGCCCCCGCAGTATGTCCCATATGTCCCTCATAGAGTGACTGTGAGGATTAAATGAGTGAATACATAGAGAATTTTTATAGCACTCATATTAGCGATGGCCCAAGGCCACACAGTGAGGAGTGCATGGCGGGCATATGCATCTAAGTCCTTCTGGAGTTTGTGTTCTTAAACCGCTGACCTTTTCTTCTCTGAGACGGCATACTCGCAAGTAGCAACATGCCAAGGCTCTGATGACATCATCTATTCATTTAAACATTGACTGCGTGCTCAGAGTGAGCCCGGCCAAGCTAAATGCCGGGAATGAGGTCTCTCACCATGAAAATGATGTTGCTCCTGCTGTGGGGCCCAGGGTGTGGGGCTTGGCAATTGCAGCAAGAGAGGTTCATGCCATGTGACAAGCACCCCAATGTCAGGAAGCCTAGGAAGCTTGTGGGGCAGAAGAGATACTCTCAATGCAGTGTTGGAGAAAGCAGATGACC
Organism: Macaca nemestrina; assembly: GCF_043159975.1. NCBI lineage: Eukaryota > Metazoa > Chordata > Mammalia > Primates > Cercopithecidae > Macaca > Macaca nemestrina. Next base: position 146,881,886 of record NC_092128.1, read on the forward strand.
TTTGAACTGAGCCTTGAAGACGAGTCAAAAGGCTAGCTGGGGTTGCAAAGTGGGCAGAAGGTTTGTGGACAGAGCAATCCACTAGTGATAAGGGCCTGGGAGCCAAAGGTGGGTGCTTTAGGAGTCAGAGGAGCCAGGGAGGCTGCTGAGAGGTGAAGCCAGAGAGGGTTGGAGACTGGGTCTGGAGGGCCTGGTGCATCAGCCCTGGAATGCAAGCTGAAGCCAGTAGTGACCTCAGATAGTATTCACACTGAGGAAAGACTGGGGGCCAGGGGTGGTGGCTCATACCTGTAATCCCAGTGCTTTCAGAGGCCGAGGTGGGTGGATCACCTGAGGTTAGGAGTTCGAGACCAACCTGGCCAATATGGTGAAACCCCATCTCTACCGAAAATACAATTAGCCAGGTGTGGTGGTGGGCACCTGTAATCCCAGCTTTTTGGGAGGCTGAGGCAGGAGAATTGCTTGAACCTGGGAGGTGGAGGTTGCAGTGAGCCAAGATAGTGCCACTGCACTCCAGCCTGGGCAACAGAGCTAGACTCTATCTCAAAAAAAAAAAAAAAAAAAAAAAAAAAGAAAAAGAAAAAAGAAAAGAAAATACTAGGGCCTGTCATGTGGAGACCAGATGTGGAATACAGAGGGATTGGACACCACACAAGCAGGGAGTCAAGCTAGGGAGGCTGTTACCAAAGCCAGGGTAATGGGCAAGAGGCCTGAATGAAGGTGGTGGTAGTGCTGCTGGGGTTTGGAGAGAGATGCTGGGATTTTAGGACCCTCTTGTGACGCTGGAACAGTGCCATCTGACTTTTTTTTTTTTTTGAGACAGGGTCTTTCTCTCTTGTCCAGGCTGGGGTGCCATGGCATGAACGTGGCTCACTGCAGCCTTGAACTCCTAGGCTCAAGTGATCCTCCTGCCTCAGCCTCCTGGGTAGGTGAGAATACAGGTGCTGTGTTTACACATTTTTGTTCCATCACCTTGTGGGCTGTTGGGATGTCTGAGGCTTGAGCTCCAGCTTAAACAGCAGATTATTTTCCCATTATCCTGTGTTCAGAGAGCATCTCTGCTCCTTTTCTGGAATGTCAGGCTTTGACTCTTTGCTTTCAGGTTTTTTTTGTTTTTTTTTTTTAGATAGTGTCTCGCTCTGTCTCCCAGGCTGCAGTGTGGTGGTGTAATCATAGTTCATTGCAGCCTCGAACTCCTGGGCTCAAGCGGTCCTCTTGCCTCAGCCTCCAAGTAGCTGGGAATATAGGTAGTCAGGTATAAGCCACCTCATAAATTAAAAAATTACACGTATGGATGGGTGCTGGGACCACGCCTGTAATCTCAGCACTTTGGGAGGCCGAGGCAGGTGGATCACTTAAGGCCAGGAGTTCCAGCCCAGCCTGGCAAAACCCTGTCTCTATTAAAAATACAAAAATTAGCTGGGCGTGGTATTGTGTGCCTGTAGTCTCAGCTACTTGGGAGGCCGAGGCATGAGAATCACTTGAACCTAGGAGACGGAGGTTGTATTGAGCCGAGATCCCGCCCCTGCACTCCAGCCTGGGCGACGTGACAGAGTGAGACTCCGTCTCAAAAAATAAATAAAATAAATTTACAGATATGAGCCACCATTCCAGGTAATTTAAAAATTTTTTGTAGAGACAAGGTCTCACTATGTTGCCCAGGCTGGTCTTGATTTCCTGGCCTCAAACGATCCTCCCGCCTCGGCCTCCCTGGGTGCTGGGATTATAGACATGAGCCACTGCCCTGGTCTCTCAATTGATTTCTGAGTGCCCCGATTCCAGTTCCAGCACTCTTTATTCCTGGGGGGAGAAACTTGGCGCTTGTTATTCCTATGCCTTCTACACCCCATATTCAGACAACCACCAAGTCCTTGTCCTTCCCTACAACTGCTCACCGATGACTCCTAGCGGTGTCTGTTCCCACAGTCATAAGTCAGGATCCGTCTGTCCCCATCACGCTGATTGCTCTAGTGTCTGTCCTGACCGTCCTCTCTGCTGCCTCTTACCTTCTCCAGTCACCCAGCCCATAGAACGGAGTCCCCATCACCATTCTGATCACGCCCTTGCTCTGTTTAAGATTCTGCAGTGGGATCTGCTTCTTATCAGATCATTCCAGGCTCCCTGTCCTTTTATCAGCCATCGTGCTTATGCCCCACTGCTGCGCAGGGCAGACCCGGTGCCGCTCAGGCCGGAGCCTCTCTGTTCTTGTTACAGCGAGGCCACGCTCGTGCCTTTGCTGGTGCAGATCTGTTTTGTTGGTGAGACCTACTGACAAAACCCTCCCAGATCATTTCTGGACCACGTCTCCTCCTACTGATTGGAGTCACCTCCTGGGGGAATTTTAAAATTTGAATCAGCAGCACAGAGGGAGAGAGGGAGAGGTCTGGAAGTCACAGTTCTAGCAAAGATGAGTCTGGGCAGATAGAAGTTTGAATCCAAGGTCTTTCTTTGAACACACAGTTCTGAGAGGTGGAGGTGGGGAGGACATCAAAATCACAGGCCAAGTGAGAGGGAAGCACTGAGCCGACCTGATGGTTTTGGCATGACTTGGGCAAACGAGCAAGTAGGATTAGTATGGCTGATGAATGCAGTTAAATGCTGTGCACTGTGAAACGCACACGGGCATGCAGGTGGCCTGGAAGAGGTGACGAAAATTTGTCACTTGAAAAGAAAAACAACAGCCAGGCGTGGTGGTGGCTCATGTCTGTAATCCCAGTATTTTGGGAAGCCAAGGCAGAAGGATCACTTGAGCCCAGGAGTTCGAAACCAACCTGGGTAACAAAGTGAGACCTCATCTCTATAAAAGATTAAAAAAATTATCTGGGTATGGTGACATGCACTATGAGTCCCAGCTACTCAGGAGGCTGAGGCGGGAGGATTGCTTGAGCTCAGGAATTTGAGGCTGCAGTGAGCCAAGATTGTGTCACTGCACTTCAGCCTGGATGACAGAGCAAGACTCTGTCTAAAAAAAAAAAAAATTAATCCCCAGTGTTGGAGGTGGGTCCTGGCAGAAGGTGTTTGGGTCATGAGGGCAGATCCTTCACGAATGGTTTGGTGCCCTCCTCAAGGTAATAAATGAGTTCTCAGTCTGTTAGTTCCCTAGAGATCTGATTGTTTAAAAGAATCTAAGAGGCTAGGCATGGTGGCTCATGCCTGTAATCCCAAAACTTTGCAAGGCTGAGGCTGGAGGATTGCTTGAGCCCAGAAGTTCAAGACCAGCCTGAGCAACATGGCAAGATCCTGTCTCCCCCACAAAAAAAAAAAAAAAAAAAATTAAAAATTACCTAGGGAAGGTCATACAGGCCTATAGTCCCAGATACTTAGGAGGCTGAGGCAGGAGGATCACTTCAGCCCAGGAGGTCAAAGCTAGAGTAACCATGTTCACACCACCTTGCTCCAGCCTGGGTGACAGAGGGAGATCCAGTCTGAACAAAAAAACCAAACATGTCTGGCACCCCCTCCCGCCTCTCTTTTGCTCCCTCTCTCATCTCATCATGTGACACATTAGCTCCTCTTTGCCGTCCACCATGACTGGAAGCTTCCTGAGGTCCTCACTAGAAGCAGATGCTGGCACCATGCTTCTGTATGGCCTGCAGAACCGTGAGCCAAATAAACCTCTGTTCTTTATAAATTACCCAGCCTCAGGTATTCCTTTACAGCAATGCAAAATGGACTAAGACATCCCTCCTTCTATCATACAATTGTGATAATTAATTGAGATACCCATAAAGTACTTAACATAGTGCCTAGAACCTAGTAAATACTAAATGTTTGCTCTTTTTAAATTTTAATTATTATAGGACATTTAGAAACCATGCACTATAAACTATTTAGAAAGAACTTGGTAGTAATTGTTGGAAAAAACGTTTTCTCCAAACACTGTTTAAAATAGCTCAACTTGGGCCGGGTGAGGTGGCTCATGCCTGTAGTCCCAGCACTTTGGGAGGCTGAGGTAGGCAGATCACTTGAGGGCAGGAGTTCAAGACCAGCCTGGGCAACATGGCAAAACTTCATCTCTACTAAAAATACAAAATTTAACTGGGCACGGTGGCACATCCCTGTAATCTCAGCTACTCGGGGGGCTGAGGCATGAGGATTGCTTGAGCCCAGGAGGCGAAGGTTGCAGTGAGCCCAGATTGCTCCACTGCACTCCAGCCTGGGAGACAGAGTGAGACTCTATCTCATAAATAAATCAATAAAGCAGCTCAACTTAACTTAGGTAAAGGACCTGAGCAACTTCAAGAAATTTGTTTCCAGTCTCAGGTATTTGTGTCCTCTGTGCAAAGAAGGAATATTTGCTGGAAACTTGCAGAGACCACTGGCTGGCAGCTATTCTGACAGGTGGTGGTGAAGAGGTTGGGGGCAGGGTGAGGGACACAGTCAGATGGGCATTTTGACTCAAAGGCCATGCTTCTGCATGGAGCCAACTTATTTCTCTGAAGCTTTGGTTTCTAGCTTGGTCTTTACACCCAGGATTTAAAAAAAAAAAAAAAGAAAAATTAAGAATTATTTATAACTCACCTGTTTTGCTTCAGCTTTAGAAATCGTAATGGTTAGTGGTTTAGACTTTTTTTCTCTTTTCTTCTTTTTCTTTTTTAGAGACAGAGTCTCACTCTGTCACCTAGGCTGGCATGCAGTGGTGTGAGTATGTTAGCAACTGGTATGACCACAGAGTTCATACTGTTATGGACAAAATTATGTCCTCTCTCCAAATCCATATGCTGAAGTCCCAGTACTTTACAATGTGACTGTATTTGGAGATCGAATCTCTACAGGTGATTAAGTTAAAAATGGGGCCATTAGGGTGAGTCCTAATCCAATCTGACTGGTGTTTTTATAAGAAGAGGAGATTTGGACACAGAGACACTGGGGGCACCTGCCCACAGAGGAAAGGCCACCTGAGGACACAGTGAGAAGGCGGCCATCTGCAAACCAAGGTGAGAGGCCTCAGAATGGACCAACAGTGCCAACATCTTGATCTTGGACTTCCGGCCTCCAGAACTGTAAGAAACTACATTTCTGTTATTTAAGCCGCTTAGTCTGTAGTATTTTATTATGGCAGCCCAAATGTATTAGTCTGTTCTCATGCTGCTAATAAAGACATACCTGACACTGGGTAATTATAAAGAAGAAAGGTTTAATGGACTCATAGTTCCACATGGCTGGGGAGGCCTCATAATCATGGCTGAATGCAAATGAGGAACAAAGTCATGTCTTACATGGCAGCAGGCAAGAGGGCTTGTGCAGGGAAACTCCCATTTATAAAACCATCAGATCTCATGAGACTTAGTCACTACCATGAGAACAGTATGTGGGAAACAGCCCCCATGATTTAATTATCTCCACCTGACCCAATCCTTGACATGTGGGGATTATTACAATTCAAGGTGAGATTTGGGTGGGGACACAGCCAAACCATATCACGAAACAAACTAATGTATGTATCATATAATTATCAGCCTTGGAGATATATCTGTTTGACAAATGAGGTATATCAACAAAGATTAGGCTTTTACTAACAGAAAACACCGAATGTCAGTGGCCGAAACCGATAGATGTTTGTTTATTTCTCATAGAGATGGTGATTACACTGCGAAGGGTTACTGAGCACTGGATTGGTCTGGTCATCCTGGGAGAAAGCATTTTTGTTCAGGTTTACAAAAACAGATAGGAAGCTGAGTGTGGTGGCTCATGCCTATAATTCTAGCTGCTTGGGAGGCTGGGGTGGGAGGATCACTAGAGCCCAAGAGTTTGAGATCAAGTCTGGGCAACATAGTGAGACCCTATCTCAAAAAAAAAAAGAAAACAGATAGGACTTGATGCCCATTGATTCCATCAGTGAATGAATGGATAAACAAAATGGGACATATGGCATATTCATACAATGGAATATTACTCAGCCTTCAAAAGGAAGGACATGGTGACACATACTGCAACATGGATGAACCTTGAGGGCATTATGCTGAATGAAATAAACCAGTCACCAAAGGACAAATACAGGATGATTTCTCTTAGATGAGATGCTTAAAGTAGTCAAATGCGTAGAGACAGAAAGTAGAACGATGTTGCCAGGGGTTGGGGGTGGGGAGACATGAGGAGTTGTTATAATGAGTATCAATGTCCAGTTTTGAATGATGAAAAAGAGTTCTGGAGATTGGTTGCACAACAATGTGAATGTACTTAACAGTACTGAACTGTATGCTTAAAAATGGCTAAAATAGCACATTTTATGTTATATGTATTTTATGGCAATGAAGTTTTTTTTGTTATTTGTTTGTTTTTTGTTTTTTTGAGACATAGTCTTGCTCTGTCGCCCAGGCTGGAGGGCAGTGGCGCGATCTTGACTCACTGCAAGATCCACATCCTGGGTTCACGCCATTCTCCTGCCTCAGCCTTCCGAGTAGCTGGGACTACAGGCGCCCGCCACCACGCCCAACTAAATTTTTTTTTTTTTTTTAGTAGAGACAAGGGTTTCACTGTGTTAGCCAGGATGGTCTTGATCTCCTGACCTTGTGATCCGCCTGCCTCAGCCTCCCAAAGTGCAGAGATTACAGGCGTGAGCCACTGTGCCTAGCCTGAAGTTTTTTTTTTTTTTTTAATTAAAAGATATAGAGAGAACCTGAATAATTGGAGGAGGAGGAGGATGGGTGGAAAAAGGCTCCAGAAGAGGGTGAGAGAAGATTTCTCCCGGAAAGCTCTCCCACCCCTCCCTGCCCATCCCCGTCACTGTCCTTAGCCCTTGTCCTGATTAGTTTGCATCTCAAGGCAGAGACTTTGTGCCTTATGTGGACTCTAACATAAAGATAACAAGAATTGCTAGTAATTGAATGGATAGTAAATGAAATCAGGAAGTGCTGAAGAAAAATAGACTCAGAGTGAGGCTGCAGTGATTGTACCACTGCACTCCAGCCTGGGCAACACACCATGACCCTGTTTTAAAACAACAACAACAAAAACAATTTAAAAAAAAAAAGGAAAAAGAAAAATAGCCTTTGGAATACTACGGTCGACTCTGCTGCTTGGCCCACCCAAAGCCCATCATCCTAGCTTCCTTCTTCCATGCTTTAGCTTCACCACGGAACCTAAAAACAAAATTCTTACTTTCTTGGGTTCTCTCACTGCTAGGGGTAGCCATGTAGGAAGGTCTGGCCAACCATAAATGAGCAGAAACATATTGGGACACTTTTGAGAGAAAACTTTTCTTTAAAAAGAGGAGCTGACATTGACATGATGCTTCATTCTTTTTTTAGCTTTGGAGGCCAATGAAATGTCTGGAGCTAAGGGAATTGTTTTGTGACCATGAGAGAAATATCAAGCACACAGCCAACATGTTATTCCTGACATCCCTGAGATGTTGGGTCAATATTAACTACTGCCTATCTCTAGATTTCTTTTTATGTAAGAAAAATAAACCCCCTATTTGTTTAAGTTATTTGCTGTAGGCAAAAGGATTCCTAGTGGATACAGATATGGTCCCCCCATGTTGGCCTAGCTAATTCTTATTTGGTCTTCAAGAAGTCAACATAGAAGACACTTGATTTAATCCCCTGTGCTAGGTTCTAAGCTTGGTTCTGGACTTTTGATGGCTTCCAGGAAGTCTTCCTGCACCTCCTAAGACTGAGTGAAATGTTCCCTCGTGCTCCCGTAACCACTTACATTAATGCCTGTCATGGTGACATGGTTTGACTGTGTCTCCACCCAAATCTCATCTTGAATTGTAGCTCCCATAATTCCCATGTGTTGTAGGAGGAATCTGGTGGGAGATTATTGAATTATGGGGCAGTTTCTCCCATACTGTTAAAGTGGTAGTGAATACATCTCATGAGATCTGATGGTTTTTGAAGGGGATTCCCCTTTCGCTTGGCTCTCATTCTCTCTTGCCTGCTGCCATGTAAGATGTGGCTTTGCTCTTCCTTTATCTTCCGCCATGATTGTGAAGTTTCCCCAGCTGTGTGGAACTGTGAGTGCACTAAACCTCTTGCCTTTATAAGTTACACAGTCTTGGGCATGTCTTTATTAGCAGCATGAGAATAGACTAATACACATGGCATTAATCACCTGTATTGTCATTTACATGTGTAGATTCTCCATTTGATGATGAGTTCCTTGAGAACAGAGATCATGAGTCTGAGTTATTTTTATAACCCCAGTGCCCAGGGTGATGTCTGGCACTCACACAAAAACCACTCAATTAGTTGAATAAATTACTGAATGTTAAAAAAAAAAAAAAAAAGTACCATTTCCAGCCAGGCCAGGGTTTAAAAAGCATGGGAGCCTCTTTTATTAGCTTCTTTATGTGTTGAAGAGTCTCTCTCTCTCTTTCTCTCTCTCTCTTTTTTGAGAAAGGGTTTCACTCCCGTCACCCAGGCTGGAGTGCAGCAGCACAATCTGGGTTCACTGCAACCTCCACTTCCTGGGCTCAAGTGATCCTCCTGCCTCAGCCTCCTGAGTAGCTGGGATTATAGGCACATACCACCGTGCCCAGCTAATTTTTGTATTTTTAGTAGAGATGGGTTTCCTCACGTTGCTTAGGCTGGTCTTGAACTCCTGATCTCAAGAGATCCGCCTGGCTTGGCCTCCCAAAGTGCTGAGATTACAGGCATGAGCCACCACACCTGGCCAAGAGTCTTTTTATCGTTCTCTCCTCTCTCTCTCTCACACGCACACACATGTACGTGTAGGCACACGTGCACACACGTGCACACCAGTGAGCGTTTTGTCCATTGGACAGAACTTTGGCAGTGATTACTGTCATGACCTCACCTGAATCAGGCACATGGAATGAGGCTGGGGAGCCAAGGCCCTTTATAAAATTAATTATGAACAGGCTCTGAGAAGCGGACGCCGAGGCGCTCGCAGCCGGGTCCTTAGCCTTTTGGCTGCAGGGATTGAACACTGCTGGGAGGAGTAGCGTAGGTAAAAATTAGCTAATTAGGCCTGGCACATGTGGATGTGCTTTGAGAGTGTCTTGGGTTCCTGTGGTCCATTTGCTGTCTCTGCGCAGTGGAGAGAGGTCACACCCCTGGAATGGGGACCCCTGACGGTTTGTTGGGGCTGCCGCCGGGACGAGGGGAATTCACTGGGTAGGAGAGAGATCTGGAGAGTTCTGTTGGAACACGTTCGCTGTCAGCACAGTTTGGCAGCTCACACGAGGAGGAATCTGCCTCTCTCTGAACTGAAGCTTACTTTAGCAGTTTTTTCATATACTCAGCATCTGGGAAACAGGAGGTCTGTGCTGGATGGACATTTCCAACTTGCACAGAGCAGCAGCTTTTCTGCCCAAGATGGAGGTTGTGCAGTACAGTGCTAAGAACCTGCATGTGAGTGTCGAGCAGCCCTGAAGTTGGTCCTTGGGATCTGTCACTCACTGTGGTGTAGTCGGAGGCAAGTAACTTCTCTCTTTGAGAAACTGAACTGTAGTCGTTCCCTCAAAGGCTGTTTTGAAAATGAAAGGAGTATAGATTAAAGCTACTGGTACAGCTCTTGGCATGTAGTAGCCAGTATTACTACATAATCATTATTTTGATAATCATTGTTTATTGCAAAGAACACAGGCTGAGTGTGTGTGTGTATAGAAAACATACACGCATGCAATTTTTTGAACTGCCAAATTTTTTTTAATTTATTTTTTCTTTTTATTTTATTATTTTTTGAGACGGGGTCTCGCTTTGTCACCCAGGCTGGAGTGCAGTGACGTGATCATAGCTCACTGCAGCCTCAATCTCCTGCACTCAACTGATCCTCTCACCTGGAACTAAGGTGTGCACCACCATGCCCAACTAATTAAAAATACTGGTTTTTTTTTTTTTTTTTTTTTTTTGTGCAGACATGGTCTCACCATGTTGCCCAGGCTGGTTTTGAATGCCTGGCCTTAAGCAATCTTCTGACCTCAGCCTCCCAAAGTTGCTCAGATTACAGGCGTGAGCCACCACGCCCAGCCTCCAGATTTTAAATATGTACAGATAAAGCCTTTCTTTGGATAATGCTCAGGTCTCCTTTTAGCAGTACATTTTGGCCTAATTGGAGCGCATATGTTTGGAACCAAGCACGTGCCTCATTGCACTTAATCTTCACAAAAGCACTATCAGGTCAGCCCAAATCTCTCCATTTTAGAGAACACAGAGAGGTTGATATTTACACAAGGCCCTGCAGGATTTACTTCCTGAGGACTTACACCCTTAGCCCTGCCTGCACCACCCTGTCTTCTATAGAGGTGCATTCTCGTCCCCCACCTTTGCTGTGTTGTGTTTGTGGTGTGTGTGTCTTGTTGAATAGGCAGGCTTCTTCCTTTTTAACTTCATTTTCTTTTTTTTTATCGAAACAGAGTCTTGCTTTGTCGCCCAGGCTAGAATGCAGTGGCATGATCTCAGCTCACTGCAACCTCTGCCTCCTGGGTTCAAGTGATTCTCCTGCCTCAGCCTCCCAAGTAGCTGGGACTACAGGCATGCACCACCACGCCGGGCTAATTTTTGTGTTTTTAGTAGTGATGGGGTTTCACCATGTTGGCCAGGCTGATCTCGAACTCCTGACCTCAAGCAATGCACCCATCTTGGCCTCCCAAAGTGCTGGGATTTCAGGTGTGAGCAACTGCGCCTGGCCCTTTTTAACTTTATTTGAACTGTTGACTCTGCTCATTTGCTGTGCTGCTCCCGCTTGTTTAGATAAACCTGTTCTTTTCTCCAAGCCAAGCTATTTGCATAAAAGCACTAAGGAGCCCAGAGATTGCTGAATATTTAACATTCACAGGCAACATGCCACAGAAACCAGAAACACTTGAAACAGAACCCAGACAAGAGGGTGAGGGCAGGGAGGACTGGAAGGAGGCTCAGTGGATTGCTGGCCAATGGAGGGCTCATTCAGCACTTCTCATAGGCATGAGGAAGCAGCAGTGTGGTTAGCTCAGCTTAGAGAAACACCAGCCAGCGCTGTCCTTGTTCACATCTGCCAACAGTAATGGCCTTTGGCAGTAGAGTTTGCAAAATCCCAGACAGAGGAGCTATTACTTTTTTTTTTTCCTTCTTTTTAGACAGGGTCTCACTCTGTTGCCTAGGCTGAAGTGCAGTGAATGGTGCAATCACAGCTCACTGCAGCCACAAACTCCTGGGCTCAAGCGATCCTCCTGCTTTAGTCTTCTGAGTAGCTGGAACTGCAGGCATGTACCACCATACCTGCCTAATTTAATTTTTTTTATATATATATATATAGAGATGGAAGTCTCATAATGTTGCCCAGGCTGGTCTTGAACTCCTGGCCTCAACGGATTCCCCCTACCTTGGCCTCCCAAAGTGCTGGGATTACAGGCATGAGCCACTGCACCCGGCCTTCAGAAGAGCTATTGATGCCAATGAACCTTTGGCTAGGCACATGGATCCTAGGGACACATTTAAACGGGTAATGCCTTAGGACTAGCTCCCACAGTTGAAACCATATCAGGCCAGTTGCTAATTTCTGACCCTTGACTTTCTCCTTTGTGTGGAAGGGGGATGGCAACTGGGTATGGTGGCTCATGCTTGCAATCCCAGTGCTTTGGGAGGCCAAGGTGGGAGGATCGCATGTGTCCAGGAGTTGGAGACCAGCCTGGACCATATGACGAGACTCCATCTCTACAAAAATAAGAATAAAAAAAATTTCGCTGGGTTTGGTGGCACATGCCCATAGTCCCAACTACACAGGAGGCTGAGGCAGTAGGATTGTTTGAGCTCAGGGTGTTGAGGTTGCAGTGAGCTATGCTTCTGCCAATGCACTCCAGGCTGGATGACAGAACAAGACCCTGCCTGTAAGAAAAATAAGAAGGTGGATGGCTGGGAAGGTCCTGACATGAAAGGAAGAGAGAAGGCACACGTGGCCACAGCAGAAACCATTTTGGAAGGGCAGACTTTTTACTTGTGATCTGCATTTGGATCCTAGCTTGCTGGGAGTTCTCATTTGAAGTCAGCTATAAACATTTTTCTTCCTGCTGTAACACACGTGGGGGTCCATGGACCACATTTCCTTCTTAATTGCAGACCAAGAGGTATAAATTTGCTGAAGGGAAGTGTAATGCCTATGGATCAGACTGAATTGGGTTGTCAAGTTACATTCAAGAAAGCGTTGTTTAGTGGGGAACAGGCATGGAAGGCCAGGGTTCTTGGCTGGAAAGGCGAAGGAGGAGAGAGAATTTGAGGAGTAGCAATTCCAGGTACACGGTGCTGCTGTCGCTGTCAAATAGCTCATGTGTTTGGGGAGAGAAATGCAGGTTTGAACTGCAGCACCATTCTGATAATACCTCAAACCCATAAGGAAATAAAAAAAAAAAAAAAGAGCTATCTTGATATAATTTGTTTAATTTTGCATACAATACTCCCCCCTTATCTACGGTTTCACTTTCTGAGGTTTTCATTTCCTGTGGTCAACCGTGGTCCAAAAATGTTAAGTGGAAAACTCTAGAAATAAACAATTTGTAAATTTTAAATTGTGTGCTGTTCTGAGTAGTGGGATGACATCTCTTGCTATTCTACTGTCTCTCATCTAGGATGTGAATCATCCCTTTGTCCAGAATATTTATGCTGTATACACTATGTGTCCATTGCTATAGAGGAAAAAAAAAAAGAACTATCTGTGGTTCAGTACCATCTGCCGTTTCAGGAATCCACTGCGGGTCTGGAAATGTATCCCTCATAGGTAAGGGGGGACTACTGTGTTTTAAATGGGAAACAAGTGTCTTTGACTAACCCTTCTTTTTTTTTTTTTTTTTTTTCCAAGAGAGAGGATCTTACTCTGTTGCCCAAGCTGGAGTGCAGTGGCACAATCATATCTCATTGCAGCCTCAAACTCCTGGGCTCAAGCGATCCTCCTGCCTCAGCCTCCCAAAGTGTTGGGATTATAGATGTCAGCCACCATGCCTGGCCTGGAAATATTTCTTAATTAGAGGAGGTATTTCGGATGCCTGTCACACCCTGCTCTTGGAAACAGCACATCTTCTTCACTGTCTCCTACATGAAGTGACTTTGTAAGGATAATTTCAGAGGCTGGAGTACAAAGGGAAAAGTACTTTTCAAAGTACTGGTGTGGTTGACGAACTCCTAAGAAACACTTCCACAAATTGTTTCTTCTAACTAGTGGTCTCCTGTTGTTTTCGGTTTTGAAGTGGGAAGGAAGTAGTACATGCAAAGTTAACTTGGAAGTAGACTTGCCATCAATAACCAAATGTGATGAATGAAATTGTGGGAGTGAGGGAGTGAGGGCGGAGGGCCAGGGGTTATGTTATTGGTAAAAGCTCTTAACTATGTGAGTGGACCACATTCTGAGGCTCTGGCTCATGGAGCGGGTGGAGCATGGAAGCCATTCAGGAGAAAGAGGTACTTCCATGGTGGGAGGATGCCTAGAGCCAGGGCTCTCTTCTGAACACAGGTTGCTGAGAATCCAGAGAACACTTATCCGTGGGGCAATTTCCATACTGTTGGCCCGGGTCACGAAATTTCACCACCAGTGATCAGTTTCAGGATGTCTCAAAGGGTTAATCTTTTGCTTTCTCATAGGTTTGAGATTTTGGTGGGGGTGATTGTGGCTTGTGGTTTCGTCAGCGTCTATTGTGAATTTCATGGCACATTGAGCACAACAGTGCCAGGATGATTTTCCACTGAGGTCGTGTATTAGTCTGTTCCGTGTTGCTATAATGCAAAATTGCAATTCCTATAAAGGAATACCTGAGACTGGGTAAAGAAAAGAGGTTTATTTGGCTCACAGTCCTGCAGGCTGTGCAAGAAACATGGCACCAGCATCTGCTTCTGGGAAGGCCTCAGGAAGCTTCCAATCATGGTGGAAGGTGAAGTGGGAGCAGGTGTGTCATATGGTGAGATGGGGAGCGAGAGAGGGAGCAGGAGGTGTCAGCCTCTGTTTTATTTATTTATTTAGACAGATTCTCGCTCTCTTGCCCAGGCTGGAGTGCAGTTGCAACCTCCGCCTCCCAGGTTCAAGCGATTCTCCTGTCTCAGCCTCCCGAGTAGTTGGGACTACAGATGTGTGCCACCATGCCCACCTAATTTTTATATTTTTAGTAGAGATGGGGTTTCCCCATGTTGGCCAGGCTGGTCTCGAACTCCTGACCTCAGGTGATCTGCCCTCCGCGGCCTCCCAAAGTGCTGGGATTGCAGGTGTGAGTCATCATGCTCGGCTGTCAGCCTCTTTTAAACAACCAGATCTTGTGTGAACTCATAAAGAACTCACTCATCACCAATGGGATAGCACCAAGCCACTTATGAGGCATCTGTTGCCATGATTGTTGGTGTTAACCAGATCCCACCTCCAACACTAGGGATCACATTTCAACATGCGATTGGCAGGGACAAGTATCTAAACTGTATCAGGTTATAAGCCCAGCTTCTCCACTGGAAAGAGAGAAGTGTGTGAAACAGAGAAGCAGAAGGCAGGCATATGGTTGTATATGGGGCTGAAGAGACTTTGTTTTGGAGATTCTTTCCCTCCAAACCAGAGTTTGTGGCTCTTCGAAGGAAATAGAGTCTGGGTGAGGTCTTTCTGAATGGGATTTTAAGGCCTTCATCCTACACAAGCCCTCAAAATAAATGCCAGGGGCAACACCTATTGGCCGGATCTGATTTCTCCACTGAGTGTAACTGTTTAGTCACATCCACATGTAGATTTTGGAGCTCCAGTTGAGAAGGAAATACTGAGCATGCTTAGAAATAGTAAGTTGCTCGGGTGACGGTGGGTGAGTGGGAGCTATTGCTGTGTGACAATGTCCTTTTGGTGGGGGTGAGTGACTAAGGTGTCCAGTTCCTCAAAAGATACCAATGTAGGGGTTTTTCAAATGGTATTGGATCAGAAGTTATTTGTATGAGCAAACTCTAAGTTACCAAAGCTTGACTTGTCCATAAGCAACGAGGGTTGACCTGCTTTTAGGTGGCTCTTCGCTTCAAGAAAGCAGGGACTGATCAACCTCTCTGGTTTTTTTACCCCAGGAGTCCAGTAAAGAAGGAACTATTTCAAGGCCACAAAATATCAGAATCAGAAGTTCAGAGCCCCGGAATCTGCATTTTTGACAAACACTCCGGGAACTGCACTTTCAAACACTTCTCTAAACTTAAACCTAGCCAGGTACCGCAGCATGTGCCTCTAATCCCAGTTACTTGGAAGGCTGAGGTGGGAGGATCACTTGAGGTTAGGAGGTCAAGACCAGCTTGGGCAACATAGCAAGACCCCATCTGAAAAAAAGAAAAAGAATAAAAGGAAACAAAACAAATAAAGCCAAAACCGTGTGATTGGCAACAACCAGATCATTGGAAAATGGGGGGCAATGCCTCCTTCCAACGGATGGAAAGTGTGGGTGACCAGGGTGTTGAAGGCCAAAAGAGTGAGGGTCATGATCAACTCACTATACCACTGGAGGCTATATGAGTAAACAGCAAACTGTTCTCTTGAAAGCAGGTTGTTGGCAAACTGACAAACTGCGTCTGCCACCCAGAAGGGATGCTGAGGGCAGTCACGTCCCAGGCGCAAGTGTTTCTTGTAATTAGGCGCATCTGAAGCCTGTTAGCAATAATGTGAACCTGTGATCAATTAAGCAGTTGACCAATCGTTACCTCCTGCTCCCTGCTCTTTCTACCCAATAAAGAGGAAGATGCCTTTGCTCGCTAGAAGCAGGGGGTCCTCTTCTTCTTCCCCATGTTACCCTTCCTTTAAAATAGTTACTTTCAAGTTTTCATTTCTGCGTTCGTCCCGCTTCATTCAATCTTGTAATGATGGTCTCAAGTAATGACAGTAGTAACTGCCCTAGTGGCGATCTCAAGTAGTAACCGTGCAAACCGTGGCACCAGGGCACAGGCATCCTTGACATACAGCTTTCAGAGAGATCCCCTGGCCCTGTTGGCAGCAGCTTTTTGGTATCGAGGCCATTGTTTCCAGCTCCTGGAGGAATCTCTCAGAAATAGACACTGGCAGAGTTGAGGTTCTACATCTAGTTGGAGAGTAGTCGCATCAGGAAAAATCTATTACATGCATCCCACACCTGGTAAATTGAGTGGTGGAGAGGCGTGCTAGGTAGAGGAGTTCACAGGAGAACCTTTCAGCCTGTGGAATAAGCTAATATGGGGTTCTAGACTGACTCAGCAAACTCCTGGACAGCATGCCTTACTTTGGTCATAGCTGGGCTTTACGTTATAATGGGAAAGATAGACACTAAACAAGGAAATACTTGGGTAACAGTAATTCTGGGCCAGGCACAGCAGCTCACGCCTGTAATTCCAGCACTTTGGGAGGCAGAGTTGGGAGGATCACTTGAGGCCAGGAGTTTGAGACAAGCCTTGGCAAGAGAGTAAGACCCTGTCTCTACAAAAAACTAAAAACAAACAAAAAACTCACGCCTGTAATCCCAGCACTTTGGGAGGCCAAGGCGGGTGGATCACTTGAGGTCAGGAGTTCAACACCAGCCTGGACAACATGGTGAAACCCCCTACTAAAAAAAATACAAAAATTAGCTGGGCATGGTGGTACACCTCTGTAGTCCTAGCTACTCGGGAGGCTGAGGCAGGAGAATCGCTTGAACCCGGGAAACAGAGGTTGCCATGAGTTGAGATCACACCACAGCACTCCAGCCTGAAAGACAGAATGAGATTCCGTCTCAAAAACAAACAAACAAACAAACAAACAAACAAAAAGCCAGTCATGGTGGTGCTTACCTGTAATTCTAGCAACTCAGGAGGCTGAGGCAGGAAGATTGCTTGAGTTCAGGAGTTGGAGGCTCCAGTGAGCCAAGATAGCACCGCTGCACTCCAGTCTGTATGACAGAGTGAGATCCTGTCTGGAAAATAAAATAAAATAAAATAAAATAAAATAAAATAAAATAAAATAAATACTGGACTGTAGCAAGGGCTAAGGAGAAAATAAAAGTGTGTTAAATAGAGCAAGGGTGATGGGAGGTGGGTGGGGACAACACTACATAGGAAGGAAGGCCTGGTGGTCACAGGTGACATGTTGAACAGATGTTCAAACAAGGGGTGATTCTAGTGTCCCAGTTGCCTTGGGCTCATGCGGACAGTGCTAATCTCCATTCACCACTAAGCTTTAGCTCTCTCTGCCCTTGTGCAAAGCACATGCATGCATGTGGGTGTTGAGAGTAAAATCCCTTGGTGCTGGGAAGCCACACAGGCGTGGACCTGCTTCGCCAAGCAGAAAGCAGGAGAGTGACGCCATGTCACGCAGAGGCTGGTCCTGCTGGAGATTTGGGGAAGTCTCAAGGAAAGGTGAGAGAGGGCCGCTGCTCTCAGAGAGCTATTAGAATTGCGATCAGACACCCTGGCTTGTCTTTTCGGCCCTGCCACTTGATAGTTCTCTGCCCCTGGGCAAATCAAAGGACGTCCCCAAGTCGCAGTCCCCTCTGCCTTAGAACAGGAAAGACACCAAGCTCAGAAGGCTGCTTTTATGTTTCGGGGAGTGGACACGTGCAAAGCTTTTGGCAGAATGCCGGCCTATAGTAGCTGCGATGTCCTCCCTCCCTTCCTTCTTTTCTTCCTTCCTCTCCGCTTCCCTTGTCTCCTTTTCCTTCCTTCCTTCCTTCCTCCTTCCCTCCCCAGCAAACCCAGGAAGGCCTGATGACAGAAGAGTCATAGCTGTTCCTGGTCTCAGATCAGAGGCGGATAGAGCCACCCCCACCCTCTCCCAGTGTTCCGAGGCCTGTTAGGGGAAATCTACCGAACATTGGACCGCCTCGGTGATTTCTCTTGTGCTTGTCCCTGAAAGAGACAAGACACCCTTTTGATTGTTTCCTCTCTCCTTTAAAAACACTCAGCACCTTACAGCTGGACCCAGAGCCTTGTTTGATTCCTGCTTTATCTTTCTCTAGCCTGGGCTTTGGGTTGCCTTATTTGGGATCTCAGGGCAGGAAGAAGAGCTTCTAGGGGGGTTGGGGGGGAACCCGCGAAGCACTCCTCCTTTCCAAAGCAGAGCTGGCGCGCGTGGTTCTTGGCTCGCCAGCAGCATGGATGAGTGAGCTTAGCTGTTTTTGGCAGCGATTTCCTGATTTACTTGGCCTCAGCTGGATCCCTTTATTTTAGCTAAGAGGGCCTGTTATGTCCTCATTTCATGGGGGAGGGGATACATACATATGAGCCTTAGAAATCGTATTTTTTGAGCACCTAATTTTTTTCTTTTTTTGAGTCCAGGTCCTGCACTGTCATCCATGCTGGAGTACAGTGACGCAATCATAGTTCACTGCAGCCTCAACCCTCCTGGGCTCAAGTGATCCTCCTGCCTCAGTGTCCTGAGTAGCTGGGACCACAGGCATGTGCCACCACACTCGGCTAATTTTTTTTTGTTTACTTTTTGTAGAGATGGGGGTTCTTACTATGTTGCCCAGGCTGGTCTCGAACTCCAGGCATCAAACAGTCCTCTCACTTCGACCTCCCGAAGTGCTGGGAATATAGGCATGAGCCACTGTGCCCAGTTTGAGCACCTATAATAAGCCTATCTCTACACAAAGTAAACCAGTGGAGGTATAGATATGGGAAAGGCTAGGACTGTGGGTACAAGAGCAATTAGAAGAGCCTTAAGAGAGAAGAGGACTTTGCTTAGTTGCTAAAAAGGTCTAGTTCGCCAAGCACTTACTGAGTATCTATTATGTGAATGAACTGTGGCTCCGGCTCCCAAGTAGCTCTTGGTTAAGTGGAAGACAGAGAGATGAATAAGAAATCACAACATGCCAAGGCAAGTTGTATAAAGGAGGTGTTTTTTTATTTTTATTTTTATGTATGTATGTATGTATTTATTTATTTATTTATTTTTTGATAGAGTCTAGCTCTGTTGGCCAGGCTGGAGTGCAGTGGTACAATCTCGGCTCACTGCAGCCTCCACTTCCGGGTTCAAGCAATTCTCCTGCCTCAGTCTCCCAAGTATCTGGGATTACAGGTGTGCACCACTATGCCCAGCTAATTTTTGTATTTTTAATAGAGACAGGGTTTCGTCATGTTGGCCAGGCTGGTCTCAAACTCCTGACCTCAGGTGATCTGCCTGCCTCAGCCTCCCAAAGTGCTGGGATTGCACACCAAGGAGGTTCTATGGGGATACCAGGATGGGAGCAACTGAGTAAAGTTGGAAGAGTCCCTGTCTCTCCCTGGGATGAAGGATATGGACATGGGGACATCAGAAGCTGGGGAGAGGGATGGTACAGACAGAGGGTAAGGGCAGAGCTCCTGGGCAGGGGTGAGAGCCAGGGTATTTAGCAAGCTGGCCACTTGCTGGGCCATACCCTATAACTTGCCTTATAACTGCTAGAGGGGCTGGGATAGTATGAAGCTCTTGGGCTAGTGGCTGTTTACCAATGGATGCCGTGTGTTTGTGTCCCGGTGCATATCAGTGGAGTGTCAGCCTGCTGCGAGGTGAAAGAGAAACGACCCCAGGGAAAAGGGCTGTTGATGTGGGCTGGCTGAGCCCCAGGGAGTGGTAGGAGATGATGTTGAAAGGTAGGTGAACACTTGTGCACTGTCAGAGATTTCTCAGAGAACCAAAAACAGAACTACCATTCAATGAAGCAATTCCATTACTTGGTATCTTCCCAAAGGAAAATAAATCGTTCTACCAGAAAGACACCTGCACCCACACGTTCATCACAGTGCTATTCACAATAGCAAAGAGATGGAATCAACCCAAGTGCCCATCAATAGGGGATCTGTTAAAGAAAATGTGGTACATATACACCATGGAATACTATACAGCCATCAAAAAGAACAAAATCATGTCCTTTGCAGCAACATGCATGCAGCTGGAGGCCATTATCCCAAGCAAATTAACACAGACACTGAAAACTAAATACTCCATATTCTCACTTATAAGTGGGCGCTTAAACATTGGGTACACATGGGCATAAATGTGGGAACAACAGACACTGGGGACTACTAGAGTGGGGAGAGAGAAAGCAGGCAGGGGCTGAAAACATCCTATTGAGTACTGTGCTCACTACCTGGGCAATGAGATCAATAGAATCCTCTGCATAGAAGCTGCATGCAATGTACCCGTGCCAAGCCTGCACATGTACCCCTGAACCTAAAATAAAAATAGAAATCAAAAAAGAAAGGGTAAGAGGAGACCGGAGCACAAATAAGCTTTTATGCTCAGCTGAGGAGCGCGGCCTTCAACAGAAAGCTGGTGGGAACTGTGGGAACTGTGGGAAAGTTTCCAGCAAGGGGGGCCCTGGGAAGGGGCTTCATTTTGGATGGTTGGCCTTGAGGTTCTGGACGAAGTGAATTGTCCAGGCAGGGAGATCCATTAGGAGCCTTTTCCAGGAATCCTTGAGAGAGGTAAGGAGTCCAACTGAAGGCTTCCGCAATGAGGAGGGAGAGGGGCATGGGTTCAAGAAATATTTACAAGGCGGGGCGCGGTGGCTCACACCTGTAATCCCAGCACTTTGAGAAGCCAAGGTGGGTGCATCACCAGAGGTCAGGAGTTCGAGACCAGCCTGGCCAACATGGTGAAACCCCATCTGTACTAAAAATACAAAAATTAGCCGGACGTGGTGGCAGGTGCCCGTAATTCAGCTACTTGGGAGGCTGGGGCAAGAGAATCGCTTGAACCTGGAGGGTGGAGGTTGCAGTGAGCTGAGATTGCACTATTGCACTTCAGCCTGGGCAACAGAGCAAGACTCCATTTCAAAAAAAGGTTACACACACACACATTTACAAGGGCAAACCCTAGGACTGGTGATTGCTTGGAAGTGCAGAGTGAGGGAGAGGGAGGATTTCGGGTGACTCTGGATTCAGGAATGCGTGAAAGGTGATAGCAGGCAATGGATCCAGAAAAGAAGGAGCCAAGAGTGGGATGGATAAAGGGGAACCATGAGGAGGGGTTAGGAGGGGATTTGGGTGAGCACCCCAGGCTCAGGATGTCTGTGTGTGAAAGTGTGAGCCTGGAGTGTGCTGTGCACAGGAGATCCCATTGAAGACAAAGTGACGTGGCTACAGGGAAGAAACGGGGTGTCAGTTGGATGTGTGATGAGACGCATCCGTGTCTTCAAGCCCGCAGGAAGGATTTGGACGTGATGGCACCGGAGAGTGACAGGTTGAAAGGGGTGTTGGGATTAGAGCTGTGTTAATATTAAGCTGGCAGCTGAGTGTGGGTTGGGCTGGAGAAAAAGATAATGGAGAGAAAAGCCAAGAAGGAGGCTGATGCAAGACCCATGCCCTTTAGGAGTCTCGGGGCACAGCGGGGGTGGGTCAGGGACTGCCAAAAAGAGCTAGGGGGGTGCAAGCAAGCATCCTCACTTTCCTAGGGTGTCTTGGCTCTTCTCTGCTTTGTCTTTGGGTTTTGCCAAAGATTTCACTGGGCTTAAGAGTTCTGCTGCTAAAATAAAATTCGCAAACCACTGCACTAAGCAAATAGAGGGAAGACTTGTGAAGCAGACATGCAGACAACCTGGGAAAACGATTTAAAAACTTCAATAATGTGGGGGAGGGTTTGTGTTCTATAGCAGAATGGTGGCGAAATCCATTTATTCATTAGATGTAAAAATTGTGCTTTGAGGCCGGGTGCGGTGGCGGCTCACGCCTGTAATCCCAGCACTTTGGGAGGCTGAGGTGGGTGGATAACTTGAGGCCAGGAGTTTAAGACCACCCTGGCCAACATGGTGAAACCCTGTCTCTACTAAAAATGCAAAAATTAGCTGGGGGTGGTGGTGCACGCCTGTACTCCCAGTTACTTGGGAGGTTGAGACGGGAGAATTGCTTGAACCTGGGAGGCAGAGGTTGCAGTGAGCTGAGATAGCACCACTGCACTACAGCCTGGTGACAGAGTGAGACCCTGTCTCAAAAAAAAAAAAAAAAAAAAAAAAATTGTACTTTGTATTTTAAGCCCTAAAGTACAGCAGAGTAACATGAGACTAAATTATGTCCTCTCATTTTCTCACATCACATTTATTTTATGATCTGTGTTAGGCACTGTATAAAAATCCAGCTACTTCTTTAAAGGATCTTATTGTTGACAAATACAGTCGTTCCCCCTTATCCATCGTTTTACTTTCTGTGATTTCAATGATCTGCAGTCAACTTTGGTCTGAAAATATTACATGGAAAATTCCAGAAATAAACAATTTCTGTTCGTTTGGTTTTTTTTTAATTTAAGAGAAGGGGTCTTGCTCTATTGCCCAGGTCAGTTTCAAGCTCCTAGGCTCAAGCAATCCTCCCACATTGGCCTCCAAAGTGCTGGGATCACAGGCATGAGTCACCATGCCTGGCTAATTATTATATATTTTTTTGTAGAGACAGAGTCTCGCTATGTTCCCTAGGCTGGTCTTGAACTCCTGGGCTCAACTGATCCTTCCGCATCAGCCTCTCAAGTAGCTGGTACTATAGGTGTACATCACCACGTCTGGCGCAATCCATAAGTTTTAAATTGCATGCCATTCTGAGTGTTGTTATAATTGTCCTATTTTATTATTAGTTGTTATTGTTAATCTCTTACTGTGCCTAATTTGTAAATTAAACTTCATTGTAGGTGTGTGTGTAGGAGAAAGCATTGTACTGTTTATATGGAGTTTGGAACTATCTGAGGTTTCACGCATCCGCTGGAGATCTTGGAACGTATCCTTGAGGATAAGGAGGGACAACAATATGGGAACAGCTACAACTCAAATACTAGTTAAGTGTGGTAAATGTCATAAAAAGTGAAGAGAGGCTGCGCGAGGTGGCTCACACCTGTAATTCCCAGCACTTTGGGAGGCCGAGGTGGGCAGATCACTTGAGGCCAGGAGTTGGAGACCAACCTGGCCAACATGGCGAGACCCTATCTCTACTTAAAATTACGAAAAAGTTAGCCAGGCATGGTGGTGTATGCTTGTAATCCTAGCTACTCAGGAGGCTGAGACACAGAATCGCTTGAGCCTGGGAGTCTGAGGTTGCAGTGAGCCGAGATCATGCCACTGCACTCCAGTCCAAGCGACACAGCAAGACTCTGTCTCAAAAAAGAAAAAGTGAAGAGAATGTAGTAAAACTAGAATGCACCAATCCAGGTAAAGATACAGAGATCCACTTTAAGCAGATGAGTGCGTTCCCTCCAAAACCTGCCAACCAGAGAGTGACTCCAGTGGAGTAGGCTGGACGTCCCAGAAACAGAACTCCCTGTGAGGGCCCTGGGGAAGCAGGTGGAACACTGTAGATTCTGAATGTTCAGCCTGTTCTAGGAGACACAAAAGCCTGGGAAGAAAGCACCAGGAAGGGACAATTGCTGGTGGGAGTTACACAGGGTCTAGGTGGGTGAACTGATAAGAAAATAACCAAGGCTAGGCGCAGTGGCTCACGCCTGTAATCCCAGCACTTTGGGAGGCTGAGGTGGGCAGATCACCTGAAGTCAGGAGTTTGAGACCAGCTTGGCCAACATGGTGAAACCCCATCTTTACTAAAAACACAAAAATTAGCCAGATGTGGTGGCGCAGGCCTGCAATCCCAGCTACTCTGGGAAATTGCTTAAACCTGGGAGGCTGAGGTTGTAGTAAGCTGAGATCGCCCCACTGCACTCCAGCCTGGGTGACAGAGAGACTCAGTCTCAAAAACAAACAAACAAACAAACAAAAAAGAAAACAAGAACCAAGAAGAGAGTGGGGTTCACCAAAACAACATGGCGGGTGAACCGTAGACAACACTTGGGTGGGACACAGGAACTGGCCTGATGACCGGGGTGCACTGGAGGAGTCACTTCACTGTCTTGGTTTCCCTAATTGTAACAAGGGAGTTTGCCTGGGTCTCCAATGAGTGCCACCTTTTTTTCTTCCAGGATTCACTGTAGACATAAGAAACTCCATCCCAGCATTTTTTTCCCCTTCACACCCAGTCCTAGCCCCATTTCTCCCCAGCACCCCAGGCAGCCACTTCCTCTTAGCTGGTGTAGACATGTGAATTGAAATCTCTTTGTGAGTCTTGGACTAAGTAATCCAAAAGGGCTATTTCATAGCATTTCATACATTTCAGGATTCTGTAATTCACCAAGGACTGTGGACCTGTGACCTGTTGACATGTTCATGTGCCCTAGCATGCCATTCTTTCCCCTTTTCTCTGTGCCTGGGGAGATGTCAAACATTCATCCAGGTTTGAAACTCAAAGCACCAGCACAGCACAGACCCAAGGCTTCAGGAGGCTTTTAACCTGCAAGGTCGTGTTTTGTGAATTGACTACAGCCACCTGCCCCCAGAGTGAGCCAATGGATGTCTTTCTGTTTATGAGCTCTCTGATACTTGATGGACACAGAAGCAAAGGAACTGGAGTTTCTTCTTTTATTTTATGTTTTTTGGAAACAGTGTCTCTCTCTGTTGTCCAGGGTGGAGTGCAGTGGTGCAATCACAGCTCACTGCAGCGTCTAACTCCTGGGCTTAAGTGATCCTGCCACCTCAGCCTCCCCAGTAGCTGGGTCTGCAGGTGTGCACCACCACACTGGCTAATTTTTAATTTTTTTGTAGAAATGGGGTCTCACTATGTTGCCCAGGCTAGTCCCAAACTCCTGGGATCAAGCAATCCTGCCACCTTGGCCTCCAAAGTGCTGAGATAACAGGCATAAGCCATTGTGCTATGCTAATATTGTGTAATAATATTGTATGAATGGTGGTGGCTCACGCCTCTAATCCCATCACTTTGGGAGGCTGAGGCAGGAGGTCGAGGCTGTAGTGAGCTATGATGGCACCCTTGCACTCCAGCCTTGGCGATAGAATGAGACCCTGTCTCCAAAATAATAATAATAACAACAACAACAATAAATAATACATAAAGATTTATTAATTGAAGTCAGGGAACGTTTCTTGTTTGTTTCATTCGTTGTGCCCAGCACATAGTAGGTACACAATGACCATGCATTCAATGTCTAACCGGAGAGACTACTGGATTCCGCCTCTCCTCATGCTCCCTGTCTCTGATTCAACTGCATAATTAGGAATTGGCAGCAGTTTCAATTCTTCCCTCCCCACCTCGGTTTAAACCAATACTAAAAAGTTGTATTTGGTTGACTGTTGTCCTTCCAGGCAGATGAAAGTGGCAATTCAACCCGCTTTTTCTTATCAACCCCTGCATGTGTCAGAGCATTTGAAGATGGGATGTGTGGGAGCTCCGGCTCTCTGGTGACTTCTCTCGATTTAATTAGTCTGACCTTCTGTGATAATCCCCCTTGGATGTCCCCGGCTCCCCCTCCATTTCTGTATCATATTCAAGCTTCTGCCTTCATCAGCAAAAGACCAACTGCTCAGCTCAGCCTGTAGCATAATTCACAGCTTGGCTCTCAAAAATGAACTTTTACTCAAATGGAGCTGCTCTTAGCATTAAAATTGGCCTGAGAGAGCTAGGAAAGTTTATCTTGGAGCCAGCATGAGGCCTGTTCCTCCAAGTCAAATATTTCTCTTTAAAACTAGAATGAGCTTTAGTGTGGCACTACCAATGGCTTCCTGAAATATTGGGATATCTTTAAACATTAGCATTTAGTTACAGTGCTGAAGGCTTTCTGGAGAGTTTTAAAGTCTTTTTTTTCCCCCTGTTATTCTCCCTTCTGAATAACGAGGGTTTTCATACACACTTCCTTTTTATTTCAGGGCATACAATCTCTCTGCTCAGGAGAGGAAAGGCATTAAAATAGCTCAATACTCGGCTAATCAAACAGCTATTTATTTTCAGTCTGTCCTCATAGGATTTTCTGAATAAGGTAGAGAGGCCACTTTAGAATGATCTAGAAAGTCAAAGTGGTACCCCTGGAGCTTCTGGTCTTCAGGTTTCTGGGAAAATTCCTGGGAGTTTTATGTTCTTTCAACCCCTCTAGCCCAGCCTGGGAGCTGTGTTATTATTCTCTACAGCTCCTGTTTCTCTCTCACTATTTTGGAATAAAGACTTCGCAGTGTGTGAAGGAATGGCTTCTTTCTCAGCAGCATAAGATGAGATGGAGAAATTTGTAGCATGGATTTATTCTACATTTACTGACACCTATGAGGCCAGGAATAATTTTATCCACTGGAGATACAGAGATGATCAAGGCACGGCCACTATCAAGGAGAAATCCACTGAGTGAATGAGAAGCACACTTCAACCAAGAGGTGCAATTGAGGCAGGTGTCTGGAACCCAGAGCGGGGGACAACCGGCCCGTTGGGGAGAATGGGGGAGGTCACCATAGAGAACAGGATACTTGAGCTGGGTATTTGAGAGCCAGTAGAATTTCTACAGTTGCCGCAGGTTGGAGGGAGCTTTCTGGGAAGTGTTATGGCTCTTTGGTGAGGGAGTATAAATTTGGGGTGGCTTGAATACAGGGAACACAGCAGTAGGACATTGGGTAATGAGGTTGGAAGGTTTTTTGGGACCAGATTATGAAAGTTATTTTGGCCAGATGCGGTGGCTCACACCTGCAATCCCAACATATAGGGAGGCCAAGGTGGGAGGATCGCTTGAGGCCAGGAGTTGGAGACCAGCCTGGGCAACATGGCAAAGCCCCGTCTCTACAAAAAATACAAAAATTAGCCAAGCATAGTGGCTCATGTCTGTAGTCCCAGCTACTCAGGAGGCTGAGGCAGGAGGATCACCTGAGCCCAGGAGGTAGAGGATGCAGTGTGGTATGATCGCACCACTGCACTCCAGCCTGGGTGACAGAGCAAGACACTGTCTCTAAAAAAAAGTTTTCTTTCCACTGCTCTAAGGAAATAGTCTATCCTGTTGAACTGTGGCTATGGCAGATTTGAAACTGACCAAGGATATAATCAGATGAGATTTTTAAAATGGTGATGGACAGTGGTATGACCGAGAGAGGAGTGGAGACCAGTTAAGAACGCTGTGGCAATAGATTTGGAAGAGGCTGGGCGCGGTGGCTCATGCCTGTAATCCCCACACTTTGGGAAGCTGAGGCAGGTGGATCACTTGAGGTCAGGAGTTTGAGACCAACCTGGCCAACATGGCAAAACCCTGTCTCTACTAAAAATACAAAAATTAGCTGGGTGTGGTGGTGGGGGCCTGTAATGCTGGCTACAATGGAGGCTGAGGCAGGAGAATTGCTTGAACCCAGGAGGTGGAGTTTGCAGTGAGCTGAGATTGTACCACTTCACTCCACCCTGAGCGACAGAGTGAGACTCCATCTCAAAAAAAAAAATTTCGGAAAAGAAATGACAAGAGTCTCAATGAGGTTAATGGCAGCAGAGAGAGATGGGAGGGAGTTTTCTGTAGCTGCCAATTAAGATCACCATTCAGTGGCTCAGAGGGTGACATTGGTGCAGTGGTCATCAAACACTGTGGCTGCCGAAGGGCTGTGAGTCCTCAGGAGCGATGCTGGGAGCTCACCATCACAGCAATTTCTCTAGATGTGCAGGCAAGTGTGTTGGGGTTAAAGGCTGTTGAGATTGTTCTCTTCTGTGGCAGAATAATTACTTACTGCTGCTTCCTTTTTTTTTGGTAGATAGGTCTTGTTCTGTCATCCAGGCTGGAGTGCAATGGGACAATCATGAATCACTGCAGCCTCTAACTCTTAGGCTCAAGTGATCCTCCCACCTCAGCCTCCCCAGTAGCTGGGACTACAGAAATGAGCCAGCATACTTGGCTAACTAAAAATATATATATATATTTTGGTAGAGATGGGGTCTCCCTATGTTACCCAGGCTGGTCTCGAACTCCTGGCCTCAAGTAATCCTCCTGCCTCCCAGGGATTACAAGTGTGAGTCACTGCACCCAGCCATTGACTGCTCCTTGAATATCCCTGTGTTCACCCACATTTTCCCAGCCGCCTGCTGTTGGGTGGGGCCATATGACTATTTCTGGCCAGGGCTTATAGGCAGAAGTGATTTATGTTGGTTCCAGTTTGAAGCATTGAAGAGCTGGCTCTTCCCTTGCCACCGTGACCTGGAAGCCATGTCTTCTGGATGTGTAGCAATAAGATGTAAGTCCCTGGACCCGTGAGTCACCCCTTGAAAGCAAACCGCCCTGGTAACTTACCAGATCTACAGTGAACTTTGCATAAATGAGAAATGAATTTTTACTGTTAAGTCACTGAGGTTTTCTGTCCCTTTTTTTCCTTTCTTTTTTTTTTTTTGTTTAGAGACAGGCTTTCTCTCTGTCACCCACTCTGGAGTACAATGGTGTGATCATAGCTCACTGCAGCCTCAAACTTCTGGGCTCAAGCAATCTTCCCGTCTCAGCCTCCCAAGTAGCTGGGACTACAGGCACATGCCACTATGCCTAGCTAATTTTTCAATGCCCTGTAGAGATGGGGTCTTGCTATGTTGCCCAGGCTGGTCTTGAACTCCTGGGCTCAAGCAATCCTCTTGCCTCAGGCTCTCAAAGTGCTGGGATTACAGGCATGGGCCACCATGCTTGGCCTTTAGGGCTCTTTTGCAATGCAGCCTAACCTATCCTATCCTGACAAAAATACTCCCTTCTTCTCTAAGGCTGGTGAGGCCTGGGGAGCTGGTATGAGGCCAATATCTCTGACTGCAGGTTATTTTAGCTTCTTTACCACAAGCTGATGCATCAGAAAAGTGTCTGGAAAGAGCCACATGGCAGAGCTATGTTTATCTGCTTCAGAACACTTTGGTTCCCCTTGGCTGAAGAATATGACAGTTTTCTCAAGCAGGCAGCCCCTTGGGAGAAAAAAAAATGATTATATGGTGAAATGCCAGAGTCCTTCACAATGCCAGAGAGATTGACAGCAATTCTTAGTACTCCTGGAGTATGTGTCATCCCGAGAAAGCATAAATGTATTACAAGCCTCTGGGGGCAGCATGAAAGCTTCTTTGGTCATCAATAGTATATGCCTCTTGTCAAGCCCTGAGGCGGAGCAGGGGGCCTAGGTGGGAAGGGGATTCATAATATGTTCTGGAAGAGGAATGTGAAAGAATCTGGGGGTGTTGGGCCTGGAGAGGAGAGGACTTGGCGAGGCGGGGGGTGAGGGGTGGGTTACATGACTGGTTCTTTAAAAATTCAAGGGCTGTGATGTGACAGAGAGAGCAGACTTCTTCCTGGTGGCCCTGCAGGGCAGAGTCAGACCCATGGAGAGAACTTACACGGAGACAGATTCCAGTTCCAGAGAAGGGCGAACATGCTACTGATGGAGATGTTGGAAAGTGGGTTGTTAGGGCTGAATCAGTGGGTGGTGAGTTCCCTGTCATTGAAAGTGATTAATTACCTGTCATCCAGCACTTTGGGAGGCAGAAGGGGGAGGATCACTTGAAACCCGGAGTTTGACACCAGCTGGGACAACACAGGGAGACCCCATATCTACATGAAAGAAAAAATTAGGAGGGCATGGTGGCACATGCCTGTAGTCCCAGCTACTCAGGAGGCTGAGGCCGGAGGATCACTTGAGCCCAAGAGCTAGAGACTGCAGTGAACTGTGATGGCGCCACTGCACTCCAGCCTGGGTGAAAGAATGAGACCCTGTCTCTAAAAAAAAAAAAAAGAAATAAAAATAAAGAGCTTAATTATAGACTGGAAAATCACTTGGTAGAAAGGTTGCTTCAGGAAAAGAGAGAAGTGAACTACACACAATCCTGGGTTTAAATACTTGATCTTCCACTTCTGTTTCTTCCACCCCAAGGCTGTGTGATTTGGGGCCAGTCAAGTGACTTTTCTGAACTGGTTTCCTTAATTGTGAATAATGAAAGCCCTGCCTCCCAGGAGTATGACAGATATATGAAGTGAAATATGTTTACGAGCAGATTTTGAGAAATGTTGATAATAGTAACAGCATCACCATCGACAAGTTCCACAATAGGACTTCACATTTCTAGGACACTGATTCTGTGTTGGGCACTGTGCTTTGTAAATATCATCTTATCTGACACTTATAATAATCGCATGAGATAGGTACTATTATTACCCCCATTTAACACATGAGAAAACAGAGGGCTGGAGTGATTGGTCCAAGGTCACACAGCGAGAAAGTGGTGAAGTTGGGATTCCAATCCAGTCTTCCTGGCTCTGGAGTCTAAATGCTTAATTATTCAACTTGCTATAGCTCTTCAAGATCAACACAGAAGGTGCATGTATCAGTTCATTCTCACATTGGTACAAAGAACTACCTGAGACTGGGTAGTTGATGAAGAAAGGTTTATTTGACTTACAGTTCCACAGGCTGTACAGAAGGCATGGCTGGGGAGGCCTCAGAAAACTTACAATCATGGCGGAAGGTGAAGGGGAAGCAAGCACATCTTCACATGGTGACAGGAGAGAGAGAGAGTGAGCAAAGGGGGAAGTGCCACACAGTTCTAAACAACAACAGATTTTGTGACAATGCACTCACTCTCATGAGAACAGCAAGGCGGAAATCTGCCACCATGATCAAATTGCCTCCCAACAGGCCCCTCCTCCAGCCCTGAAGATCATAATTCAACATGAGATTTGGGTGGGTACACAGAGCCAAACCATATCCACGCAGGTGTGGTTTCTCTGGATACTCTAAAGAACCAAGGTTTTATTTAAAGAGGCACATCATTGTATGGGCAATTGGTTTTGATGAGATTAAGCTTTCTTTTAATATTGTGATTGTAAGCAGACTTTGTGATTCAGTTCATTGATACAGTTTGAATATGTGTCTCTTCTAAATCTCATGTTGAAATGTAATCCCCAATGTTAAAAGTAAAGCCTGGTGGGAGGTGTTTGGGTTACAGAGGTGGATTCCTCATAGCTTGGTGCTGTCTTTACCATGATGAGTGAGTTCTCATGAGATTTGGTCATGGAAAAGTGTGTGGCACCTTCCCCTCTCTCTTGCTCCTGCTATATGACGTGACTACTCCCCTTTGCTTTCTGCCATAACTAAAAGCTCCCTGAGGCCTCCCCAGAAGGAGTGCGGATGCCAGCACTATGCTTCCTTTACAGCCTGCTATCCATGAGCCAATTAAACCTCTTGATACATTACCCACCTTCATGCATTTCTTTCTACCAATGCAAGAATGGCCTAATGCATCTACCGAATCCATTGAATCACATGGAATCTGGGTAGGGAAGTGCCTCGCAAGCACTTTGATCTACAAAGCAGTGCGTTTCAGGATTTATTTCAGTAATGGGGCACTGAAGAAGCATTAACTCTGTATCATGGCCTGTAGCATGCAAGTAGGACTTGAGAGAGGAGAACAAAGGCAGCTTAAAGTGCAGTTGGAAAAACTGCTTTATAAGAATGATTATTGGCCGAGTGCAGTGGTTCACGTCTGTAATCCCAGCACTTTGGGAGGCCAAGGTGGGCGGATCACCTGAGGTTGGGAGTTCAAGACCAGCTTGACCAAGGTGGAGAAACCCCCCCCTACTAAAAATACAAAATTAGCTGGGTGTGGTGTCGCATGCCTGTAATCCCAGCTACTCGGGAGGCAAAGGCAGGAGAATCGCTTGAACCCAGGAGGCAGAGGTTGTGGTGACCTGAGATCATGCCATTGCACTCCAGCCTGGGCAACAAGAGTGAAACTCCGTCTCAAAAAAAAAAAAAAAAAAAAAAAAGATTATTTTAGGCCAGGTGCAGTGGCTCATGCCTGTAATCCCAGTATTTTGGGAGGCTGAGGTGGAAGGATTACTTGAACCCAGGAGTTTGAGGGTGCAGTGAGCTACGATTGCACCAGTACTGCACTCCAGACTGGGCAACAGAGCAAGACTCTGCCTCAAAAAAAAAAAAGAGAGAATAATTATTTTAGATTTTTAGAGCCCTAGTCTAGAGAAATTAGACTTTATAAACACACAAACAAATAAAAATTGCATTTTTTTTTTTTGGTGGGGGTTATTAATTTGCATTTCCTTATATAATGAGGTTTTAGACTATCATAGAATTCCCTGAGGTTGCCCAGCCTCCCCCTCTTCTTTGCTTCCTTCTTTTTTTTTTTTTTTTTTTTTTGAGACGGAGTCTCGCTCTGTCGCCCAGGCTGGAGTGCAGTGGCGCAATCTCGGCTCACTGCAAGCTCCGCCTCCCGGGTTCACGCCATTCTCCTGCCTCAGCCTCCCGAGTAGCTGGGACTACAGGCGCCCGCCCCTGCGCCCGGCTAATTTTTTCTATTTTTAGTAGAGATGGGGTTTCACCATGGTCTCGATCTCCTGACCTTGTGATCCGCCCACCTCAGCCTCCCAAAGTGCTGGGATTACAGGCGTGAGCCACCACGCCCGGCCACTTCCTTCTTAATCTTATGAAAATGCTCAAAGATACACAAAAGTAAAGAGAAAAGTATAATGAACCCAGATAAAGAGTTCCTTTCAATATCTTTTCTTTGGCGTATTTGAAATAATTGCCTATGAAGTTTAGGAAGATTTCATTTTGTGTAAAGTGAAGCATAAACATGTTTTATAAAATTATCCTCAGGAGATATGTACCCGTGATAAAACTGTAAAGATCTTCTCCTAATATAAATCAGTAAATCTAGTAGAATAGCAATATCAGAAAGTTTCTTTCTTTACATCTGCATTTAAAAAATCTGCCCTTCATGAGAATTTGAAGCTAAGGAGAAACGCTAAAAATACTTGTTTAGGCTAATATTTTTAGCCAGTTTGTTATGATAGAAGACATAGGATGCAACTGATCAATTATTTCAGTGAAAGAATCATATTGATGGATTTTTCCCCCCTGCTAAGTTAACTGATGGCTTCACAGAATCAACCTATCAAGGTTTTTTTTTTTTTTAATTGAGACAGAGTCTTGCTCTGTTGCCCAGGCTGGAGTGCAGTGGTGCTATCACAGCTCACTGCAGACTCCAACTTCTAGACTCAAGTGATTCTCCCACCTCAGCCTCCTGAGTAGTTGGGACTATAGGTGTGTGACACAATGCCTGGCCAATTTTTTTTTTCAGAGACGGGGTCTTGCTATGTTGCTTAGGTTGATCTCCAACTCGTGGCCTCAAGGGATCCTCCTGCCTTGGCCTCCCAAAGTGCTGGGATTACAGGAATGAGCCACCATGCTTGGCCAGAATCAAACTTTCAAAGCATAATTTAGAATTTTAGCCCGGTGCCATATGGACCAGGAAGAGGAAGGAAGACATATTTGGAGCTGGAGGAGGAATGTTATGACGGGTTAGTGGTTATCCAGGAGGCTCAGGCAGGGTGAACAGGATAACCTGGCCTTTGGGTCTCCACCTGTGAGGAACTCCAAAGGCAGAAATAAATTTCTGGAGCTTGGCAGATGGTGGTGAAGAGGTGAGCATGACTTGTAGTTGAAACATTGAGTGTTAAAGTGCTGCTTCTGAGGGGCCACTGGAAGGGGGTGGGAGGCAGAAGATGAGGGGATCAAATCATTCTGTTATAATGACACATGCACACACATATGTTCACCATAGCACTATTCACAATAGCAAAGACATAATTCAGCCTAAATGCCCATCAGTGATAGAGACTGGATAAAGAAAATATGGTACATCTACACCATGGAATACTATGCAGCCATAAAAAAGAACAAGATCATGTCCTTTGCAGGGACATGGATGGAGCTGGAGGCCATTATCCTCAGCAAACCAACACAGGAACAGAAAACCAAACACTGCATGTTCTCATTTATAAGTGGTAGCTAAATGATGAGAACACATGGACAAATAGAGGGAAATGGCACACACTGGGACCTTTCAGAGGGTGGAGGGTTTGCCCTTCAAGGAGGAGGGAGAGGATTAGGAAAAATAACTAACGCGTACCAGGCTTAATACCTGGATGATGAAATGATCTGTACAACAAACCCCCAAGACACAAGTTTACCTATGTCACAAACCCATACTTGTACCCCTGAACTTAAAATAAAGGTTAAAACTGGCCGGGCACAGTGGCTTACGCCTGTAATCCTAGCACTTTGGGAGGCCAAGGCGGGTGGATCACGAGGTCAGGAGATCGAGACCATCCTGGCTAACACGGTGAAACCCCGTCTCTACTAAAAATACAAAAAAAAGCTGGGCATGGTGGCAGGCACCTGTAGTCCCAGCTACTCGGGAGGCTGAGGCAGGAGAATGGTGTGAACCCGGGAGGGGGAGTTTGCAGTGAGCTGAGATTGCGCCACTGTACTCCAGCCAGTGCAAGATTCCATCTCAAATAAATAAATAAATAAATAAATAAATAAATAAATAAATATAAAACAAAGGTTAAGACCCCTCCTCCACAAAAAAACCCCACAAAGTATTATCAAGAAGGAGAAGGTGGTAAGTTGCACGGCTCATGCCTGTAATCCCAGCACTTTGGGAGGCTGAGGCGGGCAGATTGCTTGAGGTCAGGAGTTCGAGACCAGCCTGGGCAATGTGGCGAAACCCTGTCTCTACAAAAAAAAAAAAAAAAATACAAAAGTTTGTTAGGCTTGTTGGACAAAGGTTCAGGATGAAGTTAGAGAACCAGGTGAAGGCGTCAGAAATCTGTTCTTGGTGTAACTGTTCCCATTGTAGGCTAGGGTCACTGCAAACGTGGAGACACTGAAACAGTGGTAGATTTCACCTCTATGGAACCATCTGGGGATATTGCATAGAGCATGATTCTCACACTGCAGACCGTTAAAGCCCCTGGGGAGCTTTTAAAGAACCCCACGCCCAGGCCATGTCAAAACAATGGAGAATCTCTGCAGGGGGCACCTGGGTGTCAGCACTCTAGTTCCCCAGGCGATTTCAATGTGCAGCCACGCCACGTGAGATGGAGTGGCATAGCGTATGAGACCAGGCCTGAACGCACCTGTTCCATCCTGGCACTAGCACTTTACGAGTTATGCGATCTTGGACACATTGCTTAACTTCTCTGAGCTTCAGTTGTTCAGCTATAATTTAAAGGGGTTAGACCGGCCGGGTGCGGTGGCTCACGCCTGTCATCCCAGCACTTTGGGAAGCTGAGGTGGGAGGGTCACTTGAGCCCAGGAGTTCAAAACCAGTGTGGCCAACGTGGTGAAACCTCGTCTCTACTAAAAATATAAAAATTAGCCGGATGTGGTGGCGCACACCTATAATTCCAGCTACTCAGGAGGCTGATTCAGGAGAACGCTTGAACCTGGGAGGCAGGAGTTGAAGTGAGCCAAGATCGCGCCATTGCATTCCAGTCTGGGTGACAGAGTGAGACTCTATCTCAGAAAATAAAAATAAATAAATAAATAAATAAATAAATAAAGGAGTTAGACTAAACGGTCTTATTGGTGGTTTAAAAAAATGGCCACAAAATTCGTTGAGAGGTAGGGTCTCTGCCCCTCCCATGGAATCTGGACTCTGGAACTGCTTGGTCAATAGAAAACGGCAGACGTGATGCTGTTCCGGATTCCAGTATCCGTCTTAAGAAACCGACAGTTTCTACTTCCTGCCTTGTGGGACGCTTGCTTCTGGAACGCAGCCACCAGGCTGAGCAGTGCAGGTCACATGGAGAGACTGTGCGTACAGAGTGACGTTAGTGCAATGCCTTCAGATGATATCGGTCCCAGCCATTGAGTCATTCTGAGCCTTTGAGCCTTTGTAGCTGATGCCTTGGATAGACGCGGTAGAGCAGAGACAAGCTGTCCCCATGGTGTCCTGCCCAAATTCCTCACCCACTGTGTCCCTGAACAGAATGAACTTGATATTTTTCTTTGTGAAGTTTCTGGGTGGGTAGGTAGGCAGCAATGATAATTACGACGATCTTTCAGCCTGCACATTTAAGGAGTATTACAGAGTTATAGTATAGGGGAGTGTTTGAGAGGGTAAACTCTGGAGGCAGACGGTCTAGGTTTAAATCCTGGTGTCATTTTTCTCTAGCTGTGTGACTTTGGATAATTACTTACCCTTTCTTTCTTTGTGTTTGGAGAGACATGCTCTTGCTCTGTCACCCAGGCTGGAGTGCGGTGGTGCCATCACTGCTCACTGCAGCCTCCAGCTCCTGGGCTCAAGGGATCTTCCCGCCTCAGTCTCTCAAGTAGCTGGGACCACAGGTACACATCACTATACTTGGCTAATTTTTAAATTTTTCTTTTTGTAGACATGAGGAGGAGGGGGTCTCCCTATGTTGCCCAGGCTGGCCCCGAACTTCTGGCCTCAAACAATCCTCCTGCCTCTGCCTCCCAAAGTGGTGGGATTACAGGTGTGAGCCACAGTACCCAGCACTACCTACCCTTTCTAGGTCTCTCTTCCTCCATCTGAAATGGAATAATAATCATTTAAATCATAGGGTTGTTGTGAGGATTAAATAACTTAATATTAAGATGTTAATATTTAATACTTAATCTGGGACTTAAGGAGTGAGTCTGCAGTGATTCTGAGAATGGTGGTGATAAAGAAGGTGGCTTAGCCTTGTGTGCTCTGTAGCTTGCAAGATGCTTGGGGGTGGCCTGGGGTGGTGGGGGCTGCCGCATAAACTGAGCGTGATGAGCATTTGCCGGGTGCGTGTTCCATGTTGCTAAGTACATCCAGAGATACACATTGTTCTTAACGATTCAGCAAGTGTTCAAAGGCACCTTGGGAGTGTGTAGCATGTCTCTGGACCTGTCACTGTCACATTGCTCAGAAATTGGATTCTGCAGAGTGGAAACATGTGGCTTATTGGCAAGGCGACTGGTTCAGAGCAGGGACATTCCCAGGCTGAGAGAGAGCACCTTGTCCATTGGGTTACAGCCCTCATAAAAACCTGTTTGTGTGTGTGTGCATGCGTGCGTGCGTGCATGTGTGTGTGTGTGTTTGATATGGAGTCTCGCTCTTTTGCCCAGGCTGGAGTGCAGTGGTGCGATCTCAGCGCACTGCAACATCCACCTCTTGGGTTCCAGCAATTCTTCTGCCTCAGCCTCCCGATTAATTGGTGTTTGCATTTTTTTCTGGATGCTCTGAGACTTCAGGTCACCGTGAGTGGTGAGGGGAGGATGGCTCCAGCTGCACTCCTTTCTTGTATGCCCAGGCTGCTAAAATCAAGCATCAGACCCACAAAGTGTGGGAAATGCTGGACCTGGTGGAGGAGGGAGGCCACACAGCCCGAGCGCTTCTGACTTTGGTCTTTTTTGCCTCCACATAGATGGAGACACGGGAGAGGGTTTGTCTGTACTTCTGCATTTGAGGTCATCAATTTGCATTTGAAAACCAGAAGTGGGCTGGGCTCTGTGGCTCACGCCTGTAATCTCAGCACTTTGGGAGGATCAGGAGGGCGGATTACCTGAGGTCAGGAGTTCAAGACCAGCCTGGCCAACATGGTGAAACCCCATCTCCACTAAAAATACAAAAAGTAGCCGGAGATGGCAGTGGACCTTTGTGATCCCAGTACTTGGGAGGCTGAGGCAGGAGAATCGCTTGAACCTGGGAGTTGGAGGTTGCAGTGAGCCGAGGTCACGTCACACTGTACTCCAGCCTGGGCGACAGAGTGAGACTGTCTCAAAACAAAAAACGAAACACAAAACCAAAAAACCCGAAAACAATCTTTGTCTTTTTGAGCTCCAGTCAGGACAGACATAGATAAAAAATAAAATGTTGTTTATTAGTGATAAGTGATGTGTAGAAAATAAAGCAGGGAAGAAAGATGGACACTTACAGAGTGGGGGACTCTTTGAGTTTTAAATACCACGCAGGGAAGACCCTGCTGAGAGGGTAACATTGAATCAAGCCTTGAAAGAGGTGAATAAGTGTGAAGCTGCCTGGGGGACAAGCCTTCCAGGTAAATGCTAGCAGCCCAGGTAACTGCCTGGGGAGGGCGCGTGGTGTGTTTGAGAAAACAGCAAGGAGGCCAGTGTAGCTGGCCTGGCATGGGTGAGGGGGAGAGGAATGGGAATGAGGAAACTGCAACTTCAGGACCAGATCATCTACCACCTTGTGGATCATTCCAAGGACTGTGGCTTTTACTCTCAGTGAAATGGGAAGACCATGGAAGGTTTAGAGCAGCGGAGGGATAGGATCCCATTGAATTTGTAAAAATTAAATCAAAAAATTAAAAACACAGCACGCTGAGAGGCCGAGGCGGGTGGATCACGAGATCAAGAGGTCGAGACCATCCTGGCCAGCATGGTGAAACCCCGTCTCTACTAAAAATACAAAAATTAGCTGGGCGTGGTGGCGGGCACCTGTAATCCCAGCTACTCGGGAGGCTGAGGCAGGAGAATGGCGTATATCCAGGAGGCGGAAGTTGCAGTGAGCCGAGATCTCGCTACTGCACTCTAGCCTGGCAACAGTGCGAGACTCTGTTCTCAAAAAAAAAAAAAAAAAAAAAAAAAAAAAAAAATTAAAACAGCTTTATTGAGATAAAAGTGACATAGGGTAAATGGCACTTATTTATTTCCTTTTTTAAGTTGTAGATCTTTTTTAAGCTATAGATTTAATGGATATAACTTGATGTGTTTGGAGAAAAGTTTACACCTGTGAAGCCATGAAACCACCATCAAAATCAATGCTGTCAACGTATCCATCACCTCCAATAAGTTTTCCCTCACCTCCCCTTCCCTGCCCTGCCCCACGGTAGGCTATACACATTTCAAGTGTGCAGTGTGGTAATTTAAAAAATGTGTAGGCTGGTTGTGATGGCTTATGCCTGTAATCTCAGCACTTTGGGAGGCCAAGGTGGGCGGATTGCTTGAGGCCAGGAGTTTGAGATCAGCCTGGGCAACATGGTAAAACCCCGTCTCTACTAAAAACAATATAAAAATTATCTGGGCATGGTGGCATGTGGTTGTAATCCCAGCTACTTGGGAGACTGAGCCAGGAGAATTACTTGAACGCTGGAGGTGGAGGCTGCAGCGAGCCAAGATGTCACCACTGCACTCCAGCCTGGGCAATAGAGTGAGACCCTGTCTCAAAACAAAAACAACACAAAAAATTTAATTGTAGTAAAATATGCATAACATAAAATTTACCATCTTTGCCGTATTTTAGTGTGTGGTTCATTAGCATTAAGACCATTCACATTGTTGAGTAGCCAAACTTCAGAACTTCATCTTGCAAAACAGAAACTCTACGCCCATTAAACAACTCCCCATTGTCCCCTCCCCTAGCCCCTGGCAACCACCATGTAACTTTCTGTCTCTATGAGTTTTTTTTTTTTTTTTTTTTTTAATTTTTGAGACAAAGTCTTGCTCTATTGCCCAGGCTGGAGTGCAGTGGTGTGGTCTCAGCTCACTGCAACTTCTGCCTCCCAGGCTCAAGCAATTCTCCTTCCTCAGCCTTCTGAGTAGCTGGGATTACAGGCATGGGCCACTATGACCAGCTAATTTTTATATTTTTAGTAGAGATGGGGTTTCACCATGTTGGCCAAGCAGGTCTCAAATTCCCGACCTCAAGTGATCTGCCCACCTTGGCCTCCCAAAGTGCTGGAATTACAGGCATAAGCCACAGTGCCTGGCCTCTCTCTGTGAATTTGACCACACTAAGTACCTTGTATGAATGGAATAATCCAATACTTGTCTTTTTTTTTTTTTTGAGACCGAGTGTTGTGCAGGCTGGAGTGCAGTGGTGTGATCTCAACTCACTGCAACCTCCACATCCCAGGTTTAAGTGATTCTCATGCCTTAGCCTCCTGAGTAACTGGGATTACAAGCACGTGCCACCACGCCTGTCTAATTTTTTGCATTTTTAGTAGAGACAGGGTTTTACCATATTGGCCAGGCTGGTCTCCAACTCCTCACCTCAAGTGATCCGCCTGCCTCAGCCTCCCAAAGTGCTGGGATTACAGGTGTGAGCCACCACACCAGGCCCAATACTTGTCTTTTGATTACTGGCTTATATCACAAAACATAATGTCCTCAAAGTTCATCTGTGTTGTATCATGTGACAGGATTTTCCTTCCATTGTAATATATACACCACATTTTAAACTCCATTCATCTCTCAATAGACCTTGGGTTGCTTTGTCTTTTTGGCAATTATGAATAACGCTGCTATGAATATGGGTGTATAAATATCTCTTGGAGATCCTGCCGTCAATTCTTTTGGGTATATACCCAGAAATAGAATTGCTGGATCATATGGTAACGCTATTTTAAAGTTTTTGAGGAGTGGCCATACTGTTTTCTGTAGCAGCCGCACCATTTTGTATTCCACCGAGAGGTGTAAGGGTCCCAGTTTCTTCGCATCTTTGCCAACACTTGTCATTCTTCTCTTCTCTTCTCTGCACTCCAGTCTGGATTACAGAGTGAGACCCTGTACAAAAAGAAAAAAAAAGAAAAGACAAAGACAAAGAGAAAGAAAGAGAAAAAAAGAAAGAGAAAGAAAGAAAGAAAGAAAGAAAAGAAAGAAAGAATCAGGCAAGAGATGATGATGGCTTGGACCAGGGCGGTTGTAGCGGAGATGATGAGAAGACGAGGGATTTGGGGGTATCTTGAATCTAGAACCAATGGGATTTTCTGATGGATTGGATGTGAGATGTAAAACAAGGAGAGAAAGTAAAGAGACTCCAGCAGAAGAGTTGGAAGGATGCCTTACATGAGACTGGAAGGCAGCGGGCAGGACAGGTGAGGGCAAAGACCTGGAGCCCTGTGTTTGACCTATTAGGTTTGAGATGCCTGTTGACATCCCAAGTGGAATCGGCATTTGGACATATGAATCTAAGCTCAGTGTGATTCAGCCTCTGGTCACACTAGGTTCTATGTTATCTTCTGGTATTTCTCTTCTGGATTTATATCCTCCGCTGAACTTGTCACTTCCTTTATTGGAGCCATATACTTACTAACTGCACACATTCTGAGTCATGTAGGCAGTTGTCAGGACTCCAGCTCAACTTGGATCAGCTACGTTTCCGTCTCTCGGCTACTCGTATCTCGATTTGTCCTTCACAAGCCCGTAACAATGCAGGAGCCGCCAGTGAAGTCACTTTCCACGCTTGGCTTTGGACTGGGTAGAGATTTTCAAGCTTTGCTGACTTTTGGGAAGAAAAAGCCTAAGGCCGCCTTTAGGTTTGTCTCTCATTATCCTGAAGCCTGTCACTCTGGTGATTTGCATTTTTCTCCATTTGTAGATTTAAATGAATCTGGGCATAATGCTGCCTGCTGTTCAACTCTTCCTGCCTGTTGACCAAATCACACAAGGGAGGCGTAACCACCCGGTCCTGGTCCTGAAGGTCAAAGCAGCTTCCTGGAAGGTTACTGTTTTTGTTGTTGTTGTTGTTGGTTTGTTTTTAATTTAGTATTTCTTTTTTCAAATTTTCTATTTCCATAGGTTATTGGGGAACAGGTGGTATTTGGTTACATAAGTTCTTTAGTGGTGATTTGTGAGATTTTGGTGCACCCATCACCTGAGCAGTATACACTGAACCCAATTTGTAGTCTTTTGACCCTCACCCCCTTCCCATCCTTTCCCCCGAGTCCCCAAAGTCCACTGTGTCATTCTTATGCCTTTGCATCCTCATAGCTTAGCTCCCACTTATGAGTGAGAACATACGATGTTTGGTTTTCCATCTTAGTGTAATAGTCTCCAATTCCATCCAAGTTGCTGCAAATGCCGTTAATTCATTCCTTTTTATGGCTGAGTAGTATTCCATCATATATATGTACTACAGTGTCTTTATCCACTCGTTAATTGATGGGCATTTGGGTTGGTTCTACGGTTTTGCAATTGCTAATTGTACTGCTGTAAACGTGTGTGCAAGTATCTTTTTTGTATAATGACTTTGTTTCCTCTGGGTAGATGCCCAGTAGTGGGATTGCGGGATCAAATAGTAGTTCTACATTTAGTTTTTAAAGGATTCTCCATACTATTTCTGGAAGGTTACTGTTCATCCAGATCAAACCTGGGTCAATTTCCCAACTGTGCAGAGATTTGTTTTGCGTTTTGAGTATTGGGTTTAAGAAAAAGACTTCATCTTTTCTTTTCTTTTTTTTTTTTTTTTGAGACAGGGTCTTGCTGGAGTGCAGTGGCACAATCATAGCTCAGTGCAACCTAGAACTCCTGGTGTCAAGCAATCCTTCCATCTCAGCCTCCCCAGTAGTTGGGACTACAGGCATGCACCACCATGCCTGGTTAAGGAAAAGACTTTATCTTTAAGGAAGATCGAATAACCAGTCCTGGTATATTATTGAGGCCAATAAATGCCTCTTTGGTCCTCTAGGCAAGTGAAGCAGTGCCATCAGCTGGCTGGTCCCGCACACCACATGGTGTCCCCAGGGGGGATGTATGCTGAGTTTATTATTTCAAATATCTTAGATGCAGAGTTCCCAGATGTAATATTAGGCTGCCCAGAAGGTGCCAATTCATTAGAGTAGCTTTCGGTATATTTTAATTTTGTTTCCCACCAGATCTCTACTTGTACTAAAACCAAAATAATTCCAAAAGGAAAAGTGATTTATACACCTCCCTTGTTCATGCAGTGGTGATTTTCATTATTCCTTTCTCCTTCTGGTTCTCTGTCCACTTCTCATCATGTTTACATTGTTGTAAATCATTGTGTTTATGCATTTGAAGTGATACCATTTTGTATTATCATTATTCTTTTTTTTTTTTTTGAGACAGGGTCTTGCTCTGTTGCCCAGGCTGGAGTGTAGTAGTGGTGTGAGCTCTGCTTACTGCAGCCTCGATCTCCTGGGCTCAATCATCCCTCCCACCAGCTGGGACAACAGGCATGTGCTGTCACACCCAGCTTGTCTTCGTATTTTTGTAGAGATAGGGTTTTACCATGTTGTCCAGGCTCGTCTCAAGTGATCTGCCTGCCTTGGTCTCCCAAAATGCTGGGATTGCATGCGTGAGCCACTATGTCCAGCCTGAAGAGCTTTACTTAATCCTCATAATCACTTTTTAGGTACTGTCATTAGCCCTGTTTTACAGATGAGGAAATTGAAGCATATATATATACACATACACACATATATACACACACACATATATACACACATACACACATATACACACATATATGTACATATACACACATATATACACAAATATATGTGTATATATACACACATATATAGACATATGTGTGTATATATACATATATAGACATATGTGTGTATATACATATATATACCCACACACAAAAATACATAAATATATACATGTATATGTACATTTATTTTTCTTGTTAGAAATGACTTTGCAAAAAGCATCTCATGTATTTTTTTTTTAAATCTTTAAAAATTCCTTAGAATAAAGGGATATTATGAAATTTTGAGATGATCCCTGATGTCCAATAGTGTATGAGTCAACTCACTTTACCAGTATTGTAATACTAGGTAACTCTTAAAATTCTCCTAATGTAGGGGGCCGGGCATGGTGGCTCATGCCTGTAATCCCAGCACTTTAAGAGGCTGAGTGGGGTGGATCACTTGAGGCGAGGAGTTTGAGACCAGCCTGGCCAGCGTGGCAGGACACCGTCTCTACTAAAAATACAAAAATTTGCCAGGCGTGGTGGTGCACACTTGTAATCCCAGCTACTTGGGAGGCTGAGACATGAGAATCACTGGACCCTGGGAGGTGGAGGCTGAAGTAAGCCGAGATTACACCACTGCACTCCAGCCTGGGTGACAGAGCGAGAAACTCTGTCTCAAAAAACAAAAAACACCCAATTATCTTAATGTAGTGGGTGTAAGATGCTCCCACACTGTGCTAGTGAGTATTTATTTGATCACAGCAAAGTTGAACATTTTTTCACATGCTTGTTTACGAATAGCATCTCTTTTTTTCATGAATTG
The DNA here is from genome assembly GCF_043159975.1 of Macaca nemestrina. NCBI lineage: Eukaryota > Metazoa > Chordata > Mammalia > Primates > Cercopithecidae > Macaca > Macaca nemestrina. Next base: position 146,925,335 of record NC_092128.1, read on the forward strand.
CCTTCTCAAGTTCTTTGCCAGTTTACATATTGGAGACTTATTTATTTATTTTGTATCAACATGCATAAGTTCTTTTTTTTTTTTTGAGATGGAGTCTCATTCTTGTTGCCTGGACTAGGGTGGAATGGCGTGATCTTGGCTCACTGCAACCTCTGCCTTCCGGGTTCGAGCAATTCTCCTGCCTCTCAGCCTCCCAAGTAGCTGGGATTACAGATGCCCCCACAACACCCAGCTAATATTTTTAGTATTTTAAGTAGAGATGGGGTTTCACCATGTTGGCCAGGCTGGTCTCCAACTCCAGACCTCAGGTGATCCACCTACCTCAGCGTCCCAAAATGCTGGGATTACAGGAGTGAGCCACCGTGCCCGGCCCAACATATGTAAATTCTTTATGTAACACAGAACTTTTTGTTATATTTTCTGTGAACATTTGCTCCAGATAGTTTCCCTTTAATTTTAGCTTTGGAAGTTTTGTCAAGTGGTTGTTTACTGATAACATACAAACCATCCATCCTCTGTGATTTCTTTCAATTTAACTTGTAAAGTTATCACCCTTTGTGCTCACGTTAGCAGCACATATACTGAAGTTGAGACACTACAGTGGAGATCTGCATGGCCCTTGCATCAGGATGACAGATTTATAAAGTCCATATTTTTTTTAGTATAAGAATATAGGCCAGGCTCAGTGGCTCACACCTGTAATCCCAGCACTTTAGGATGCCAAGGCTGGTGGGTCACCTGAAGTCAGCAGTTTGAGACCAGCCTGACCAACATCATGAAACTCTGTCTCTACTAAAAATACAAAAATTAGCTGGGCGTGGTGGCGAGCACCTCTAATCCCAGCTGCTCAGGAGGCTGAGGTGAGAGAATCGCTTGAACCTGGGAGGCAGAAGTTGCAGTGAGCCAAGACCGTGCCATTGCTCTCCAGCCCGGGCAACAAGAGAGAAATTCCGTTTAAAAAAAAAAAATTAGATCTCAGGGAAGCTGTTACAACACCCTCCTCCCCATAAAAAACTTATCAGCCCTGTGAAGATAGCAGTATAGTAAAACAAGTTCCTTTTTAGAGGTGAGAATTTTCTTCAAGCTTTTCCTATCCATATTCATTGTCACGTGCCTATAATTTTCTTTTTGTATGTTTTATCTTTATCAGGGTTTGAGAAGAAGTTCATGCTTGCCGGATAGACATAAAGGAACTCATCTCTTTTTGCATATATATATACACACACACACACACACACACACACATATGTATACACATATATACATTTTTTTTTTTAAGACAGGATCTCACTCTTTTACCCAGGCTGGAGTGCAGTGGTGCGAACACAGCTCATGCAGCCTCAATCTTTCAGGCTCAAGTGATCCTCCTATCTCAGCCTCCCAAGTATCTGAGACTATAGGCACATATGCCCTATGCCCGGTTAATTTTTGTGTTTTTAGTAGAGACAGGATTTTGCCACGTTGCCCAGGCTGGTCTCAAATGCCTGAGTTCAAGTAATCCGCCTACCTGGGCCTCCCAAAGTGCTAGGATTATAGGTATGAGCCACCACACCAGGCCCACTCTGTATGTTTTAGACAACATGAAAATTATCTGTTTCTTAAACATATAAAAATTGCCCTGGTGGAAATAATGAGACCAACTGCAGTTTGGGGACTGTTATTGGATGATTTTCTCAATTTTTTTCTCAGTTGTTATTCCGTTTGGATTTATACTTGGATTATTTTTAGTAATCTATATCTTTCTAGAAATTTTTCATTGAGGATTTCAGTTTATTAGTCTAGAAGAATGCATAACATTCTCTCTGGATTTGAGGGAAAATCTATTTTCTATAAATTGTCCTATCTCCTTTCTCATTTCTAATTAAAAATATTCCCCTAATTAAATTTGTCAGAGGTTTATTTATTTTAGTCATCTTATCAAAAAAACAGCTTTTGAACTCATCTATCATTTTACTGCTTTATGTTGTACAATGTGTTTATTTCAGCTTTTATCTTTATTTACCACCTCTTTTAAAATTGCTTTTCTGCTTAACTTTTAAACGACAGGCTTTGTTAATATCAGCTTGGGTAATCCCAGCCTGAATAAGATTCTGATGCCTGACACAGTGGTGGGGGGAGAAGCTGATGAATTATCAATGTATGTTTATCAATCAGGCACCAGTGAGGACAACAACAGGCCCCACACCAGCTAGTTCAATAGAAGAAATTCAAATACAGAGAACTAGTCGTCAGATATTGGAAGAGCTGAAAGTCAAATGGGCTAGTGAGTCATTGCAGAGATGAGCAACAGCAGCAAGCTGTGACTCCCCACCCACACGCAGCTGGAGGGACGGAAGACAGAGGGAATGTCACCAGATGCCAGGAGTTGGGATATGTGCTGAGACCCAGCACACCTCTCATGAGGCACCCCAGAAGGGATAGATGGGGCAAGGGCTGGAGAAGAAAAGGGGTGGGGGAGGACAAACTTTTACTACTCCTTTCCTTGCAATCTCCTGCCAGTGCTACTCTTTGGTGGAAATTCACCAGAAGCCAGTTGGTCAAGGAGCCTGAGAAATGTAATTTCCATGGGCCAGGCCTCTGTGATAGGAGCAGAACCAGGAAAAGCAGGCAGCCCATGGGCCTGAGAATAGATAATGACTAGCAGGCACTTTGCAATTAAATGCAGGTTAGGTCAGAAAGGCTTGTGATGCTACACTGTCTTAGTCTGTTTGTGCCGCTGTAACAGAATACAACAGATTGGGTAATTTATAAAGAGCAGAAATTTATTTCTCACAGCTCTGGAGGCTGGGAAGTCCAAGATGAATGTGCTGGCATCTGGTGTGGGCCTTCTTGCTGTGTTCACACGTGACAGAAACCAGAAAGGCAAGAGAGAGCAGACCCACTCCTGCAAGCCCTTTTTGCAGTGGCATTAATCCATTTACAAGTGCAGATCCTTCATGACCTAAATGCCTCCCAAAGGGCCCCACTTCCCAACACTGCTGCATTGGGGATGAAGTTTCCAACACATGAATTTTGGAGGAGACACATCAAAACCATAGCATTCACAGATGACAGAGCTAGCACCAGGATGCTGTAAACATCTTCGCTAAGTCCTGCTGGGTCCTAGCTTCTGGATTCCTTCCTTATTCTCCCTTTTCTCTTCTTCTTTGCAACTGCTAAGCTAAGCCATTTAAAAGAGGTAAGTCAGAATTTTGTGCCTGTTCTTCCCCCAGTCAGCTCTGTTTCCTTTGGCCATCATATCCAAAGCCTTGATTTTAACCTGACCCTGTGCTCAGGGATGCCCAGGTCTTTATCTCTAGTCTTGGCTTCTTTCCTTGGCTCTGGCCCTGTATTTCTAATTGCTTGCTGGATGTCAGTGATGCCTCAAAATTATTGCAAATTGAATTTCTGATATTCTCTTCTCCCCAAATCTGTTTTGTTTCCTCCATTCTTTTCTCAGTTGATAGAATCCCCTCCATCCAGGCATGAGGGCTGGCTAAGAATGGAGCAAGCCTTAACCCTTCCCTCTTTCTTACGTTCTGTATAGGCATTCACAGAGATACCTAATTATATGCTCTATGATGTCCATGTATTTCTTTTATTTTTTTAAAGATAGGGTCTCACTCTGTTGCCCAGTCTGTGCAGTGGTGCAATCATAGCTCATTGCAGTCTTGAACTCCTGGGCTCAAGTTGTCCTCCTACCTCAGCCTCCCCAGTAGCTGGGACTACAGGCACACATCACCATGCCTAGTTAATACATACATATTTTTTGAGATGGAGTCTTACTCTGTCGTCCAGGCTGGAGTACAGTGGCATGATCTCAGCTCACTGCAACCTCTGCCTCCCGGGCTTAAGTGATTCTCCTGCCTCAGCCTCTTGAGTTGTGGGGATTACAAGTGTGTGCCACCATACCTGGCTAATTTTTGTATTTTTAGTAGAGACAGGGTTTGACCATGTTGGCCAGGCTGGTCTTGAACTTCTGGCCTCAAGCAATCCACCCACCTCAGCCTCCCAAAGTGCTGGTATTACAGGTGTGAGCCACTGTGCTGACCCTCAATTAATTTTTTAAATTATTTATAGAGATATAGTCTTGTTGTGTTGCCCAGGCCAGTGTCAATCTCCTAACCTCAAGCAATCCTACCACTGTTGCATCCCAAAGTGCTGGGATTACAGGCATGAGCCACTGTGCCTGGCCTGTTTCTTCTTATTTCTACTGCACCTGCACCAGCTCTGACCTCATTATTTCTCCTCTGGTCTCTAACAGCAACCTCCAAGCCGATCTCCTTTCCTCCACAGCAATCATTTTGGAAATACAAGTTGGGTCAAGTTATTCAAGGCCACAAATTCCAAAGGTCCCCTAAGTGTTCAGGATTTGCTGCAGCCTCTGCACTCTTCCCACCTCATCTTTTGTTATTTTCTACACTGCTGTCTGACCCAACCCTGCCAGACTACCTTTGCTCCCCTGAGAAGGCCAGGTTCTTTCATTTTCCTGAACCCAGGCACTTGCTGCTTTCTCCCAGGTCCTGTAAGGCAGAGTTCTCATGGTGGGATCCCTGGACCAGCATCAGCAACAACATCACGTGGGAACCTGTTAGAAAGGCATATTCTCGAGTCCTACCCAGACCTACTGAATCAGAACTTTTGGCCTGGGGCTTGGGAATCTGTGTTTTAAAAAGCCCTCTAGGAGATTTAAATTCAAGGGAAGGTTGAGAGCCACTATTACAAGGTACCTCCTCTTACACCTTGAATTCTGCTCAATTACAGATGTGAGCTGTGCGTATCCATTCCTGTTATCCCTGGGTGGAGTTACTTGCCTCCTCCTGGATTTTCCCCCAGCACTTTGCCAATATCTCTACTAGAGCTGTTAAAAACCAATTGGCAGGGCGAGGTGGCTAACGGCTGTAACCCCAACACTATTGGGAGGCTGAGGTGGGATTATGACTTGAGGCCAGGAGTTCAAGACCAGCCTGAACAACATAGTGAGAACCTGTCTCTACAAAAATAAAAAATAAAAATTAGCTGGACACAATAGCACGTATTTGTAGTCCCAACTACTTGGGAGGCTATGGTGGGAGGATCTCTTGAGCCCAGGAATTACAGGCTTCAGTGAGCTATAATTGTGCCACTGCACTCCAGCCTGGGTGACAGAATGAGACCCCATCTCTAAAAACAGAACAAACCAGTCTGTGTATTAAAATAGACATTGAGTTCTTCAAAAGAAAAGGCTGTGTCTCATTCATCATTGTTTTCTGAGTTCCTAGAAATTTCTAGGAAATGCATTTTCCTGGGAAATGCTCAGAGTTCGTACACACACACACACACACACACACACACACACACACACAAACACACCTGTGAATAAATACAATAAATAAAAATTCAGCAAGCACTACATAATGCTGACAGCCAGGTACTGTCCTGAACACTGTAAAAATTTCAAAATTCTTAATCCTGGCAGAGCATGGTGGCTCATGTCTGTGGTCCCAGTACTTTGGGAGGCTGAGGCGGGCAGATCACTTGAGGCCAGGAGTTCGAGACTAGCCTGGCCAACGTGATGAAATCCTGTCTCTACTACTCTACTAAAAATACAAAAAAGTTAGCCAGGCATCGTGGTGCATAGCTGTAATCCCAGCTACTCAGAAGGCTGAGGCACAAGAATTGCTTGCACCCAGGAGGTGGAGGTTGCTGTGAGCCGAGGCAGCAGAGTGAGACCCTGTCTCAAAAAAGTGAAAGAAAAATAATTGTTAATCCTAATAGAAACCATAAGCATTGGGGACGATTATAATAACCACTTTCCAGATGAAGAAATTGAGGCAGAGAGAGGTTAGTGTAACTCCAAGCCATGCAGCAGGTGAGTGGCAGAGCTGCGTTTTGGATTCTGACACTTTGGCCGCAGATTTGAGGCTGTCAATCCTGATTCCACATTGCCTCTCTGCAGTATGAGCCGTGTTAAAAGTGTGTGCAGAGGGGCTGTAGAATGGGCAAACCGTATCATTCTCCATTGCACAAGTTCTCCGTGCCCCTGTGCGTGCCTGTTTCTCCAGCTTAGGTGGCCTCCAAAGCCATCGAATGGGTTCAGGTCAGGGTGGCTTTCAGCAGGCTCACGATTTCTGCTTAGCACTTGTTTTCCTATAGCTGCAGAAGCCCTGGACTAATTTTCAGGAAGAGCTTACTTGCTTTGAGGGCCGGCAACCTCTCCCCTCACTCCAGGAGGTCTGAGGCGCCTGCTCAAGTTGCGGTTTTTGGTCTTGAATGAGTCAGACTATCTCTTGGAAGGCTTTTTGAGGCTTTTAAGAAGAAAATCCATGACAGTGTTCTCCCCAGGATAGCACAGGCCCTGCCCAGAGAGTGCTTGGCTTACTTGGAGATTTATGTAAGTCAATTCCACGTCTGAAACATTCACCCCTCCACTTCCGCTTGGTTTTCCAAAGCAGAGGATTTCTGGAGTTCTCCAAACAAAAGGCCCTGTTTTAATACCCAAGTACAGATGGTCTCTGACTTGTGATGTCAACTTACGATGGTTAGATTTACAATTTTTCAAGTTTACAGTGGTGCAAAAACAATATGCATTCAGTAGAAACCATACTCCAGATTGTGATTTTTGTTTGTTTGTTTGTTTGTTTTTTAAAGCACAGGGTCTTTCTCTGTCACACAGGCTGGAGTGCAGTGGCACTATCACAGCTCACTGCAGACTTCAATTCCTGGGCTCAAGTGATCCTCCTGCCTCAGCCTCCCCAGAAGCTGGGACTACAGGTGTGCACCACTGTGCCTAGTGAATTTAAACATTTTTCTGGAGGGACAGGGAACTCACTATATTGCAGACTAGTCTCGAACTCCTGGCCTCAAGCGATCCTCTTCAGCCTCCCAAAGTGCTGGGATTATAGGTGTGAGTCACTGTTCCTGGTCTGATTTTTGAATTTTGATCTTTTGCCAGGGCTAGTAATCTGCAGGTTTGCTGCTCTCTTGCAATGCTGGGCAGTGGCAGTGAGCCACAGATCCCCATCAGCCACATGATCATGAGAATAAACAACCAATACGGCGTTCTGTGTTGCTCATATTGTTTTGCGTATTGTACTTTGTGTTTTTGACCCCCATCATGTCTACAAAAGGCCTGTGTACAGTATTCCACACTTTATTAGAAAATCGGCATGATGTAAGGCTGGGCACAGTGGTTCATGCCTGTAATCCCAGCACTTTGGGAGGCCAAGGCAGGTGGATCATCTGAGGCCAGGAGTTTGGAGACCAGCCTGGCCAACATGGTGAAACTCCATCTCTACTAAAAACATACAAAAAGTAGCCAGGCCTGGTGGTGTGCGCCTATAATCCCAGCTACTCAGGAGGCTGAGGAAGGAGAATTGCTTGAACCTGGAAGGCAGAGGTTATAGTGAGCCGAGACTGTGCCACTGCACTCCAGCCTGGGCAATGAAGCGAGAGTCTGTGTCAAAAAGAAAAGAAGAGAAAAGAAAAGAAAATAGGCATGATGTTAAATGATTTTGCCCAGCTGTATGCTAATGTAGGTGTTATAAGCATGTTGTTTTTATTTTGTTTTGTTTTACTTTGTTTTATTTTATTTTATTTTTGAGATGGAGTTTTGCTCTTGTCACCCAGGTTGGAGTGCAATAGCACAATCTTGACTCACTGTAACCTCTGCCTCCTGGGTTCCAGCAATTCTCCTGCCTCTGCCTCCCGAGTAGCTGGGATTACAAGTGCCCACCACCATGTCTGGCTAATTTTTGTAGTTTTTAGCAGAGACAGGGTTTCACCATGTTAGCTAGGCTGGTCTCGAACTGCTGACCTCAGGTGATCCACCTGCCTCTGCCTCCTAAAGTGCTGAGATTACAGGCGTGAGCCACCGCACCCGGCTGCATGTTTAAGGTAAGACTCTACTAAGCTATGATGTTTGGTAGCTTAGGTGTATTAAGTGCATTTCAACTCATGATATTTTCAACTTATGATGGCTGTATTGGGGTGTAACTTCATTGTAAGCCAAGGAGCATCTGTACTTAGCAAATCCCCATTTTGTATTTAGCACTGTGTTCTCTCTCGTGAAGGTGTGAGAGAAGTATGCGATTGATTTGTGGGAAAGTCAGTGCAGTTGGAGAGAAAAGCTAAGGCACATACATGAAGAATTAGGGCAAAGTGTGATTTTACATATTAGCATACAGTAATTACCATAGATCCAAGTGCCAAATTGAGTGATTTCAACAATTAGAGAACAGGGCAGCATGTTGTAAGATGTGGATTATGTGTTACGAATAGTAAGTATGAAATGAGTTAGGAAAAGGAGAGAAATGAAGGCTGGGGTGGGGTGAGAGGCTTAAGGAGGGAGTGAGATTCAAGCTGAGTAATGCAGAAAGATGATAATAAAATAACAACACTGGGGCCAGGAGTGGTGGCTCACGCCTGTAATCCCAGCACTTTGGGAGGCTGAGGCGGGCAGATCGCTTGAGCTCAGGAGTTCGAGAACAGCCGGGGCAATATGGCGAAACCCTGTCTCTACTAAAGATACAAAAAATTAGCCAGGTGTGGTGCTGCATGCCTGTGGTCCCAGCTACTTGGGAGGCTGAGGTGAGAGAATCACTTGAGCCCAGGAGGTGGAGGTTGCAGCGAGCCGAGATTTCACCACTGCATTCCAGCCTGGGTGACAGAGTGAGACTTCGTCTCAAAACAATCAAACGAAAATAACATTGCGTCCTGGTGCGGTGTCTCATGCCTGTAATCCCAGCACTTTGGGAGGCCAACGCGGGTGGATCACCTGGGGTCGGGAGCTTGAGACCAGCTCGACTAACATGGAGAAACCCTTTCTCTACTAAAAATACAAAATTAGCCAGGCGTGGCGGCACGTGCCTGTAATCCCAGCTACTCGGGAGGCTGGGGCAGAAGAATTGCTTGAACTCACAAGTTGGAGGTTGCAGTGAGCCGAGATGGTGCCATTACACTCCAGCCTGGGTAATAAGAACAAAACCCCATCTCAATAAATAAATAAATACATAAATAAATAAATAACAAGGTTGGATAAGGAGAGCTTTATCGTGTGCTAGGTACTCTTCAGTATCCCTTTTACCAATTCATTTGATTTTCACAATAGCCTTATAAGGCTGGTCTGATTAATATCCTCATTTTACAGATGAACAAACTGGGGCACAAAAAAGGTTGAGTATTGTGTGCTGGGACACAATTGAAAGGTGAAGGAGCTTGGATTTGAACCCAGAGTTTACCTTCAGTCCTTACACCGACCACTGGACTGTGTTAGTAGAATTTGCTGTTTTGTTGAAGACACTTGGCAGACCAGGGCATGGACCTGGGTTGGGTGAGCTCTTTAAGGGGAACTGAGTTGGGAGGCATACCCCCCAACGATTTATTTTTCTCTTTCTTTCTTCTTTTTTAAATTTTGGTTTTTTTTAATTACTACTTTTTTGAGGCAGAGTCTCTCTCTGTTACCCAGGCTGGAGTGTAGTGGTGTGTTCTTGACTCACTGCAACCTCTGCCTCCTGGATTCAAGAGATTTTCCTGCTTCAGCCTCCCCAGCAGCTGAGACTACAGGCGTGTGCCATCTCGCCCAGCTAATTTTTGTATTTTTAGTAGAGACGGGGTTTCATCATGTTGGCCAGGCTGGTCTGGAACTCCTCACCTCAGGTAATCTACTTGTCTTGGCCTCCCGAAGTGTCTGTCTTTTTTTTTTTTTTTTTTTGCTGGAATGTGGATGAAATGAATGGAGCTCTAGCAGCCACTTTGGAATATGAGGTGCTCTGGAAGATGAAAGTCACATCCTAAGGATGGTAGAGCAAAGATAGGGGTGTGAGTTCCTGATGACATTACAGGGTCACTCCATGCATTTTGGAATGCCAGTCTCCAGACTTATTTTATGTGAGGGGAACGAGATCTCTGATTTGCTTAAACTGGTATTATTTGGATTTCTGCTATACTCAACCAAATGTATTTCTAACTAATAAACTTATTTAAGGCCAAATGTGGTGGCTCATACCTGTAATTCTAGCACTTTGGGAGTCTGAGGTGGGCTTATTTCTTGAGACCAGGACTTTGGGACCAACCTGGGCAACATAGTAAAAGCCCATCTCTACAAAAAATTAAAAAAAAAAAAAATTAGCTGAGTGTGGTAATGCATGCTGGTAGTCTTAGCTACTTGGGAGGTTGAGGTAGGAGGATTGCTTGAGCCCAGGAGGTTTAGGCCGCAGTGAACTATGATTGCACCTTTGCACTTCAGTCTGGGTGACAGAGAAATACGCTGTCTCTACAAAAAATGAAAAATTAGCAGGGCATAGAGGCACATGCCTATAGTCCCAGCTACTCAGGAGGCTGAGATAGGAGGATCACTTGAGCCTAGGAGTTCAAGACCAGCCTGGACAACAGAGTGAGACCCTGTCTCTAAAAAAATTAAAAAATTAACCCAGCATGGTGATGCCTGCCTGTAGGCCCAGCTACTCAGGAGGCTGAGGTGTGAGGATCACTGGAGCCCAGGTGTTCCAAGCGGCAGTGTGCGATAATTATGCCATTGTACTCCAGCCTGGGCAACAGAACAAGACTTTGTCTACCAAAAAAACTTATTTAGGCTGATGCGGTGGCTCACACCTGTAATCCCAGCACTTTGGGAGGCTGAGGTGGGCAGATCACCTGAGGACAGGAGTTCAAGACCAGCCTGGGCAACATGGCAAAAACCTGTCTCTACTGAAAATATAAAAATTAGCCAGGTGTGATGGCATGCACCTGTAGTCCCAGCTACTGGGGAGGTTGAGGCATGAGAATCACTTGAACCTGGGAGGCAGAGGCTACAGTGAGCCGAGATTGTGCCCCTGCATTCCAGCCTGGGCGACTGAGTGAGACTCTGCCTTAAAACAAAACAAAACAAAAACTTATTTATAATCTTTCTTCCTTGACTAGATTGTAAGCTTCATGATTCCAAGGACTTTGTCTTTACTGTTAGCATGAAATCTCTCAGATCTATGCTACTATTAGGCACATAGTAGGAGCTTGGTGAATATTTGCTGAATGATGAGTGTGTGGTAGTAGAGCGGGCCTGGTGAGATTTCTTGAGGTGCTATTTATGGGAATTGGATCAGCCAGGGTAGGCGATGTTATGTGAAAGTAGTAATACCAAGACATCAATAGCCGGACACAGTAGACGTTCATTCCTGCTCAGTTACAGTCATCTGCAGATCTAAGTAGCTTTCCAAGTAGATGTTCTCTTTTTGGTTGTTTTGACCTTGTAGCAATTTTTTTTTTTTTTGAGATGGAGTTTCGCTCTTGTCACCTAGGATGGAGAGCAGTGGCACGATCTCGACTCACTGCAACCTCCGCCTCCTGAGTTCAAGTGAATCTCCTGCCTCAGCCTCCTGAGTGACTGGGATTACAGGTGCCTGCAACCACGCCTGGCTAATTTTTGTATTTTTAGTAGAGACGAGGTTTCACCATGTTGGCCAGGCTGGTCTCGAACTCCTGGCCTCAAGTGATTCACCTGCCTTGGCCTCCCAAAGTGCTGGGATTACAGGCGTGAGCCACCGTGCCCGGCCCCTTGTAGCATTTTTATTTCAAGTTCATCATGCTTCTGAGTTCACCGTGGCAGAGGAAGAGAGCATGAAGAATCATACACCAGCTCTGAAATACCCCTCCCTGGAAGTGACACATGTCATTTTTTTGCTTGCAATTCATTGACCAAAGTCAGTGAAACAGCCATGACTAACTTCAAGGGAGTGGAAGGAGAGGAGAAATGGAAATATTAGAGAAGATGGTCGTGTTGACCACAGAAGCTATACTGCCTCCGAAACTGCTGGAGAGACAGTGGGGAAGAGTCCATGGAAGGCTTACACAGGGAAGAAATGGTAAATAAACCCAACCGAGGATGAGGATCAAGTGTTCACTGATGCTTCTTATAATTTATCCTTTTTTTTTTTTTTTTTTTAAGATACAGGGTGTCACTCTGTCACCCAGGCTGGAGGACAGTGGCACCATCATAGCTCACTGCAATCTCAGCCTCCTGGGCTCAAGCGATTCTCCCACCCCACCTCAGCCTCCCCAGTAGCTGGGACCACAAATGCACACCATCATGCCCTGCTCGTTAAAAAAAATTTTTTGTAGAGATGAGGTTTTGTTATGTTGCTCAGGCTAGTCTCAAACTCCTGGCCCCAAATGATCCTCCCAGTTTGGCTTCCCAAAGTGTTGGAATTACAGGTGTGAGCCACAGCGCCTGGCCTTAAAATTTATCTTTGAAAGGTAAGAATGACAACTTCTCAATGCCATGGACCAGCCTGTTGCTCTGCCAGGAGGGTGGAACATCCACTGTCTGTAAGTATGAACTCTGGACCTCATTCTTGGTGCTGTTAGATTATTCTATTCCATTACCTGGGTCTGCACCTTAGGCAATGCATTTTCAAACCCTAAATCTTTGTATGATCTTTGCTCACATCCAAACTTAATGGCCCTGTGTCCCTGTCACTTCAGGATTTTGGATTAAGCCATAAACTAATTCAAACTAAGATGTGATAGTTTGATAAAACAACTCACCTAACATATTTGCATTTTAATGGAGGTTTTCAATGCCTTAAAGCAGAAGGGTTGTAATTTCAGGCACCCTGGTAAGCAGGTTGGGAAAATATTTTTCTCCAGAGGAGCCTTTTAGTGCTCCTTAAATCTTATCACACTACTCTGCAGACAGAACAAGACTGACTCTCTTGGCTGATTTCTGTCGCATTCTAAGCCGGGTACCTCCTGGGGAGAGGGCAAGATAATAACAACGTAGGCCCTGTTTTATTAAGTATATTGGCAAGAGAAGAAAGGAAACTTATTCAGAGGAGATGGACTCAGGTGTGCAGAGGAAAACAAATAAACCATCCCACGACTCTGTCCCCTGATAAAACATCCACTGGCGTTCATCGCGGAATTATGCGGCTTTTCCATAAAAGACAACACGGCTTTTTGTGTAGTTGTGGAAACAGCTAGGTTTCTTCCCTACTGTTTGACATTTTCCATGCTTGTTGCTAAATCTTTGACAGAAGCATTAGCTGGGCTGAAGAATAATAGTGTTGTAAGAAAGCTAATAATGGCCTAGAAAAAAAAAGTATGTACAATACATACCTTGACATTGAATCACTGAATACTTTAATAAGTAATGCACACAAACGGAGGCCTTTTGTGTTGACATAAAATGTAAGCTCTACCTTTCTTCTCCTCAAGACGCATAAAGAACCGGAGAGGAAAATAGATGGAAAAAATTCAAATATTTTCCTTTGCGGAGTTTGATGTGCCAATGTGCTGATGGGTTCTTTTTAATTTCCTTAAGTGTTAGAGAGAAAATGAGAGAGAGAGAGAGAGAGACAGGAGATAGAGTGTGTGTTGCCTTTCTTGATGTTTTCCAGAAACCGGTTCCAGACATAAGAGTTTTACTCCAATATGCCTTCCAGGATCCCAGAGGACTTGACTTGGAGAGAGCATCATTGGAGTAAAAGGGGCCAAGGTCCGGGGGCCAAGAACACGCCTTGGTGCCAGAAGAAGTTCGTAAGTCTTGAAATGCAGCATCTCCTGGGGTACAACTGTCAGGCAGAACTCATGATAACAGAGCCTTCAAGATGGGGAGTGAGGACAGGTGTGGGTGCTCATGCCTGTAATCCCAACACTTTGGGAGGCCGAGGTGGTCGGATCACCTAAGGTCAGGAGTTCAAGACCAGCCTGGCCAACATGGTGAAATCCCATTTCTACTAAGAATACAAAAAATTAGCTGGGCGTGGTGGCGCACGCCTGTAATCCCAGCTACTCGGGAGGCTGAAGCAGGGAAATCACTTGAACCCAGAAGGCGGAGGTTGCAGTGAACTGAGATCACGCCATTGCACTACATCTTGGGCAACAAGAGTGAGACACCATCTAAAAAAAAAAAAAAAAAAAAGCCGGGTGCAGTGACTCACGCTTGTAATCCCAGTACGTTGGGAGGCCGAGGCGAGCGGATCACAAGGTCAGGAGATTGAGACCATCCTGGCTAACAGGGTGAAACCCCATCCCTACCCCAAAAAAAAAAAAACACAAAAGTCAGGCCTGGTGGCAGGTGCCTGTGGTCCCAGCTACTCAGGAGGCTGAGGCACCCAGGAGGCAGAGCTTGCAGTGAGCCTAGATCGCGCCACTGCACTCCAGCTTGTTTGACAGAGCGAGACTCCATCTCAAAAAAAAAAACAAAAAACAAAACAAAAAAAAAACATGGCGAGTGAATAAGAGCAATAAAAATATTTGAACGTGTGACTCCTACCACTTTTTAACTTAGATTTTTGGGAAAAAAATCCTTACACGTTTTCATTGTGAAGATTCTCCTACTTGAGTGGCAGTTGATAAACTCAAAGCCGTTTTTATTCCTTTCTCTAACTTTCAAGCATTCTCCATAAATGCTATACAGTCCCTACCTCTCCCCATCCTTCCACCCTTTTCCCATCCTTCAAGCAGTTCTTGAAAAGCCGTTCTTGAAATGACCCCAAATATGCCTATTGCTTCCTGCTGATGGTACTTAACCCTGACCAGAAATGGATTTAGTTAAGATGTATTTTTAGTGGTAGCTAATAGAAATGTGGCTATATATATATATACACACACACACACATGTTTTAATGAATATATATATATATATATATATTCATTTATATTTTAAGAGACAAGGTCCTGCTCTGTCACGCAGGTTGGAGTGCAGTGGCACGATCATAGCTCACTGCAGCCTCCAACTTCTGGGCTCAAGTGATCCTCTTGCCTCAGCCTACTGAATAGCTGGGATTACAGGTGCATGATTTCATGCCAAGCTAATTTATATTTTTTTGTGGAGATGTTGTCTTGCTATGTTGCCCAGGCTGGTCTTAAATTCCTGGGCTCAAGTGATCTTCCTGCCTCAGCTTCCCAAAGTGCTGTGATTACAGGTGTGAGCCACCATGCCTGGCCCAATAAAGATTCTTAATTGTCTCACATGACAAAAAATCTGTGGAGCTGTGACTTCATTTACTACTTTGCCATCTCTGGCTATGGAGATGTGGGCCTTTGGCTTAGTGCCTCATAGTTATCAACTATTGGCCCTTTGCATTTAAGGAAGGAAGCAATGATGTGGGCAACAAAAAGTATCTGCTTTTTATCAAGGAAGGAAAAGTTATTTCCCAGGAGTGCACTAACAGACTGGTTTCTTGAGTCTCATTGTCTGTACACAGATCACATGGTTCTCCCCAGCTGCAAGAGGGGCCGCAAAATTAGGATCTTGTTCCAGCACTTTGGGATGCTAAGGTGGGAGAATCACTTGAGGCCAGGAGTTCGAGACCAGCCTGGGCAACATAGTGAGACCCCATCTTTGCAAAAATTAAAGAAAAATTAGCTGGGTGTGGTGGTGCACACCTGTGGTTCCAGCTTCTCGGGAGGCTGAGGCAGGAGGATTGCTTGAGCCCAGGAGGTCAAGGCTGTAATGAACTATGATCACGCCACTGCACACCAGCCTGGATGACAGAATGAGACTCTGTCTCTTAAAAACAACAATTTGTATCTTGTACGGGGAAATAGAATTGTCAAAATTAACTTAGACCCACCATGATGCATTGACTGGAAATGAACAGGCCCTAAAGAAGATGGTGAAGTTGGTTAGGCAAGTATAGTGTCTGCTACAAACTTCCTCAAGGTACGCTGTGTAGATGATATATTATCTATCATCTACATAGTGTACCATCTAAGTATAGATAATATGTTTTAATCCTGCGATTTGTTTGTGCTACAAATATATATCTTTCTTTACAACGTAGACATATTCCTGGGTGGTGGCTGTAAATATCTAGTGAAATAATTATTTTTGCACTGATTTTCATGAAAAAACTAAGATGGGTTTCAATGAAAAATATTTTGCTGGAAATGATACCACACACAACATGCTTAAAATAGTGATCATACAGGTATCAAAATACAAGTCCATATAGGTACTTTCCATATTTGAGCAATAAATGTGTTCCAGTAAAGTGCCCGTAAGGAGACTTTATGTAAAGTGAATCCTATATTTCCCTTTAGCCATTATTATGAAATCAGAGATATATTCCCACTGGAAAACATTCTTCTGTAGGTGGTAGATGTGACTGAAAAAAGTCAGCAAAGGTTTTATTCGGTGGCTAAGCTTCCAAACTGGACTTTGCGTTAGAACCACCCTTTGGGGCTTTCTAAAACTATGAGATTCCCAGACTTCCCTTCAAATCCGTGCAATCATAACCTTCGAGAAGGAGGCTGGGAAGCTGTGGATCCATAAAGCTTCCCATGTGATGTTGATGCCTAGGCAGATTTAGGAATCACTGTCAAAGTCTCAGACCCATAGGAATTTAATAGGACTTCGAAATAATTTGGTCCAACACTTTCATTTTAAAGAGGAGGAAAGATAAGTTATGAGACTTTTTTTTTTCAGGAATCCTGTATACTTTATTATTGATATTATTTTCTTCAATTTTTATTTTAAGTTCCAGGGTACGTGTGCAGGATGTGCAGGTTTGTTACATAGGTAAACGGGTGCCATGATGGTTTGTTGCACAGATCAGCCCATCACCTAGATATTAAGCCCTGCATCCATTAGCTATTCTTCCTGATGCTCTCCCTCCCCTTGCCCCCTCTCAACAGGCCACAGTGCGTGTTGCTTCCCCTCATGTGTCCATGTGTTCTCGTCACTTAGCTCCTACTTATATGTGAGAACCTGTGGTATTGGATTTTTCATTCCTGTGTTCGTTTGCTGAGGAAAATGGCCTCCAGCTCCATCCATGTCCCTGCAAAGAACATGCTCTTGTACCTTTTTATGGCTGCATAGTATTCCATATTCCATAATACATAGTACATATTCCATATTCCATAGTACATGGTGTATATGTACCACATTTTCTTTATTTAGTCTATCATTGATAGGATCCATGTCTTTGCTGTTGTGGATAGTGCTGAAGTTATGAGACTTTCCAGTGGTCACAGAGCTACATAGTAGCAAAGACTTGACTTCAGTCCTCTCATCTCTGATATTTGTGCTCTTGCCAATACATCACCCCACTTGGGAAGGGATTTAGAAGATTTTATGTGGTGCATCCACAGTGTTACAATCTCTTACGAACTTGGAATCTGCTGCTTGTCTTCGTATCTCCCATTCCTTTATTTTATCTGTACATTTATCAGAATGTAAGATTTTCTGCAGGAGTTATCAAATTCCTTATTCTTAGAACTCCTTCCTGAGGGTCCAAGATGTACATTGCTTTGTAGAACTAGACTAACACAATTCACCAGGGGGTATGAATATCGAAAAGGATGCATCTCAAACAGAAATCTGAAATCTAAGGGCTTTGTACATTCTGCATTCACAATTTTGTTCAAAACTCTATAAAATGAGCTTATTTGCATTAAGAAGTTACTAATGACAGATCCACAAAGCTTCCTTATTGTAAGGAAGAAGGGAAGATGCTGAGATTTCATTCATTTTAGACAAACTTTTGTTTTGAATGTTTATGATATACTCATTACTGTTGCAGATTCTGCAATAAGGAAGCTTGTAGGATGGTTTTGGGAAGGTGGCGGAGAAGGAAGTATTAACAGGCCACTGTAATATAGTGTGATAACTGCAAAATTCAAGGAAAGTGCAAAGCACAGTGATTCTGTGGGGGAAGGGATTAACTTCTGAGGTAGGGCTGGGAGGGTGCTTTATATAAGGATGGAACGTCTTTTTCTTTCACACAGAGTGCATAAAGTTTCATCAATTTTTGCCCTTTATGGATTTTTTTTAAGAGACAGGGTCTTGCTCTGTCACCCAGGCTGGAGCACAGTGGCATGATCATAGCTCGCTGCAGCCTTGAACTCCTGGACTCAAGTGATTATCCTGCCCCGGCCTCCCGAAGTGCTGGGATTATGGGCATGCACCACCATGCCCTGCCAGAATGTGACTTCTGAGTTGAGCCTTATGGTGAATAGAAACTCAAAAGAGAACAAAGGAGACAGACATTTTGTGTCTATGCAATCACATGTGCAAAGGCCCTGGGGCATGAAGCAGCCTGGCATGATGGGGGAACTCTCAGTGAGATATGGAACATGATAGAACTGGAAGTGGCAGTGGAGAGGAGGCTGGTTTGGGAAGCGTATGGGTCTATTCTCACATTGCTCTAAAGAAATACTTGAGACTGGGTAATTTATAAAGAAAATAAATTTTATTGCCTCATGGTTCTGCAGGCTGTATGGGAAGCATGATGCTGGCATCTGCTCAGCTTCTGGGGAGGCCCCAGGAAACTTACAATCATGGCGGAAGCCAATGGGGGAGTAGGCTCATCTCATGGCCAGAGCAGGAGCAAGAGAGTGAGGTGGGAGGCGCCACACACTTTTAAATGACCAGATCTCAGGAGAACTCCCTATCACAAGGATAGAACCAAGGCAGATGGTGCTAGACCATTCATGAGAAATCGGCCCCATAACCCAGTCACCTCCCACCAGGCCCCACTTTCAACATTGGGGATTACATTTCAATATGAGATTTGCGGCGGAGGGAGAGACACACATCCAAACTGTATCAGGAAGGGGTGATCTATTAAGATCTATTTATGTGATCTACTAAGGCATTTGGTCATTATCCCATAGACAACAGGATGTGCTGAAGAGTTTTCACAGGGAAGTAGCTGTGAGAAGCTGCATTGGAAGGGGAACATTCTGAAGGCAGGACTTTGCTGTGGGGCTATTGCAATAGTGTCAATAGGACAGTGAAAGAGACTTCCACAAGGTAGAAATAAAGGGCATAAAGGGGAAGGGAAGGAACCAGTAGTATTCCCATTTGAGTAGTCCCATTTTATAATTAAGGAAACTGAAGCACAGAGAAGTGAAGGGAATACTACAATATTAGTCAGTTCTCACATTGCTGTAAAGAACTACCTGAAACTGGGTAACGTATAAAGAAAAGAGGTTGAACTGACTCATGGTTCCACAGGCTGTACAGGAAATATGGCCGGGGAGGCCTCAGGAAGGCAAAAGGGAAGCAGGTACATCTTACATGGCCGGAGCAGGAGGAACGGGGGAAGGGGGAGGTACTATACACTTATAAACGACCAGATCTTGCTAGGTGCCGTGGCTCACACCTGTAATCCCAGCAGTTTGGGAGGCTGAGATGGGTGGATCACTTGAGGTCAGGAGTTTGAGACCAGCCTGGCCAACATGGCAAAACCCTGTCTCTATTAAATATACAAAAATAAGTCGGGTGTGGTGGTGCACGTCTATAATCCCAGCTACTTGGGAAGCTGAGGCAGGAGAATCGCTTGAACCTAGGAGGTGGAGGTTGCAGTGAGCTGAGATTGCACCACTGCACTACAGCTTTGGTGACAGAGTGAGACTCTGTCTTAAACAACAACAACAACAACAACAACAACAAAAGCAGAACACCCCTCCCCATTCAACAGAAAAACCAACAACCAGATCTTGGGAGAACTCATTCACTATCATGAGAAGAGCAAGGTGGAAATCCACCCCCATGATCCAATCACCTCCTACCAGTCCCCTCCTCCAACATCGGAGATGACAATTCAACATGAAATTTGGGTGGGGGCACAAATCCAAACCATATCAATGTTTAAGAGGTGAAATTGACAGGACCTGGTGGCTGACAGGTTAAGAGGGTAAATAAGAGGGAAGAGTTGAGAAGAATGTTCCTGTTTCACATATTGGGAACAGAACACCAAGAAGAAAAGTTTTTGTTTAGTTTTGTGGGGAATATAATGAGTTTCATGTTGGCCCTGACTTGAGGTATCTAAAAGATAGACGATGAAATTTTCCAGTAATTAAGAGAGACCTTTCTGAGGCTTATAGCTTTCAGAGTCCTCGTTTTGATGTTACTCTATTGATCTCTCAAGTTGAATAAGGAGAGACCTGAGGCCATAAAACAGGAATTCCTAACATCTAAGCAGTACTTTTGTTAGCTTTCCCTGCATAACAAACCACTCCAAATGCAGGGCCTTAAAATAACAAACATTTGTGGTTTCTCATGTGTATTAGTCCGTTTTTACACTGCTATAAAGATACTGAGACTTGGTGATTTATGAAGAAATGAGGTTTAATTGACTCACAATTCCACATGGCTGGGGAGTCACAGGAAACTTACAATCATGACAAAAGGCGAAGGGGAAACAAGGCATGTCTTACATAATGGCAGGAGAGAGAGAGAGAGAGTGTAGGGGAAGCTGCCACTTTTAAACCATCAGATATTGTGAGAACTGACTCACTATCAAGAGAACAGCAAGGGGGGACATCTGCCGCCATGATCCAATCACCTCCCACCAGCTCCCTCTCTCAATATGTGGAGATTACAATTCAAGATGATATTTAGGTGGGGACACAGAGCCAAACCATATCATTGTGATTCTGTGGTATGGCTGGGTGGTTCTTCAAGTGGTCCAGCTGGCTGAGCTGAGGTTGAATGACCTAGGATGGCCATTCTCACACGTCTGGGGTTGACTCCATGTCAGCTAGGGGGCAATAAGATGACTTGGCCATGTGTCTCTCATCATCCAACAGGCTAGCCCAGGCTCAGTCCTATGGTGGGGATTCACAAGAATAACCCAAGAGGGAAAAACTTCAATTCTGAAGCCCTCTGTGGGGGTCTGCTTGTGTCACATTTGCCATGTGCTATTTGTCAAAACAATTCACTTGGCAAGCCCAGAGCAGGTGTGGAAAGGCACCTAGATTCAGAAATGTGAGTCATTGTGGCTATTTTTGCAATCACTTTCCCACAGAGGTATTACTGGTGGTTAGGGAGGCCACAGACACCCTGAGTGCCTGGTAGTGTGCTGGGCAATTCAGGGAAACTTATAGAGGTAAGAAATCAGGCTGGGCATGGTAGCTCACACCTGTAATCCCAGCATTTTGGGAGGCTGAGGAGGGCAGATCACTTGAGGTCAGGAGGTTGAGACCAGTCTGGCCAACATGGTGAAACCCCGTCTTTACTAAAAATACAAAAATTAGCTGGGCATGGTGGCATATGCCTGTAGTCCCAGCTACATGGGAGGCTGAGAAAGGAGAATTGCTAGAACCCAGGAGGCAGAGGTTGCAGTGAGCCAGGATTGGGCCACTGCACTCCAGCCTGGGTGAGAGTGTGACTCTGTCTCAAAGAAAAAAAAGTTAAAAATCAGCCCAAAGTCACACTTCCTAAGTGAATGAGCTGTGATTTGAATCTCTCTACATCTAGATCCAAAGTTAGTGGTTAGGTCAGGGGTGGTGGCTCATGCCTGTAATCCCAGCATTTTGGGAGGCTGAGGTGGGAGGATCACTTGAGCCCAGGAGTCCAGCTTGGGCAACATAGGGAGTTCCCATCACTAAAAAAATAAAAATAAATTAACCAGGTGTATTGGCATGCACCTGTAATCCCAGCTACCTGGGAGGCTGAGGCAAGAGGATTACCTGAATCCAGAAGTTGGAGGCTGCAGTGAGCTATGATTGCACCAGTGCACTCCAGCCTAGGCAACAGAGCGAGACTCTGTCTCTTAAAACAAACAAACAAACAAACAACAATGAAAAACAAATAAAAACCCAAAGAAATGAAGTCAGAGCTTAATCACACCCCCACCATCTCTAGCTGGTTAGTACAACCTTCTTGTATCCTCCAGCCTTCATGCTGTGCTAAGAATCCCTTTTACTGCTGCAGAAATAAATATACAAAGAGAAAAGTGACAATTATATATATATATATATTTTTTTTTCTTTTTTTTTTTTTTTTTTTAGGCAGAGTCTAGCTCTGTCACCCAGGCTGGAGTGCAGTGGTGCGATCTCGGCTCACTGCAAGCTCCGCCTCCTGGATTCAAACGATTCTT
The DNA here is from genome assembly GCF_043159975.1 of Macaca nemestrina. NCBI lineage: Eukaryota > Metazoa > Chordata > Mammalia > Primates > Cercopithecidae > Macaca > Macaca nemestrina. Next base: position 146,947,120 of record NC_092128.1, read on the forward strand.
GTGCCTCAGCCTCCAGAGTAGTTGGGATTACAGGCGCGTACCACGACGCCTGGCTAATTTTTTGCATTTTTAGTGGAGACGGAGTTTCACTATGTTGGCCAGTCTGGTCTCAAACTCCTGACCTCAAGCGATCTGCCTGCCTTGGCCTCCCAAAGTGCTGGGATTACAGGCGTCAGCCACCGAGCCCGGCGCACCATTTAAAAATTTGAACTTAGAGGTTATATGCCTGTATTTGACCATTTGTTCTTGATTATGACTAAGGCTACTTGTTTGTCTTACGGCTGGCTATAGATATGAAAGCATTAAGTGCTGTTAACACATTCTGGGGTTGGGTGCCTGTGCCTGGGGATGGCTCACAGATAGTGCTAGGCTTTGAAAGGTGTTTTTTTTTCCTCGTTAAGCCTTCGAGCAATCTATTCTTTCTGCAATTGATAATTTCTTCCGTAAGTCTTGCTTTCAAGAAGGGTACCTGGAGCAGGTGCCTTTGTGCCTCCCCACCCTCCTCTTGTCATCAAGTCTATTTTGCATGGTTAACTCCTTTATTTTTATATATATATATATATATATATATATATTTTTTTTTTTTTTTAGATGGGGTCTCTCTGTGTTGTCCAGGCTGGGGTGCAGTGACACAATCGTAGCTCACTGCAGCCTTGAATTCCTGGGCTCAAACAATCCTCCTCACTCAGTCTCCCTAGTAGACGAGACTACAGGTGTGCACAATCATTCTCAACTAATTAGTTTTTTAATTTTTATAGAGACGGGAACTTACTATGTTGCCAAGCCTGGTCTTAAACTCTTGGTTTCAAGCAATCCTTCCCCCATGGTCTTGCAAAGTGCTGGGATTACAGGCATGAGCCACCATGCCTGGCCTATGGTGAGCTCTTCATGGAAACTCTGTGTATGGGGTTTTTAATTCCATAATGAAGTGGAATATGCAAGGATTATTGGAAGGTACGGGGAGAACTCCTTCCTCTCACTGTAACTCCTTTCCCAGCCTTTGAAATGAGAGAACTGGACTTGATGGTGTTTACATTGACATCTATCCTAAGAATTAATTGTTCATGATTTGTAATCCTTGCTCAAGAGATCACAGGAGAAGATTAAAGATGTGGGTTAGCTTGCTATACAAAGCTTTGTGTGGTCCTGGCCCCTAGTACCTCTCTAGCCTAATTTCCTGCTACTCCCCTTCATGACCATGTTGTCACATAGGATACTTCCAAAGATCCCACGCTCCTGTCACCACTTGGCACGTGTGGTTCCTCTTCCTGCAAGGCTCTTCCCTTATCCTTTCAATCCCAGCTCAAACCATGGAGGTGACAGCCTCTGTGAAGCTATCCACAGTCTCTACCACCCCACCCAAGTTCCCAGTGTTGGGGCCTCTGCCCTCTGCTCTTTGGTGTCCTGTGTATATTTCTAGTGAAGCAAGAACATCCTCTATAGTAATTTTTTTTTGAGAGACAGAGGGGTCTCCCTATGTCACCCAGGCTGGAGTGCAGTGGTGCTTTCACAACTCACTGCAGCCTCAATCTCCTGGGCTCAAGTGATCCTCCTGTCTCAGTTTCCTGAGTAGCTGGGACTACAGGTGCGTGCAACCAAGCATGGCTAATGTTACTTATTTTTTGTAGAGATGAAGTCTCTCTATGTTGCCCAGGATGATCTTGAACTTCTTTTTTAAGAAAAAAAATTATTATTTTGAGACAGAGTCACCCTGTTGTCCAGGTTGGAATGCAGTGGCAGGATCTCAGCTCACTGCAACCTCCACCTTGCAGGTTCAAGTGATTCTCATGCCTCAGCCTCCCAAGTAGCTGGGATTACAGGTGCACACCACCATGCCTGGCTAATTTTTGTATTTTTAGTAGTTGCAGAATTTCACCATGCCAGCCAGGCTGGTCTTGGACTCCTGACCTCAAGTGACCCACAAGCCTCAGCCTCCCTCAGTGCCGGGGGTCTTGAATTTCTGAATTCAAGTGATACGCCCACTTCCGCCTCCTGAGTAGCTGGGGTTACAAGTGTGAGCCACTGCTCATGGCCTCTTTATTGCAATTTTATGTTTCTTCTTTGGAATGGGAATTCCTTGAAGGGCTGTGACTCCGTTTTCTGTCTCTAGCTCCCTAGTATAATGCTTGGCACATAAATGAAGCTCCGTACACGAGGAGAGCCTGAATAGCTGCCCCCATCCTATCTACCGAGGCTCCAACTCCTTCCACTTTTTCTGATGGTGGTGCCGATCTCCAGCTCACAATGCTGGGAGGATGTATTGTACTTGCCACTGCTCCCTAAGCACTGGCATGGTGTCTTAGGTTTGGCATAAAGGTGGGGCATTTCAGAGGCTGGGTGAGGTGGCTCACAGCTGTAATCCCAGCATTTTGGGAGGCTGAGGCAGGATGATGGCTTGAGTCCAGTAGTTTGGGACAATTTGACCCACATAGTGAGACCCCATCTCTACAAAAAAATAAAGTAAAATAAAATTAGCTGAGTGTGGTGGCACACATCTGTAGTCCCAGCTACTCGGGAGGCTGAGGCAGGAGGATTGCTTGAGCCCACGAATTTGAGTCTGTAGTGAGCTGTGATCGTGCCACTGCACTCAAGCTTGGGTGACAGAGTGAGACCTTGTCTCTAGAAAAAAAAAAAATAGAGAGGTATTTCCAGCTTCCAGATACCCGTTATTGAATTCCAGGCAAGTTCCAGCTTCCCATACTGGAGCTGCCCCTAACCTCTGGTTTGTGATGATTTGAGGTTCTTGGAACTGTGATGTTCTAATGTTTGCAAAGACTGATCAATTATTACCCTGGTTCTTGACGCTTCACATGGGCCAGGGAGTGATCTAATCAGGATATGTGCCAGATGGATGGAGGGAAGGAAAACCAGAGGGCAGGGGAAGGACTTGGAGGGATATCACAGGAGCGCAGGAGCTCCCAAGTTTGGGTTACTGAGAGGATACGTTATGGTGCCTTTTACAAAACGCACTTCTGCAGAAGTGCCCAGCAGAAGATCAGGTTGAAGAAGAAAGATAATGTGTGTTTGATCATGCAGAGCTTGAAGCGCTTGTGAGCAGTCAGAAATGTGGGTTTCAGGCTGGGAAGAAAAAAAGTCAGAATCATAGTGAGAAAGATGTGGCTTACTGCAGCTAAGGGGGAGCATGGGCCTTCCAGGAAAGAATACAGAGAGACAAAAGAAGCTAGTAAATGGATATTTAGAGAACATCTATTCTAACAATGAGCTAAAGGGATGCAGAAAGATGTAGGAGTCTCAGAATAATATAAAACTGCTGAGATTTACGAAGAAGAGTTTGTAGAACGCTTGTTTGCAGACTTTATGAAAGGCAACTTTTACTTATATATCTTAAGTGGAAGATAGAATTGAATGACACCCTCCTCCACTACATGCGGGGTGTTCGGAGCTTGCACACAAAGTTAGGGTCTCACCCAGCCAATCGGACCTGCTGAATCAGCTCGGGCAATCAGTGAGGAGATGGATTTTGCGTGGAAGCAAGGAAAATTTCAATAAGATTTCGATGATCAATGGGAATGTCAAATGACACTAAGAGTCACTGGAGTTTTAATGCTGGTGGAATTCCTGGCTGCTTTTTTTTTTTTTTTTTTTTTTTTTTAACGTTTGGAACAATCTGGTTTCTTTACCCCATGGTTTTTCCCCATGAGCAAAAGGTATATTTCTGGTTTACAAGTGCAATAACTAGATCCAGATGGGATGACCCATGTGGGTTTTTTTGGTTTATTTTTTAGAGACAGGATCTTGCTCTTACCCAAGCTGAGTGCGCAGTGGCACGATCATAGCTCACTGCAGCCTTGAATTACTGGGCTTAAGCCATCCTGCCTCAGCCTCCTGAGTATCTGGGAGTACAGATACATGCCAGCATCCCTAATTAATTTTTTTTTTTTTTTTTTTGTAGAGACGAGGTCTCGTTATATTGCCCAGGCTAGTCTTGAACTCCTGGTCTCAAGGTTGTGCCTGCCTTGGCCTCCCAAAGTGTTGGGATTACAGGTGTGAGCCCTGCACCTGGTCTCATTTTTTTTTTTTTTTTTTTTTTTTTTTTGAGACAGGATTTTGCTCTGTCATCCAGACTAGAATGCGGTGGTGTGAACATGGCTCACTGCAGTCTCGACTTCCCAAGCTCAAGCGATTCTCTCACCTCAGCCTCTGGTGTAGTTGGGATCGCAGATGTGCGCCATCACGCCCAGCTAATTTTTACTTTTTTTCTGTAGAAATAGGAGTCTTGCTTTGTTGCCCAGAGTGTCTCGAACTCCTGGGCTTAAGTAAGCCTCCTGCCTCAGCCTCCCAAAGTGCTGAGATTACAGGTGTGAGCCATTGCACCCAGCCCTCTTTTTAATAAGCAATGAGTTCTCAGAAAATACCTTGAGAATTCTTATTTAGTTATTCATTGTGGTAAAGTATACATACAGATATGCCATTTTAAGCATTTTAAGTGCATTTAATACATGTGCGATGTTGTACAACCGTTACCATTATCCATTTCCAGTTCTTTTTCATCATCCCAAACAGAAACTCTGTGCCCAGTAAACACTTGCTCCCTCTGTTCCCCCCATCCCAGGCTTTCCATGCAGAATTATACAACCCCAGCCTTTTGTGTCTGGTTTATTTCACTTAGCATATCCTTAGGAATTCTTGACAGCCCTCTGGAATTTGGCCGCTCCGATGTTTTGGATACAGATTTCTGGAGTATGTGACATAATTCTTCAATTATTTTCTCAGAGGCTCTGCCCCTTCTTGAGATGGTGAACAGAAGTTTCTATCCAAAAAACTCATTTTGCACATTTTTAATACAACCTCCCGTAGCAACAGTTGTGAGATGCTAGTTTCCACATTTGCCAAAGACTTTTTGCAGAGAAAATGTGGCAGATGGCAGTGCCAATCCACTGCAAAGGTGCTTTGTGCTGTGCGTGGCTGGGCACGTAGGGGCCCCGGAAATTCTTCATCATGCAATAGATGCCTGGGCTTCCTTATCCTGAGTCATTACAACCCCTGTGGTGTGAGCGCTTGTCACATGTTAAAACACTTCTTCATTTTAATGGCTTTAATAAAAAAATTTTACAAGCCCCCGTGTTTTCATTATCAGATTCAACAGGCATAAAATTAGTCTGCCAAATTGCTATAAAAGTTTCTAAATGCTTATTCCTGATTTCTGTGATTATCTTGTGGCCCAGTAGCAAAGGGTTCTCACACCACACCCCAAGTAGCTCTCCTGTAGGTAGCAGAAGAGATGGGTTGCTTGGAAGCTCACTTTATGTTAGTTTGACACATAAGGTCTTGCTCTGTTGCCCAAGCTGGAGTGCAATGGTGCACTGCAGCCTCGACTTCCTGGGCTCAAGCAGAAATGTTGAGTTGAGTTTGTCTGTACTCACCTGACCTTCGGCATTTACTTTCTCTATAATCTTCTTCTCCTTCTTCCTCTTCCTCCTCCTTCTTCTTCTTCCTCCTCTTCCTCTTCTCCTTCTCCCCCTCCTCCCTCCTCCCTCCCCCTTCTCCCTCTCCCTGCTACCTGCTCCTCCTCCTCCTCTTTCTTCTTCTTCCTCTTCTTCTTTTCTTCTTCTTCTTCCTCTTCACTTTCTCATGGGTCCTCTGTAAGAGATGGGGTCTTCCTCTGTCACTAAGGCTGGAATGCAGTGGTGCAGTCACAGCTCACTGCAGCCTCAAACTCCTGAGCTCAAGCCATCCTCCCACCCTGGCCTCCCAAGTAGCTGGAACTACAGGTGCACACCACCACACCTGACTAATTTAAAAAAAACCTTTTTTGTAGACATGGGGACTCACTATGTTGTCCATGCTGGCCTTAAACCTCTGGGCTCAAGCAGTCCTCCCATCATAGCTTCCCAAAGTGCTAGGATTACAGGTATGAGCCACTTTGCCTGGCCAGAGCTCATTTTAATAACATTTTTGAAAGATATGTTCCCTCAAGACAATGTTTCCAGCCGAGCACAGTGGCTCATGCCTGTAATCCCAGTATTCTGGGAGGCCGAGGCCAGTGGATCACTTGAGGTCAAGAGCTTGAGACCAGCCTGGCCAACATGGTGAAACCCGATTTCTACTAAAAATACAAAAATTAGCTGGTTGTGGTAGCGGGCACCTGTACTCCCAGCCACTCGGGAGGCTGAGGCAGGAGAATTGCTTGAACCCAGGAGGCAGAGGTCGCAGTGAGCCAAGATCGCGCCACTGTACTCCAGCCTGGGCAACAGGGTAAGACTCGGTCTCAAAAAAAAAAAAAAAGACAACATTTCCTTTTACTGACTCTTTACTTCCTCATACTATGGGAGTAGATTGGTTTGCCTGAACAAACCTCTATTACCCAGACTCTGGGTGAGAGGTTCTACCAATTGTTCTATGTCATATTTGGGTCAGGAACTCTGATGTGAAGCTATGAAATGCCATTGGCTAGTATATTCATTTGGAGCTTTAAAATTTGTCACATTTGGTTTCCTCAGGGCACTATTGTAGAGCTTTGTTATACTCTATTCCCAAGGTGAGTTATCAACACGCCATGTAAGAAATCCTTTAGGTTACCTTGCCGAGGTACATGGCCCTTCTGAAATATATGCACCAATTCCTAGCCCTTTTTTGGGTCTTACTAACTGTATTCATTTATTTATTTAGAGACAAGTCTCTCTTCGTTGCCCAGGCTGGAGTGCAGTGGTGCCACCATAGCTCAGTGCAGCCTCCAATTCCTGGGCTCAAGCAATCCTCCTGCCTCAGCCTCCTGACTAGCTGGGATTCCAGGCGTGTACCTCAAAGCCCAGCTAATTTTATTTTTTGTAGAGATGAGATTTTGCTATGTTGCTCAGGCTGGTCTGGAACTCCTGGACTCAAGCCCCTTTTCTGCCTCGGCCTCCCAAAGCGCTAGGATTATAGGCATGAGCCACCACGCCTGGCAACAATATTTAAATCTCTGAACAGTTCTAGGTGTGTGTGACAAGTATGTCTTCAATAATTGTACAAGTTAATGCAACGTTGAATCTTTTGTAATGGGTGTGTCTTAAGGGAAGCTGACATCATAAGAAATCTTATCGAGACCTATATTCGTTTGGGCTCCATAGATGGGCAATCTTGTAGTATGCTTCTACTTAGAAGGTCATGACTAAATTCCAGAGATGGCTAGTTAGCCTATGAATCTCAGGATGCAGCTGAATGGACATTAACCATCTCAGCATCGCAGGAGGCATCCAGTGAGCCTTCTGGAGTGAGCTATGATATCATCCCACGCACGTAGCTTTTGTGTGGTGTAGTGCACAGACACCTGGGTCTAGGACTGGGTTCAAGTCCTCCTCTGCCATTTGCAGTTTATGTGAACTTGAGCAGGCACTTAACCTCTCAGAGCCTCCTGGATTAAACATGTTAGGAGGATTAAATGAGAATCCCTGGAGAGCTTGGTGCCTGGCGTATAGCAAGCACTCAAACGTTGGTTTTGTTTTCCTCTGAGATTTCTCTGCCGTGGTCCAGAAAGCAGCTCTTGAATCCTCAGGTTATAGGTGGAAAGCACAGTCGATTGCTTCACAGTGGTGGTTCAGAACAGATTGATACTGCCTGCTGTTGCATGGCTTTTTTTTTTTTTTTTTTCTGCTAGAGAGTCTGCAGTCCTTGTCTCTTAAAGAGATTGTGTTTGGTAGCAGTAAACAGGCTTTTAGCAAAATGGCTCTTTAATCCCATTCAAGTATATTCTGCACTTACAATAGAAATGCAAATGAAAACTAAAATGAGAATTTTTTTTTTTTTTTTTTTGAGACAGAGTCTTGTTCTGTTGCCCAGGCTGGAGTGCGGTAGCACAATCTCGGCTCACTGCAAACTCCGTCTCTCGGGTTCAAGCGAGTCTCCTGCTTCAGCCTCCTGAGTAGCTGGGATTACAGGTACCTCCTACCACCCCTGGCTAATTGTTTGTATTTTTAGTAGCGACGGGGTTTCACTATGTTGGCCAGGTTGGTCCTGAACTCGTGACCTCAGGTGATCCATCCACCTTGGCTTCCCAAAGTGCTGGGATTACAGGTGGGAGCCACCGCAACTGGCTGAGATATCATTTTTTACCTATGGGTTGTGGGAAGATCAAGAGAGTTTGATACCATGCTGGGTTACGGGTAGGACTGGACAGCAGGCATGGGGGGAAGTATAAATTGGAACAGTGTTCATGGAGAGCAATTTAGCAATGTCTATCACAATCACAAATGTACATTTCACTTTTAGAAAAGTATTTATACTTGCTGATATGCAAAAGAGAGTGTTTACTGGCATAATATGATTTTTAAGTTTTGTTTTTTTTTTTTTTTTAAGAGACAGAGTCTTACTCTGGGTCACCTATGCTGGAGTGCAGTGGTGCAGTCACAGCTCACTGTAGCCTCGAACTTCTGGGCTCCAACAATCCTCCTGCCTCAGCCTCCCTAGTAGCTGGAACTACAGGCACATACCACCACACTTAGCTAATATTTTAATACACATTTTTTAGAGACAGGGTCTTGCTATGTTGCCTAGGCTGGTCTTGAACTCCTGGACCCAAATGATCCTCCCTCCTTGGCCTCCCAAAAGTGCTAGGATTACAGGCATGAGCCAATGCACTAGGCCAAGATAGATTTTTAAGTGAAAGATGAAAAGTCCAGCAGAATGTGTGTCGCTTGCCTTGTATATGTAGTATTTATGTTAAATAAAAAGAAAAAATTCACGCATCCAGAAAAAGAATATTTTGGGTTGACCCAGACATTTTTAACTGTGGAAACTCAAAGGAAACAAAATTGGGGCCACAGTGCTTGAAAGAGTATGTAACAATATTTAGTCTTCTCTGTAAGTATGAAATATGGGCCTTGCAGAGCTCTGCTTCAGTAAGTGACATGAGGTCAGGCCGGGTCTGTTTGCTCATGCTTTTGCTCTCAGCACCTAGGACGGGGCCTGCCTCAGTAAACACAGTTGAATGAATAAATGAATGAAGGAAGGATGAGATGGAACTTGACCTCTTTTCTGAGCTTGCAATTGAATGAATCCTGCCAGCAGGAACCCGGGAGCTACTGTATCACTGTACTCACCTAATGTTCACTGCAAATGTTCTGGAGGTTCATAACTGAGATGGGGGAGAAGCAGAACTAGGACTCATAACCTGGGGCCATGTGACCTGCTTATTAATTGCTAGAAAGAGCTAGCAATATTATACAACCCCATGCTTTGAAAGTGTATTTGAAAGTGTAATTTTACATAGAAAACACTTGAAAGCGTAATTTACATAGAAAACCTTCTGTGGCCAGGTCAGTTTTATTGGTTCTTTTGTAAAAATGGTAAATATTTATGATAGGAAATGAAGGTAAACAAAAAATAATTAGCAATTCTACTAGCCAGATATAGTCACTGCTAACATTTTGGGATGCAACTTTCCAGGCTGCACTTATGGCACACACTATAACACACACACACACACACACACACACACACACACACACACACAGTCCTTTCTTAAATAATTTAATTTTTTTTTTTTTTTAGAGACACTCTGTCACCCAGGCTGGGGTGCAGTGGCAGGATCATAACTCACTACAGCCTCAAACTCCTGGGCTAAAGTGCTCTTTCTGCCTCAGCCTCCCAAGTAGCTAGAACTGCAGGGTCATGCCATCATGCCTATCTAATTAAAAAAAAATATTTTTGGAGAGACAGGGTCTTGCTATGTTGCCCAGGTCGGTCTCAAACTCCTAGGCTGAAGTGATCCTCTCACTTTGGCCTCCCAAACTGCTAGGATTACAGACACGAGCCAGTGCGCCCAGTCCAATTTCTGTTTTATAAAAAACAAAAGTAGAATTATTCAAGTCAGTTAAAATTTTCCCTCCTTGCTTGGTCTCATTTCTATCCTTACACTTAGCCACATTTCAGATGTGATGGAGTGCTCATCTTGTCTCGGCCATGTCCACATTGAGTTTTCTTTTCTTTTTTTTTTTTTTTAAGTCTTGCTCTGTTGCCCAGGCTGGAGTGCAGTGGCACGATCTCGGCTCACTGCAACCTCCACCTCCCAGGTTCAAGTGATTCTCCTGCCTCAGCCTCCCGAGTAGTTGGGATTACAGGTGGCTGCCACCACACCCGGCTAATTTTGTATTTTTAGTAGATTCGGGGTTTCACCATGTTGCCCAGGCTGGTCTTGAACTCCTGACCTCATGATCCACCTGTCTTAGCCTCCCAAAGTGCTGGTATTACAGGAGTGAGCCACTGCGTCTGGCCTCTAGTTTTCTTACTCTTGCACTCTACTGTATTGTTCTAGATTGTAATGCTTTTTCTGATTGTTCTTCATAATATTAAGATGATTTCTCCTATAGCTGTGTGGGATGACTTTCCGTTCCCTTAAATGTCACATCCCTTCCCTTTGTGCCTTCTTCCTTCTGTCTTGAAAGCCACTCCAATTCTCACTTACTTTTTTTTTCTTTTTTTTCTTTTTCTGTTTTTTTTGAGATGGAGTCTCTTTCTGTCACCCAGACTAGAGTGCAACCTCTTGGCTCACCGCAAGCTCTGCCTCCCAGGTTCGAGCGATTCTCATGCCTCAGCCTCCCAAGTAGCTGGGATTACAGTGGTGCACCACCACACCTGGCTAATTTTTGCATTTTTAGTAGAGATGAGGTTCCACCGTGTTGGCCAGGCTGGTCTTGAACTCCGGGCCTCGAGTGATCCTCCCATCTCAGCCTCCCAAGTAGCTGGGACTATAGGCTTGAGCTACCACAGCCAGCCCCACTTTTTCTTATTCCCACCTACTTCGTGACCTTCCAGTCTCAGCAATCCAATGTCATTTCCACAAGGAGCTTTACCTGGCCATGCAATGAATCAGCGACCCCTTCTCTGTATGCCTGTTACATCTTGCACAGACTTTGGTGTCTGCATATTAAGTTGAAAACTTCCTGTATACCGTAATTTGGGGATTCCTTGCCTATTTCTTCTACTAGACTGTAATCTTAATTAAAGGAACAATGTCTTGTTCAACCTAAATTTTCTGGAAGCTGGTGTTGGGAACTGAGCAAATAGTAGACGTATCATACATGCAGGCAGATTGAGCAAAAGCCTGAAATGGACATGACGTTTTGCAGATCACAAGAGGCCTTTCCCATGCGTTGTCCTACTTAGCTCACTTCTCTACTCCTGGCATTTCCATTGAGGTGACATCTTATGAGTCACTTCTGGCTGCTCTCTACCCATTAATCACTCCTTCTCTTGGGAGCAGCAGGATCTGTCTGGCAGATGTGGAAGAATAATCTGGATGAGCTCAGGTAAACTCAGCTCTCTGGTTTCTTTCTGGGATGAGCTGCTCATTGAGGCTCTGATTTCTCCTTCGCCTTTCCAGGCTGTAATTCAACCATCCCCTCTGGCGTGTGGAAGCCTGCACCAGCCCAGCGTGGCCTGGGACTGAACAAGTCCTCTGCCTTAATCTGGGTTTCAGGTCCGTTTATTTCTCATTCTACTCTGCCTTCCAACTGGGCCTCTTTCAGGAATAAAGGTGAAAATTCTGGCCCCCATCTTAGTCTTCATTTTGTTTTTCTATTTATAGCCTGGGTGGGGAAGAAACATACTATTTTTTATTTATTTTATTTTATTTGTTTATTTATTTATTTATTTTTGAGACAGAGTTTCGCTCTTGTTGCCCGGACTGGAGTGCAATGGTGCAATCGCAGCTTGCTGCAACCTCCATCTCCCGGGTTCAAGCGATTCTCCCGCCTCAGCCTCCCGAGTAGCTGGGATTACAGGCGTGCGCCATCACGCCTCGCTAACTTTGTGTTTTTAGTAGAGACAAGATTTCTCCATGTTGGTCAGGCTGGTCTTGAACTCCCGACCTCGGGTGATTCTCATGCCAATAGGTAATTTGACTTTTATTCCTATTTAATTGAAGAGGAAACTGAGGCTCTGAGTGGTCAAACAACAGGTCTACAGTCGGAGTGTTTCTGAGACCTGGTATCAGATGTCTGACTCTCCAAACTGTGTTCTTTCCGTTCCAGGTTTTTTTTTTTCTTAAACATAGTACTTTAATTCAGAAAAAGATCATTCAGAATTAAGGAAGCAAGTCTGACATAATATAACACTGGGTGACCATTGACATAAGGACAGATCTATCTTGTAAATTTGAATGCAAAATTGAACACAATGTTAACACGTATATAGATATGGGATAATAATAGTCTTCTAAAATAATCTGGACTCAATATGTGTTACTGAGCTTTGAAAGGATTTCAGACACGTAATTTGCTACATTAGTGACACAAGTTTTGCTGTGATAAGAGCGTGGAATGTGGCTGGGCACAGTGGACCATGCCTGGAATCCCAGCACTTTGAGAGGCAGAGGTGGGCAGATTGTTTTAGCCCAGGAGTTCAAGACCAGCCTGAGCAACGTGGCAAAACCCCGTCTCTACAGAAAATATAAAAAATCAGCCAGGCGTGGTGGCATGTGCCTGTAGTCCCAGCTACTTGAGAGGCTGAGGTGGGAGGATTGCTTGAAGCCCAGGAGGTTGACTGCAGTGAGCCATGATCAGTTGCACCACTGCATTCCAGCCTGCGAGACAAAGTGAGATCTTGTCTTAAAAAAAAAAAAAACAAGGCCGGGCGCGGTGGCTCAAGCCTGTAATCCCAGCACTTTGGGAGGCCGAGACGGGCGGATCATGAGGTCAGGAGATCGAGACCATCCTGGCTAACACGGTGAAACCCCGTCTCCACTAAAAAATACAGAAAACTAGCCGGGCAAGGTGGCGGGCGCCTGTAGTCTCAGCTACTTGGGAGGCTGAGGCAGGAGAATGGCGTAAACCCGGGAGGCAGAGCTTGCAGTGAGCTGAGATCTGGCCACTTCACTCCAGCCTGGGCGACAGAGCGAGACTCCGTCTCAAAAACAAAACAAAACAAAACAAAACGAAACAAAACAAAACAAAACAAAAAAGCTTATGTGTGCTTGTGTGTAAGTTAGTAGCCTCAGTGCTGCACTCCAAAGCACATATAAGCCCAACTTTGACGGACAGACTGAGAGCTTGGACTCTGGCTGGGTTACTCTCTGTCAACCTTCCATTTGTTCTCTCAAGCCTCACCCGCCAACACCAGCACCACCCACCAACACGAGCACCACGTGCTACTGTTTAAGGACCTTGCCTGTCAACAGGGAATCTATGATGTGCTGGTAACCATTTGAGTTATTTTGTGACCATTCTTTCCATGATCTAGACTGCAAACTGCAACCAGAATCCCCGCACAGGGTGGAAAGAGAAACTCAGGTCTCTTTAAGGACCTTCCAATTCGGAGTCTGTAATGCACCTTCTGGGCCGGCATAGGATCATAGGATCGTCTCTTTCTCTGTGATTCTTCCCTGCGGGGCGCGTGCTAAACGCTCAGTAAATGCATGCCTGACACCAGCCTGATGGTTTAGCATGAGAGGCCCTCAAGAAGAGAAACAGGCTGTGTAAACATTTACTACAGATGGTTGCAAAGGAGCTATGAAGTCATGTCTTCAGTATGGGAAGTACTGAGTGATGTTTTCTCAGTCACGCCCATATGTACTGGTCAAGACTCCATCAATCATGTCATCTTCAGAAATGAGAACCGTCAGCATCAGCTCTGGGGTAGGCACTGGTGGCTGCCTGACCAGCTCCGTCCCCCGCGCTGGGTGGGTTCAGCCAGGCTTTCTGATCCAGTGTGCAATGTCTCAGATAAGTTCAGCTTTGGAAAACAGTTTCCCTTTACTTTTTATGTGTTTTCTGGGCTTATAAACCCATGGGTATTTTGAGGGAAACACAGTCCATATGTTTCTGATTTACTTACATTCAACTTGCCAGAAGTTTCTTTTGTAAAATCTACTTTACGTCTGGGAAACCTTTTTAGCCTGTTTTTTAAAGCCTTTTAGCCCAGATCTTCACACTCAAAAGGAAGCAGAGAATTGAAACAATTATTAGGATATAACTGAGACCAGAGAACCCGTTTGCCTTTGTTAGTTACCTGAGCATTTCAGGGAACAGGTAAGCTCGAAGGCCTCTGGTGCAGAGGTAATTACCCTCATTATCCACTTCCCATTTCACATGTAGACACGATCTTAAAAGACGATCTTAAAAGACGAACATCTTTCTTCAGAGCCCTGTATGCAAAATTTTGGTTTCTATTTAAGCTAATCTTAGCTAAGTGTCCCTGGTCTGTTTCCTATTCGGAAATCTCTGAATTTGAGTAGGTTATAAATTTGATAAAGTGCTTTTATTTATTTATTCTTTGCTTGGAGGAGAGAGTGACATAAATCCAAGTAAAAATAACATACATAAAACTTTCAAACTGAAATACTAACTTTTAGATGATAAGTGTTATTATTTTTATTAGCAATAAATGTCAAAAGCATTGAAAAGTGGTTGGGAGTGATGAAGTGGTAGGAAAAAGAATATACTGGGGCAGAGACAGGGACAGCCCACTTAAGAAATAGGGAAAACGAATTATAGTCAACCCACCCAAGATACACATCAATTTAGGAAGAAGCTAAAACTGTTTTTATAGTCACCAAATTTCTAATCTAGATGGCTGGCTGCATGTCAAATGCTGGTGTGAGCACTGGGATCCCCTACAAGCAGACTAGAACGCCCCGCCTGGTCCCCCATTCCAAACCACGGGCAGGGTGGCAGTGATCACATATTGGCAAGCTACCCCTTTTCTCAACTTTTAGCTGAATTTTCAATTTTTCCCTGAAACTTTATAACATTTTCATAAAGTGAAATTTTGATTCTGGAATCTTATTTTCCACTTTTCTCCTTTTGCAACGCAGAATGTCTGCTTTCCCTGAAAGGTGTTTATGCTAAGTTGTTCCAGAAATTACAACCAGTGAAAGCAGAGACACAGTGTAGTTTGTAGAGAAAAATGGAAGAAAAGCCTCTGGGAAAGAGCATAGACTTTTTCCCCATTCCCCTTCCCCTTCCCCTTCCCTTCCCTTCCCTTCCCTCTTTCCTTCTTTCTTTCTTTCTTTTTGATGGAGTCTCACTCTGTCACCCAGGCTGGAGTGCAGTGGCACGATCTCGGCTCACTGCAACGTCTGCCTCCCAGGTTCAAGTGATTCTCCTGCCTCAGCCTCCTGAATAGCTGGGGTTACAGGCATGTGCCACCACGTTCGGCTAATTTTTGTATTTTTAGTAGAGACGGGGTTTCACCATGTTGGCCAGGCTGGTCTCGAACTCCTGACCTCAGGTGATCCGCTGGCCTCGGCCTCCCAAAGTGTTGGGATTATAGGCATGAGCCACTGTGCCTGGCTGAGCACAGACTTTTCAAAGGGGAATCCAGGTTTCCAATCAGGTGCTGTCTTTTAATTTCCACAATGCATGAAATTCCAAAAAGGGATGAAGGTGATGGGAAAGAAAACGGGAAGGAGAATGGAAAACAAGCTGACTCTCAGGGTGTCTTTTGTTTTCAAGGGGCCATGAGAGAGTCACTTAATATTTCTAGGTCTCAGTTTCTTCAACGGTAAAATAAAAATGTTTGTCTGTATAATCATCATAGCCCTTTCTTGATCAAAGGTGCATGATTCAATTTTTCCTTTCTCCAAAGACTGAGGTGAAAGTTAGCGAGACAATAATGGATATGACCATTGCCTTAAAATTAACTAGAAACCTTCATTCAAAGGAAGACACCAACAGCAAGGAGACTCATTATTTTTAAAAAATATATTTCAATAGTTTTGGGGATAAAAGTGGGTTTTGTTTACATGAATGAGTTCTTCAGCGGTGGTTTCTGAGAGTTTGGTGCACCCATCACCTGAGCAGTGTACACTGTACCCAGTGTAGTCTTTTATCCCTCATCCCCCTTCCGCCATTCCCCCGAGTCTTCAAAGTCCATCATATCATTCTTATGCCCTTGCATCCTCATAGCTTAGCTCCCACTCGTAAGTGAGAACATACAATATTTGATTTTCCATTCCTGAGTTACTTCACTTAGAATAATGGTTTCCAGGCCGGGCGCAGTGGCTCACGCCTGTAATCCCACCACTTTGGGAGGCTGAGGTGGGTGGATCACCAGAGGTCAGGAGTTCAGGACCAGCCTAACCAATATGGTGAAAAAAATCCCATCTCTACTAAAAATGCAAACATTAGCGGGGCCTGGTGGTGTGTGCCTATAGTCCCAGTTACTCGGGAGGCTGAGACAGGAGAATCACTTGAACTCTGCACTCTAGCCTGGGTGATAGAGCGAGACTGCATCTTAAAAAAAAAAAAAAAAAAAGATTAATGGTTTCCAGTGCCATCCAAGTTGCTGCAAATGGCTTTGTTGTTTCCAATGCCATCCAAGTTGCTGCAAATGCCATTATATTTCATTTATTTTTATAGCTGAGTAGTATTCCATGGTTTATATTTACCACATTTTCTTTATCCACTCACTGGTTGATGGGCATTTAGGTTGGTTCCATATTTTTGCAATTGCGAATTGTGCTGCTACAAACATGTGTGAAAGTGTTTTTCATATAATGACTTCTTTAAGAGGCCCACTTTGATTAATTGAGGACTCAAACCAAAGTCTGTTAAGTTCTATTACAGAGCCTTTTACATTACAGCAAGTGCCAAGACATAATTTGTTCTCAGAATACATATAAGATGCTCAAAATGGAATGATATTGATACCCTTTATAATTTGTTATTTAGATATTTAAAATTTTACAAACATGACCTTTTGGGTACTTGTATACTGTTCAGCATTGTATCATAATATTTAAATCTGAAATTTCATATGAAATTTCATCCTCAAGAGCGTACTAATTTTCTTGCCTACTTAAAAAATTTTATTTTTAAATATGAGAAACTGTGGGGATTTTTTCCCCCAAATTAAACCAGATGAAAATGTATTTTACGTCTCCCTTTGGAATTATGTTCTGTCTTATCAACACGTGCTTTCCCATAATGTACCTGTCTCTCAGTAGGTTCTGAGCTTGGTTCTGCCACTATTAGGTGTGCTTATACACATTGCTTATACTCTATGGGCTTCCATTTCATTATTTGAAGAAGGCAGTCCTCAGGTAGGTAGAAATCTACCTTATATAGGTAGATTTCTTTCTGGCATTCGATGATTATATTAGTCCATTTTCACACTGCTGATAAAGACATGCCCAAGACTGGGTAAGTTTTAAAGAAAAAGAGGTTTCATGGGTTCAGAGTTCCACATGGTGGAGGAGGCCTCACAATCATGGCGGAAGGTGAAAGGCACGTCTTACATGGCAGGAGGCAAGACAGAGAATGAGACAAGTGAAAGAGGTTTCTCCTTATAAAACCATCAGATTGGCCTGGCACGGTGGCTCACACCTGTAATCTCAGCACTTTGGGAGGCTGAGGTGGGTGGATCACCTGAGGTCAGGAGTTCATGACCAGCCTGACCAACATGGTGAAACCCCGTCTCTACTAAAAATGCAAAAATTAGCCAGGTGTGGTGGTGCATGCCTGTAATCCCAACTACTTGGGAGGCTGAGGCAGGAGAATCGCTTGAACTG